>NC_051156.1:183512649-183865149 GCF_013339745.2 Dermacentor silvarum
CCAACAAGCACGTCGTAGACGGAGGAGATAGAAACACCTGCACACTTGTGAGGCTGTGGTGGCCTCCGTGATACATGAAATAATAACTAGCCGTGTTGCGCCTAACTACGTATAGATGTTGCGAGACAAAAAGAACCATCGAACAGTCTATATCGTACATTACAGTTTCGCGTATGAAGAAATTCCATAATGTATTTTCGAGGTTCTTAAACGTGCATCCAATGCACTATACGAGCGTTTTTACTTTCCGCCTGAATGCGGCCGTCACGTCCTGAGCGCGTGCCTGAAGGCGAAAAGCGAAATATCGCTGAAGTGGAACGTTTCAGAATACGTCCCCAGTTGTGAGCCGGATTTCCGCGAAATATGTGGAATAGAGAATTGCGCGGCATCATTTAGTCGCTACTTCGCCTACAAGAAGCACGTGTATCGCGTGGACACAAAGGCCGCTGACATATGCGCCGATGAGCGTACACTTGACTTCGGCTCCGGTGAAGCAACTGGAGAACATGCATCGGTTCCTGATGCCTCAACTTAATCAGATAGAGACAGTGATGACACTGCTTCGAACTTTGACTTCATTGCGACAATCAAGAAGCAGATAGCGACGTTCTACGTCAGAATCACGGAAAAGTTGAAGCTACCGTTGAGTACCACAGACGAAATTTTCACTGTTGTGAAAGCCCTCATTTATGATGTCATAAAAGGGATGTTCCAAAAAACTGCAATGTTCCTAGAGGAAAAAATGTGGCGCCATGTACTATAAAAAAACCTGGCATGCCAACTGAATGCTGCTGATATTGTTGTCAATATATTTTTCGATTTAGGTGCACGTTAAAGAACCCCAGGTGGTCCAAATTTCCGGAGTCCCCCACTACGGCGTGCCTCATAATCAGAACTGGTTTTGGCACGTAAAACCCCATAATTTGTCAATATATTTTTCGACTTGACAAGTACTCACATGACAAAAAAATACATTTCGGAGCACTTTATTTACACTGAAGCTACTCAGATGCCACTGCGGACCGGCAGTTACAAAGACTTTGCATGTTATATTTCTATCTCTAAACTATTGACAAATTTCCTAAAATGCGAGGACTTGCTAGAATGCATTTCACAGCCCGTGTCGAAATCGCAATATGTGCTCCATGACTTTGCTGATGCCAATGCATTCATTCAGTACCATCAGCTTGCACAGGATGCCAGTCATGGCACTATATCTCTGCTTGTAAACCCTCTTGGTGGTGCTGCTGGACGGCACAAAATTTTATCAGTTTACTCTTCTATTTTGAGCCTACATCCTCGGCATTGGCCAAAACTAAGTGCCATCCACTTGCTTCTAGTTGTTGAGTACCGTGTGATGCTACGACATGGCCTGGCCAAAGTGGTACTGCCACTCGTGCAGGACCTAAATTTAATACAAAAGAATGGAGTGGGCACTGGCAGTCTGCACTTTATTGTTGTGACTGTGGCATTCACGGGAGATAACCTCTCAATGCACCGCTTGGCAGGTCTCCAGTGCTGCTTTAGCAGCGACACAGTCTGCCGTTACTGCTTATCTCTGCACAAACTGCGGATGCTGCATAATTTGGATGACTCTATCGAGAGGAAAAGTGCAGCACACAAGAGCCACCTTAAAGCATTCACACTTGACCGAGCTATAAATGTATCGCCATTGCAAGGCCTTGAAGAGTTTGATGTCACTGAACAATTACCTCCTGATGCCATGCATGACATACTTGAAGCGGGTGTTGACCGTGTTCTTCGCCATGTTTTGGGATGTTTAGTTGCTAACGGAGCAAGCAGGACCTTGGAAAAACATTGTCCTTGAATCATGGCCTTCATGACAAAAGACCACACCTCCTGCCATTAGGAACGCATTTCTTAGTGGCAAAGCCAGCCTGAGGGGATCAGCAAGCAAAAAATGGTGCCTCTTTCGGCTGATTCCCCAAATTTATGCAGAGTACATTCCTGAAGGCAACCCTCATTGGATGGTGTACTTGGCATACAGGCATCACAAAGCCACTGAAACCAGCACTCTTCGAAGCTCACTTTCATGTAGGCACAAAAAGGCACTTAAAAGCGGATCCTCAAAGCATATACTTCTGTTGGCATTTATAAGTCACAGGCACCTTCCCTTCAGGATGCTCAATGTCTGGTTTTCGGATCGTTTCTGCACATTGAAAAAAAAAAAATGGCCATTTCGGCACTGTTTTGCTTCCTTGTCAAGATATAACTTCTGAACAATGCTTTGATGCACACATGCCCAAACTCAGCTTTTCTTATGGCTGATGGTGACATTGAACCTGGGTTGACCTGGTGGAACGCATGTGGTGCGCTGTTAAAGGCTGTGGTTTGTCATGGCCCCTTTAGATGCCCCATGTTTTCTATTTATGTGCCATATTGCCAGCATCTTCGAGTGTTACAGATGGATAATGGTCACCGCAGTTGATTTTATTTGTAAGGCAACTTACAATAAAAGATTACTATGTATTGATTAGCAGACATCAACTGTGCCAATGTACATAATATAGCTGACTGTGCATACAATGTTGTAGAAGTGTACTTTTTTTTGCTTCTGGAAGAACCATAATGTCTTTGACCAGACTAATGTGATGCCTTATTGAAACTGTGGCCGACACCTGCGTATTTCTTCCACAGAGTCTTAAAACAGTTTTCTGCTTGGGTATTGTGCTTTTGTTCATCATAGTATATATATATTTTTACTTTTGTTTTATGTTAATTACATTACTTTCGTTTTTAATCATTGTAGTGCGATTCTTTAAAAATCTTATTGGATGGCAGTACTTTTGAGTTGCGCAGATTTATTCATTATGTTATTAGCTAGTCAAAGGTGACAGACTCTTAAATGGCAATTTGGACTCGTTGATAATTTATTACAAGCAGTAGATGTATAACACAACTGTCTATAGGCTTTTAAGGACTGGCACAGCAAAGTAAGGCCGATAATTATGTGGAATGGTGGGAAAGAGGGATTTCATGAAGGAGAAGCTAAAAACTAATTCAGGACAACAACGATTGGAAAGCATTTTTGATGCATAACACCTAATGCTCCTGACATCTGAACATGTGACATCTCACCTGTAAAGCTTGGCAGTTTGGTAGACAACACGTTAAGTTTGCTTTCGTTTGAAAGCAACTTTAAATTAAGATAGTGAAGGAACAGGAGTAAATAAATGCACACTTCACTTTATTACAGCATGGCAAGATTAGTTTATTATCACACACCTTTGCCTGCAATCTCGGTAACTTTTAAGCAATCAAGATTGGTGGCATTCAACAACATTGATGGACATTTTTGAAACAATTATTGCAAGACATCACAACAAAGCAGCAAACACAACAAAATCGGCAATAGTGTCATTTATGGTTGGCGCTGGCGTCTGTATTTCTTTTCAGAAGCCATGCAGGTTATAGAAGCAATTAAGTCGCGCCTTTTGATGTGCTGAACTTCCACTTCGATGATGTACATATAAAGGTCCAGTGCTTGTTCCAGTTAGCCATGTATTCTAAAAGGAATAAAAAATTAAATTGTGAAAGCGTCATTCTCAAATGCAGTAACACATGACATTGAAAAAAGTGGACAAAGTTTTTTTTCAAACCGAATATGATGTAGCCTGGTGCATGAAAAACAAATCAGATCACTTGGCCTTATTTGTTTTAAACCACGCAAAGAACATATAGTTCAAATCGCTGTAGAATAATTTGTTACGATTTGCATAAAAACTTGACAAGAGACTACAGTTGCTTTCAAATCGCAATCGGCCACAGGAACCGGAGTCGAAGCCGCGACCATAAGGAAATAAAGCACCATAGCCACTGCGGCCAGAAATTTCAGTGGCGATCAATTTCGGGATACTATCGGTCACTTTCTGCACCGCTTTCATTACACGTACGCGTTTCCACATAATATTTGTTTTTTGTTAACGCAACTTAATAGGCCCTTTCGCACTAATAATAATCGCACGACATCGGCATGTACAGCGAGAATAAAGAAATATCCTTAAGCATTATCCCCTACATGAGTAAAAAGATCTAGATTACCAATACATTTTAAGGTTTTGCTTGCGTCTCAGTGCAGTATATACTGTCTACAAAGACTGCGTCTAAAACGTATAGCCTACAGCTGAGAGCAATTCGTATGCGCATACCAATGATCGAGAATAAAATAACTTGCCTGTTTTGCGATCAACCTTCCTCCACCGACGTCCATGATATCGCATGCGCATCGTTGCGCGATGAAGTATCCATGTAGTACATTGAAGGCGCTCAAACGCAGTCAGTGGGTGAAGTAATCGCCTATGGTGCTCGTAGAGATGGAACCGATCGATCGCAGCCGATGAAATCGCAATGGGCTACACGGGACCACGGCGCAACTCGTTTTCAGGTCCCGGAGTGCTCGTGCTAAGGGAGGAAAGTTCCTCCATTTACGATTGCCACAAGAGGGCGTAGCGCGTGAACCTTGCTCGAAGGAGGAACTCGCTGGCCTGAAGGAGGAACAAAGCCCGTTGCTCCATTCTCACCCCATTGTTTTTTATAGTGTAGTATGTAAAACTTCACGGGCCCAAATCTTGGCCAATCCCCCAGAGTGGGTGTGAGCCATATTATAACGACATCATCATCATTTTGCCCTGAAAAGGCGGCAGTGGAAGCAACAACAACATCTCCGTTGTGTATTAAGCATGACGTCGAAGCGTTCCTGCGTCGAAGCATCTTCCCAAAAACCCAAGCTGAGCCGTGGACGGAGAGCGCTCCGTGGCCGCCTGAACCCCGGCATGTGTACTCCGGCACCTGCAGCACGTCAGCGTCGCAACATTAGGACGGCGCTTTCGACAGCCCCTACCGCAGTTGGGCTCGCGGCGGCACCGGGCCCACTGCAGGATCGTTCTCCTGCTCTGAGTGACGACGGCCAGACATCTCTCACTTCCTCCGGCATCTCTCTCGCCGCAGCGACGGCTTCTCATTCTCCCTCTTCATCTTTCGACGAAGAAGTTTAGACAATGCGATGTTCCGTTGATCAGGAAGGTCATTTCGGGCCCTATCTTTCAAGATAAGGCCCTATCGGACCCTATCTTGAGATCAATCTGCGATGGGGACAGAGTGCGCCGAGTGCTGATAGCTTCGTGTGCGCTGTGTTCGCGCCGCATATTTCGCGTTAAGCGAGAGGCAGCACGAAGGTCAGTTCGCTTGCACATTTTTGACAGCGATTGTGTGCGTTCATCGAGTGATATGTGTTCATGTTTGCTTGTACACGTATGACACCATGATTGTTAATTTAATTAATAAGAGAAGGTTTACTAGTTTATGCGGCCTACTATCCTAATTCGTATAGCTGTTCACTAATTTGCTATCGCAATCGATGCTTAACCTGTCGGGTGAAACTGCGACTTTTGTTTTTTTAGTTTGTTTATCAACTGACTCACAATCCGTATTGCTTCGGATATTGTTTAGTTAATCCGCAACAGCATAAAAATAAATGAAAATCGAATTAATCATTGATGAGCCTCCAAGTATAGCGCCGACTGAATGCGGGAAATTTTTGGGCCGAATCACGAAAAATTATTCTATTGTTTATGCTACATTAGAGCAGCTGCACATACGAGAAAACGACTTTGGGCCATCCAGCAAGCCCGGGAAGCTATACCAAGAGACAGGGTCTCTCTGCTGCCCCGGCTCGGCCTAGACCCCGGCCATCAATTTGCAGGATATTCATTAAAGTTGTCACACACACACACACACCGGCCACAACTCATAAATTGCCAGATGCGCTATAAAGTAATGAATTAAGAAGTTAATTAGCGAAATTTTGTTAATTAGTTGAGTACGTGTATCGATTTCTCGGGCAAGTAATGTACGCTTCTCTGAATACTTCAATTGAAGAACCAGAATGATGTTACCAGCACCAGGAGAGTTTTATGATTTCATTAAACCTACAAAATGTTTGACCTATCGCCTGTGGTGGGTACGTGCCACAGTTTAAGACCTCCATCATCATCATCATCATCACACCGCGCGGCGCTCGAGAGCTCAGAAGAAGATTGGAATCCGTGTAGCACTGCCACGACTCTCACCGCTCTCTTTTCTCGTCGGCTGCCCAAATCACGCATCGGATTCGAGGCACCATTTCCCAGCGGTGGCCGAGGCTCCTCTGTAGTCCACCACTAGCCGACCATGGGTAATGAGCTTTTGATTTGTTTATGAAAGATTGCATGAACCCTGGAATGTATGACCAGCCTCCCCGGAAACATTTCCTGGTGACTGCGGGGATGAGACGCGAACGTGCGCTGGTTCGATTAACCGACCCAGATTCTAACCGACGCCAGTTGCCATGGGCTCAACTAAGAAAACACAAACAGATAAAAATGAATGGTATTGGGGTATATTTAACTGTTTCTTCCTGTGCCTATGCTTGATGCTACGCCTCCAATGCCACTGACGGCGCTCATGACGCTAGCGTTCTCAGACACCTGGTAACTGCCAGGGCGCTGTTCCCTCTGCCTGGCAGTAGTGGCCTTGCGTGCGTTTTCGAGCCATGTCGCACCCGCAAACCGTTACAACACCGCCCGATGAGATCAAGCGCAACGCTAAGCCTAGCAATTGCTGTGGATGCTTCATCATTCATGCGAAATTGCTTTTTATGCGCAAGCGGACCTTCAGTGAAATTGCCGAGATTTAGTGTGTCGCCGCGAGGGAAGCGAGCGCCAGAGGTGGAAGGCGCCTGGAGGTGGGTGAAGAGAATCGCGCGCCGGTGAAAGTGCGCCGGAGCGCGCTGAGCGCGCGGCAAAGCAACACCACCTAGAGGAAAGTCTAGGTGGCGTTGAGCGAAGCGGTGAAGGAGAAAGGAGGCAAAGCGTCGCGGAGGAGGAAGGTATGCGGAGGCGCAGGGTTGATCCGGTTGACCTCATCTAGCAGTTGGTACGGGTTCTGTGTGCGCTAAGGACGTACCGGGTTCGTCTCGCGATCGAGAGGCCGAGCGCGAGTCGACCGACCCCGAAGTCGTCGCAAAGCTTCGGGCACGAGCTGAACAGGTCCGACAACAGGCGCGCGCTTGGCATGCCCATGCGACTCCAGAGGAGCGAACTAGGCGGATTGCAGCAATGCGGTTGTATCAGGCAAGACGACATAGCTTAGAAACTCCTCAATAGTGTGAAGCCCGTTTTAAGCACATCGGAGTGTCTTGTGCGAAGCCCGGAAGCGCAAAACAGAACAAAATGCCCGGCTTCATGCGGGCACCACCAAAATCCTTAAAAGGAATTTCATCGATAACCCGTTTGTGTCCGTGTCTTCCTTGTGTGATCGTCTCTGGCATTTGCGAGACATCACAGTCAATGTCACTGACATAGCACCCATACATTTGCGCATAACCCGCGTTCACGAGGTGAAACATTACTGTATTTTTTTTCTTTTCTTATAATACTCCTTTCTCACAGGCGCAACGCGTCCGCGTTGGGCCTGAACAGGGTCCTTTGAAGCCTCGTAAAGCATGTATCGGGCCGTTACACTGCGCTTGGAAGAGCCCTTTAAGGAAGGCGTGATCTGTGGGCTGCTAATATGCTACGTCAAAAATGTGCTGACATTTCGACGAGCTGGTACAATTATACGGGGTGAAAATTGCGTGAGGAATGACGAAACTGAATGAACAGACAGACGAAAGCACGGACTCGCAACTAAGTTTTAATTTCTTTAAAAGTTACCAAGGTGCGCGTGCTCAACTGTACATGTGGTGCCTGCGCGTACGTTACGACCGAACTGTGGTTCTTTAGCTTCAGTTTGCGTTTAAATTTGATTTTTAGCTTCTGCAAGCACATATGAGTCAGAAAATCCAGGTCGCCGTTTACATGAGTCGGTTACATTCGAATGTGTTCGTACGTGGAGGACGTCGATGTAACACCCGACTCGGCAGCGATGAAGCTGGGCTGGTGAGAAGAGCTAACGCATGTGCTGTAGCGCTGACCTTACACTGCTGTCAGCATCGAACTCATGAAGTCGAACTCGTTTAATTTTCGCTGACTTTGCATGCGGCGCGAGGAAACGAGGTGGGCGAGAGTGTTCACGTGCGGTGGCGCTGCTGTCCCACACGAAGCAGTAATATAAGGAAAACAGGCTAGTGAGGAGGGTTGGGCGCGCAGGCGCTCATACGTATGTCTACCTGCTCAACGTCCAACCCTTTCCAATTATATTTTTTTCTTCAAGAAGATTTGCAGCAAGGTATAGAGATTAAAAGACAGTTACATAAATGCTTCCAACTCTGCATCGTGCGAGAACAGCAGTGTCTCTGCATGTTTATTGTTGATCACCCAACGGTTGTAGCTGTCCAAGTTGTCTTACTAGCGTGCTGTGGTATCGCGGCGCTGCCTCTGCTTAAGAGCTGAATTGTACTGGAGTCCGAAGCCGAGGCGCCGATGCGCCTATCGATGCTGAAAAACCAGAAATGTACTGCGCGTCAGCGAGGCAATGCATTGTCTTTTTTGAGGTTGTCTCTAAAAAATATAGTGCAGGATCATACACATAGCATGACATTGAAGATGGCACCTGTGCGGTGCATAAATAAAAACATTGCACGCGATCAGATGTTGCTATCATACAAATGCATTTTGTATTAAATCACTTAAAAATGTTCGCAGTTTCATCCGAAGAGCGAAGCACTGACAGCGATCGGAAGCTTTCGCATTGTCTTCGAACTCCTCGGACGGCCTTATAAATATACGCGGATGCGACATGTTGGCGTGACGTATCACGCAAGGCAACACGTGCTGAGTAGAAGGAACAGCCCCCCGACAGCTGCCCGGCGTCTCAAAACGCTGGCTTGATGGGGCACTAGATGAGACAGATAGGAAACCGTCGGTGTTAGTCAGCACTAATCGATCTATTAGATAACGTTTGCTTGACGTTTACTGTTCAGACCAAAGCATACACACAGCAACTCAACGGGAAAGAGAGAGAGAATAAACGTTTACTGACAAAGACAAGGGAATTTTTCCTCGTTGGGTGGGGCCCTCAGTCCTGGGCTCGATTCCCTTGTGCGAGCCCGCTGGACCAGTTGTTGCTGTTCCTGCCGGCATAAGCTGAGCAGTGCAGACTCCCAAGAGGAAGGGCTGGGGTTGGGGATAGGAGGAACACCCCGTGGACTAGAACATTCCCACGTTGAATGGTATACTGTTGGTTTGGATCCACAGTAGTGGCAGTAAGAAGGATATAGAGTGGGATGAAAGAGATGAAGCATACAGAGGCAAGGAAACGAATTAGTCTGCAGTTGCCGCCGAGCGACGGCATCTGCTCCGTTAAATGAATGATGAGGAGGAAGAGACATATAACGGCTCTGTCGATAGTACTCCAGCATGGCGTTGTAGTTAAGTGGTTCTGTCGGTACGTCGTCTGGACTGGACGGCTCTTCCGATGGAGCCCGGCCGATCAGACCTCGAGCAACCGCATGAACGCATTCATTTCCATGGAAAGAGGCGTGTCCAGGAGTCCAGAGGCAGAGCGTCGCCCTGGCTGCGTCATCAAGGCGATTGAGCGTAATGTTGACTGTGCGTAGCATTCGCTTCGAGTTGTTGCAGCCAAACGCACACCGCATCTCGGAGGCCTTTTAATTCTTAAGGAGCGTACTGCGCATGCGTCGTCAAGCGGGACAGCACAACAGCGGCGGCGTTGCGCCTCGCGTTTCCACGTTGTCACTATTTAAATAATAGGCGCTTCACGACTGTTTCGATTCTCGCAGATTTCAGCATGTATATTGGATCTGAACAAGTTTTTAGTGGGGACATTGATGATAGCTTTAGTGCGAAACGACGTCAGCAAATAGTGCTCGCTGTCATGACGTCTCGATTATGTCGGTAACTCGAAGTTCGTGTCGTTAATTGCTATAGCAACATTATTAGTGTAAAATTATGCCAACCGTCATACTTTAGAGGGTGGGGACAAGTCAACGATTTGACAGTAACGAGGGTGGACACAGGACCAGGTGTGTCATACCATTTATACTTAGACTTCGCTAAGTGTTATCATTTACCATGCGGAAAAGATGGGTAACTGCTTACGTTATTTCATCCAACCTTTAAGGTCATGCACGCCAGGGGTTTGACTCAATTTTGTTGAAGTAATACTGCATGCACTCCTCAAGTCTTCGTCGCGCCTGCTGCAGTAACCTTGCCAAACTGCAAAGTGCGGCTACAAGGAGAGACGCCGCATGTGGCCCCCAATCGGTAATACGTACAATGTCCAAATCGAACAAAATTTGCATAGATTTGCCAGCCAATAGGTTAGTATCCCTTATTCGCCTGAGGTCAAGCGCTTTCACGTGTTTAAAACAGCTGCTTTCTCTGTACAGATCGGTATTTGTGTCACTAGCTTCAGGATGAAATTTGAACGTCTAGGGGCAAATTTTGTAGGTGAACTTGACATCACTGCTCAGGTCATAGAAAATATTTTAGCCTGAAACAACGAACTTTTATTTTCTAATAAGCCTGTATTTACATTAGAAGAGCAATGTCATTAAGCTGTCAGCGCATTTCAAAAGGCTCGGCGGTCTTTCGAAGGTGAAATACAGGTGCTCTGCGTTGTAATTCGAGGAGCTTGTTTGTAATTGTGGGGTTGTCACCGACTATACACAATTCCTTAAAGTGCACTCAAATCACAGTGCAAGAGCATTTGTGCATTCCGTCCCATCCTAATGTGGCATTCGTGTTTTGGAATTGAACCTGGCGCCTCTTGCTTAGAAGCCCAACCCCGTAGTCATCATTACGGTGTATCACTTGGTTTGCAAGACTGGATCACCTCCGGAAACCGTGCGCGTGAAAAAGAAACGCACCTCTCTTTTGAAAGTGTTTGAGCATTCCGCTGCGCTGGACGGCCGGATGTGAAATGGCCATGCATGTTTGTGTGTGGTTTTTTTCCCAGGCCCTCGGTCAAAGGGAAGCCGCAGCGACATATTTCCATTTATTGAAGGGTATCAATCAATACATCATGTTTTATATATAATATTTCGGGATTTAAACATATAACGAATAATTTATGACAAGCGACGTCGGGTAGCACAGCAAACAGCGTGCCAACACGCTCGTACCCTTGGATGCTAAGCGGTCTTTTTTTTTTTTGTTTGAATGCTTTCGTCTCTCATTCAGCCGAACAAAGGGATGCGGCAGTCACCACGACCCATGCGGCCTCTGCACCGGGCACCAAGGTCAGCGAGGAAAATGATGACAGCCGAAGTTCGGCAGGCGGTGCCAGCCGCACGAGCACGAGTTTCACCACATTGGGGACTGCCACATCATGTGAGTCTAGCCGATCCCGCTTGATCAACCTTCGAAAAACCATCTGTACAGTCATTGGCTTCAACGACCTTAATGAGTAAACTCCTAGATTTCCTTTTTTTCTTTTTTTAAATGACAGTAGCATCTTTCAAGCATTTCATACAGCAGCCTCATGTAGGCTTTGCTTATTGAGGCACTAGAAGCACACTCATGTCGGACTTTATTGACGCGTAGTTCCTACTGAATTATTTCAATGTTTAGTCAGCGGAATAAAAAAATAAAATAAAAAAGCTTACAATTCGATAAACTTGGAATAGAAGGTCATCTTTATCTTCTTAAATGGTATCTGAGTGTCGTCGCACATTCTACAGCCGTTGGGGATTCAGTACGTAGTGTAGCAGTGTGTCTCGTAATTTCGCGTTTTCTTTTCTGCTTCTCTTGAGCTGGCAGTTAGCACCATCTTACATAAGTGGAACATCTTTTTGCGAATACGCTCCACTCATTGAAACCTGTGTCGATCGAGAATCGATAACTGTGGACCAATACTGCCTCATATTTGTTGCTTCTTCAGCATCTTTGGCTTAAAATCCAGCTCAATTCTTCGTCTTATTTTGTCGCTGCGAGGTCAGTTGCACATGGTGTGAAAATTGGCTGTTATTCGACAGATTTCGAATAGCGTTTGCAAACAAACGTAAACGCATTACGTACGTAAATAAATAGCAGCGTCCTCACTGCGCATGCTCCGAACGTTATTGGGATGCTGCGGGTTACGTGCGCTATGATAACGCACGTTATTTGGCGAGTTCAACATTCGCAATGTTTACGGACGCTAAGAAATAGTGTTGCCGAACGTGGTGGCACCCATGACTCCCGCTTCAGCGTGAATTCGCGTTATGGTTACGCTCTCACTCACGTTGATCGCCAGTAACTATTAAATTGAGCTTTCGCTTTCTAAATTCACCTGCTAAACTCACCTGAAACGTTTGTTATGAGCGCATGGTGCGTCCAGTTTCTGAGATCGTTCGGCGATTCCGGCGCCCGGCCGTAGGCTTAACGAGACGCGTCCGCTTAGCAACAACGGGATGGCTGCTAATGAATTGCCTTGGCTTGGATACGCTTGGCACGAGGCACCAGACAGCGCCCTGTTTTATAACGTCTTCCTCACGTTTGCGTTGCCGTACGGATAGCAATGTATGTATAGATATTTATGTCCTGCAGTGTACATAAATATAGGCTGATGGTGATGATGATGATGATGATGGCCGTAAACTAAATGTTTTGAAAGGACATGCACCGTAACGTCCCGCAAAGGTGCTTACGTTTACCGTACGTGAGGCGACAAACGCTATTCCAAACCAGTCTATTGTGGTCTTGCTGGCTGTTATTGTGTGTTTTGCATTACTTGATCTAACTCTGACGTTCTTTACTATTAAACATTAAGTTATTGACTGTGACTGACTTTTCCTCGCATGCAATTGTTTCTATCTCTTTTCTCTCAACGTGTTTCATTGAAACCTTTAAAGCCTATGTCTTTTTTTAGTTAATTAGTGGTAATATGGCACCACAGACTTGGGAGAGAGATAAGACGAGATTCCACTTGCACGAACGTGTTGTGTGTGTTTGTGAGTGCTTGCGTGCTAACTTATTTGGTTACATGCCAAATGACTGTGCAGCTCTTAAAGCTTTGTTGGGCAGCGTTTAATAACCTAGTTTTTCTGTAATGACTATCTGGCGACTTCCTGGCGCCGATATCGAAAACAATGCAATCTAAAAATGTGGGCCGATTGCGAAGATAGCGCGGTTAAAAAAAAAATCGCAGAACACACCTCCGGATAAACATCGACGTAATGCGCCTTACGTCGTCAAGTATGAGGCGTGTATGTCATGTACGTGGCGTCATGTCACGCGTCATCTATGAGGCCTGTATGACATGCGGACGTATACGGAGTCTTCTTATTGCTCTTCGAGCTCCCGCTGCTGCTTGTGGTAGTGGCCAGTTTGACCAATGTACACTTAATGCAGCTGAGCAGAATCTCGTAGATTACTTTTGATGCAGCGCGAAACGTAACACGAAAAGACGGCAGAAATAAAAAGAACCCACACACAACAGCGCTGTGTGTTGTCTTTTTATTTGTACCTTCTTGTGTCCGTGTTACGCTTCGAGCTGCATCTAAAGTGTTCTCGCAAGATTCACCAACAAGCCCCCATCGCTACCCTTGTGGACTTGATTTCTCGAAGGTTATTTTGGGGTAGAGCAGATGAATGGGATGATGCTAATGACTGACTAATGTGACTGCTAATGCTAATCGCAATAACGTTGACAGTCATCTTCTTCCTCTTCGAGCTACCACTACCACTTTTCAATTACTTTCTTTGGCCCGACAAGAACAACAAACACCATGCGCTGCTTTCCGCATCAATTCTCAACACGTGGCAAAAACATTAACCGTTTGGTTTAGTAGAGAGTTAACCACTCTCTACCGAACCGTGAATGCTTCACAATACGCAGATGCTAACTGCACACTTCTTTCTCTTGCGCTTTCGGTGTTTCTACAGTGTCGTCCCTTCAGCCGGCGCAAAGGTCTTCGGGAATTTCACGTCGAGGTGAGGAACAGCTCCACCTGTAACCTGAGAAATTGCCGTGGTTTAGCTTTGGTTAACCCTGGTTGATAGCGAAAGCTTCCCTGCCCTGGCTAGGCCCATTGCAGAGCTGTGGCCGAGGTGTGGTTTCGCCCAACTCTACTTGGGCAACGGCGGCAATGCCTAAATATAGTCCGACGCAGCGTAAACGCGCGAACACGTTATGTCACGTTGGCGAGAACAACAGCGGCTATATGTAGTTCGACCGATGGTTCGACGTACTGGCGCCGCCTACGTAACCGTACGCGCGGCCAATGCGCTACGACAAGTCCGGCGTCTGATGGCGCTCGCCCACGTGCCGATTTGACCTCTAGCTCTCAAGGTAAAAACTGTTGAGTCACCGACGGTTGCCTGAGATAGCGTAATGAAGCTTTCGCTTCAAATCAAGGGAGCGCTGGCGGCGCCTATGCACGACAGCGATTGCTCGTCTCAAGTATAACTCTACCTTGGGGAGTTCTCGTCCATGCGTGCAAAATGTGTTTATTGTTAACTGCGTACAGTCAGAGTGAACATGCTGAACGGGAACCTACGATAACTATCGACGATAGAGTCAAACTTGATAGTAAGAGTTCAGCCCTGTCCACTTATTTGTTAGCATAAGGTCAGACGTGCTATCCGACTGCATAATTAACGCATAGCGAGTGCAAGTGAGAGCGGACTGATAGCACCACTTAAACATAATTTAGAAAGTCTGCAGACTTCTTGTAGACTGTTTTGTCTACATGTGCATTTTTAGCACCGTCAGCGTAAGACTAATCGACTGCCTACTGACAAGTACGATGCATGATATGGCAATGGCGTGCGCTTTGCCAGGAGTGTGACGAAGACGAATCTACGCTTTGTTCCGTCAATGTATGTATGTTTCTTTGCCTTCTAACATCTATTTTCCCGCAGTAAGTTATACATTCAGACGCACTATTTAGCGCCCGTTGAAGTACATTATTTGCCCAGCGTATCGACTTGCCCTCGTCAATAGAGAAGATGACAAAATATTTTGTGGGTTGTACCTTTCCAGCAGGAGAGAGACCAAGACACCACGAATCCCGGGAGCCTCTACATCAAGGTACGCCGTTCTATGACTCAGTCTCGGGAACTGCTAAATAAATGTTTAATGGAATATGGTATACATTCGCATTCCATTTACTCCATTGCACCAAAATGCGTCTCTCGTTCAATGTGACAGCAACTTACGTAGACAGCCCACATATTTCGTGGCAGGCTTATGGAGACCTCGAATGTGGCGCTAGTCGAATGTGGCGCTTTCGTTACCACCCGACTTTAATTTGGCAGGAAAACACGTGGTGTATTAAAGGAACATGGCTGATAGCCATTTGAGCACTGTCATTTGTCGTACAAGCAATCGACAGCTCTAAAAAAAAGACAGAAAAAAAAAAAACTTATAGAGGTGGAAGTGCACTACCTGCCAAAGGAGATTTTTAAGAACGTGTTGGGGTGAGAAATGGGCTGTATATAAAAATCTTGATTTAACCTCTATTTAGATTTTAAATGCTTGATGCAATTGCTAGTTCAACTAGTATGTCGCATCAGTCAGAGTTCTATAAAGTCTTGTTGGCTTTGACAAAACTGCCACTTCTAATTCTTCTTTTTTACTCGATAAAGAGATTAGTAAACCTCCGACATTAAAAGTCCCTTGTTCGTCGTAGAAAAGTGACAGTGAACGCTAACCTTTCACAGGGGATGTTTGACGCAACCCAAGACAATCTCGGTCCGTATTCTCAATGCATTGAGTGTGCTAGACTGGTTAGCAAAACAGGGACTGGCCGATCAGGATAGAGCACAAAGTGGTGAAAACCACTGTCATTGGGCGAAAAGTTCTTACGAAAAGAAAAATTACACCATCTTCCCGTAGGGGGACCCTGAGTAGTATGCCAAGCAGCCATAGGGTCGACTCAAGTTCCCATTAGTTTTCAGATCGGCCTGTCGCCGCTGCCGTTTCATGGCAGCGGCTCGAGCCCTCTTCTTCGCGGCGCTGTCCACGGCGCTGACACTGGCGTTGACGCTGGCGCTGTCCGTGGCACTCATCGCGGTGTTGCGGGAGGAGAATGAGAGGACGAAGTGAAGGATGATGAGTTTGCGAAGCACCGGGGGATCATTCGGGCAAAACGCCGGAAGCGTTCTCCGGAAGCCGAAAGCTGGCTTCCGGAACCGGAAGTGGGAGCGGAAGTGGAAACGGAAGCGGAAACGGAAGCGGCCGGAATTTGCGCATGCGCAGTAGGGGTGTGGACGCCACACGGCGGAGGGAGGGAGGGACATAGCCCCGACCGTAAGCTGCTTCGCATCTAAAAAACGGACAAGTTTTCACTCGGTCGTGCAAAGCTTAGGCACAGCGAAAGTGTCAATCCTCAAGTCTTACAGGCTGCTTCTGCTATGTATTACCTTAGTTGCTGCCAGGTTTTTACTTGGTTTAACTTAACTATGCATGCAGGGAAAGTACTCTCAAGCGATAATTTTAGGAGGTACCTACCATTGCGCGACATTTCGCCTGACTATAGCGCTGGACGCGTCGGCGCTTACGAACGACAGCGTTCCTAGCATGCCACAAACGCAGGCAGGCAGGCAGGAGCCGTGTCTGTGTCGGGCGAAGCAAGCGCGCACCTGCGGCGGCGGTTACTAGGCAACGTGAGGAGACGTCATCACTACAGCCTCGGCGCATGCGCGGCTAAGTAACGCGGGCGGCGTCGGCAGTAGCTCTGCGCGTTACCTTGTTGATGCTGCTACAATTCATTTCTCTCTCTCTCTCTCTCTCTCTCCCGAGCATTGCGCGCAGCGCGCGCATGCTCTCCTTCCCTCTCCCCAAAGGGCCCCTAAACCACCCAGAGGTCGAAATTTAGTTGTGGTGTTGCAGTTGAGCACGAGCCTACAACGAACACGTAGCCGCGAGAATTTTTCGAAATGCTGCCGTAATAGTGGAGTTACACGCCTTTGATGATCGAAACACGGCCCTCGCTCGTTTCGCTCTTTCCGTCGCTACTCTCCTCGTCGGCTGGTTTCTCCTCCTCGCCCAGTGCTCCTCCAAATGTCACGTGACATACGTCATCGCCAACGCGCTTCTCAAAACACTGTCCACTTCCGGTATAGGCACGTCCACGCTAGCGGCAAATATACCGACGGCGAACCGTCCTCCATTGCCGTAGAGCGTCTGCCGCGCGAGAGATGTCCAAAGTAGACGGCAGTTCGGCCGGCGCACCGCCCGCAGCACGATCAACGGGCCTATCGACGACCGCGAAGCTGCACGCCTCCACTACCGGCGACGCTTCTAATCCAACCAAAATAATTTCGGCTGGATAAACCAATGCGTAAATTGTACATTTTACGAAGTGATATCCACTGTCAAACATTAAACATGAACGAGAGCTCCGATACTTGTAGAGCGCAGCTGCAGTGTACGGCTACCTACGGGAGACGACCGGCTCGGCTGCGTTCGCATCGCAGCCGACGGCGCCGCCAATATAAGCGTAGTTTCTTCTTTGTGTACAATTATTGCGAAGAGCGATAACAACGGCAAGAAAATATTGCGGCTTGTGAGCGTCGGTAATTCATTCTGAAGCGCCGTCCGTTTTAGCTTTGAAGTGAACCGGAAAAGGCCTAGCGACGAGATCGGCGCTGTCGAGTGATCGGCCTCGGTGTCGGTGAGGCTGCCGCGCAAATGGGACCCGGTCTCATCCTCCCTACGGCAAGGAAATCTCGTTGTTCGCGAGGAAAAACACCGTCTAACGGTGGCCCGCGAATGGCAAACGGCATGCGGCGAGTTACCGTGCCGGTAACGTGGACGGGCTTTAATAACCGCGACTCGGCGCTTCTCGGCTACCCGCTGTTACTGCGGTGCCGGCCAGTGTTCATGCGACGCGTGCCGCTATAGACCCTGTGTTGCGCGCACGTCTGGAAAGGCCAACACTGTCGCACTCTGTTCGTGCAGCTAATCAGACCGTTAAGCACGACTGTTTTGGAACGTGACTGATTTGGCAGTTGCGTGGCGGGTTGTAATTACCGATTCGCAAGGGCGCAAACGAGCAACACCACGAGGAAGAGCAGGGAGTGCGCACCTGCTAGCAGACAAATCGGAAGTCGTAGGTTCTTGTTCAACCAATGGGCTTCGTCACCGCCGCTGACATCGCCAGATGCACCCTGCATGCTGACATCGAGATGACCGCTGGGGATACCGGAAAGGCCAGGAGAGGAGGACGGCATTGTTTTTTTTTTATTTTGTGTGTGTTCTTTTTAATTTTGCGTAGCGCTGCAGCGTTTGGCATCGTTAATTGTGACGGCATTCTGAACTCGATGCGCGTGTTTACTTGAAATGTTCAAAAAATATCTGAGGTGGTTTAGAGGCCTTTTAACGTCCCCTATCAAGGCAACATGTGCACTCACGGAGAGGAGGAGAGGCACACGCCGCTCTGCGAGGTGATTGCTAGGCAACGCAGTGACGTCATAGTTCGGCGAGGTTTTGCGACAGCAGGCGCCACTTTTTGCGGTTAGCTAGAACAGCTTCGCTGTTATATATATATATATATATATATATATATATATATATATATATATATATATATATATATATATATATATATATATATATATATCAAAAGCGACCTTTCGCTAGAACTGTACGTAAGAGCCGTTGTTATCAAGTCGTGAATAATTATGGCAGCCAGCGAATGGAAAACAACGCTTACGAACAAAAATATGCGTCAATTAAGTCACAGTTTCGTAAACTGGTGCTACAAATCGAGGTCGCTGTCATGCCCTTTCAGTAGAATAAAAAGGGCAACATAAATTTTAAAACGAACAATAAGACAACGTTATATATCTATCAAGGCTAAGTGACATATTTCTCGATCACTGTCGGGCTTTTGCTCATGCAGCGCACCTTGTCCTTTATTTTTCAGCAGCAGTGTAAGTATTTATTTCTCGAACGACATTCTATTCTATAACTGCTCACAGTGGGACGCAGCTTAGCGTTGTCGGTGCCTAATAATCTACAATACCAAGAAGCAGTAAAACAGAAGCATTAACGGTATGCATTGTTGATCATTAGCATGTCGTCTCGGTTAGAATGGCTCGAATTACGAGCATATGTGATGGATACTTTGTTGAAGTGTTGCAACTCGCATTCAATTAACTTCGGCAAGGGTATCATGAAAATGAATAGCTGCCAGCATGTCAGAAATGATTTTCCTGCTGTGTCCTGCTGTGTAGGACAAGAAAGGAAAAGAAAAAAAAAATGAAAAGGAAAAAAAAAGAAAACAAGCAAGCTCTGCAAGAGAGACGCCCGCATTAATGGTGGCCATGTCTATGTGTGGTTGTGTACCGGGTTCCTGTTTTGTTTTATAGCGATAGCAATTATATGGACACTCCAAGCGCATTTCTGCCGTCGCCGTCGACGTGAGGTTGCGAATTAAGTCCGACCGCGATAAAGTCGTCGCCGCGCGCCGTACGCTAATGTGTGCGAGTGAAAGCCTCCGAGGGTGAGCCGGCAATCGCGGCTCAGTGTAACGCACGCGAGGGAGGAAGGCAGGCCGGAAGCGCGCGGTCTTTCGCGCGCGAGGCACGAGGGCGAGACGACGATGAGGGAGGGGGAGGAGAGTACGGTATGCGCCGTCAGCTGCTGCTCACTGCGCGGCCGCGCGTGCACCGTATCTTGAAAGCGATCTGCGACGTGGCCGAAGTACAGTGTTCTAGTAGCTGTTCTAGTGGGCTCACTGGCCCATCCTTCCGATGCTCTCCACTGAAGCGGCCGCTTTCGCCTGCCAAAGCGCCCTCTAGAGGGGATGCAGCAGCTTCCACCTGAACCTGTTCCCACCTGAACCGTCCGCCTGTTACGCTGTCTCGCATGCGGGTGGTTCTTCGTTCTAGGCTGCAGTGGCGGTTAGTTGGCTTGCTGCCGGCTTCATTTCGTGCAGTGCCTGTCTCGGCGTGTCACCCACGTTCTAGACGTGTGTCCCGGGTATAAAATGGCTAACCGTCGCCGCAACGATTGCTGTCGCTCTATAGTGCGGTACGGGGTACCAGCCGCGTGAAAGACGCGCCGAAGGCATCCTTATTCAATGTTCCGCGAGACGAAGAACGAAGAAAGGAGTGCGAATGAAACTTTCACCGCGAAGATAAATTATTAGATGAAAACTTGCGCGGTCTGCGAGCTACATTTGGAGCAGCGATATACAGGGTGTCCCAACTATCACGCACAAAGATTTTAAAATATGCAAATGCCACGTAGCTGGACAGAACCAAGATAATACTGTTTGCGGTCGCGTATAAATACTCAGATTATTTGTTGCATTCCGCCTAATTACATGATTAGTCTTAATTAATTCTTCAATGCACTTATGATATATGATAAATGCATGAAACGTGTCAATGAGGAAATTGCAGAGCCACATGAAATACTTCCGATACAGCTTTCTGCTGCTGAATGCGCGCGACATAAAAGTTTTTTCTGAGCGTGAATGAAGCCCGCGAATACACGCAACATTGCCGTGCGACTGGACGATCGAGGCAGTATATATATATATATATATATATATATATATATATATATATATATATATATAATCATATCATAGGAAGCCAAGAAATGTAGATATATATTTGTGTTCTGGTTTTCTCTTTCACTGATGCTGAATATGCCAGCAATTGCGGCTATATTGTCAGCTGACAGAACTAATTTGCGACTTAAATAATTGCAATTGGAAAGGCGCATTTGGCAATACTTGGGAAATTGCGTGAGCTATTTGCGTGTGGAACGAGAGCCATAATTTATTTGACCTCTGAGTGACCTGCAGCTCTGTCTCTTGCTAGTGGTGCTAGAATGTTAACTAAACGCGGATAACGAGCGTGCATTGTACAGTGTGCCCTCGGCGGGTTCCTAGGAACCCTCTTCCCAGGACGCAAATAAAGTTATCTGTCTGTCTGTCTGACTGACTGCTTATCATAGAATGAGACTTGCGGCATTGTTTTTCAGGCCGATGACGACCTACGCCAGAGGCAGGTCCCGATCGCCCGTATCCCAAACACCATCGTACGTACTGCCAACTTCATATGGTCGCTCAAGAAAAAAAAAACTTTATCGCTAATGGCTATAGCATTTCTAATAATATTAGCGCATTTGAAACTCGATTGAATGAAGTAATGACCACGCTGGAATTATTTCATTAAAGGGGAAAGTTCGTAAAATCAAGACAGGAATTCTTCGGTCCTTCGAAATCTAAAACTTTAACGTAGCAACACCCAAAAGCTACCAAGGCATTGTATTTGCCGCTAACCCACGCCTGTGCGTGTGAAAAGTCCGCGAGGGCGGTCCAAATTGCTTGTGCGATGTGCGATCGGCAAGCCTGTCATGTGAAGCAGCGATATACAGGATTCCCAACTATCATGCAGAAAGATTGTAAAATATGCAAATGCCACGTAGCTGGACAGAACCAAGATAATACCAAGATAGACAGGCTGCCTATATGCATAAAAATTGGAAGACGCTTACGCTTCGCCTTTAAGAGTGGAACGCGATAGCGTTATCGGGCGCCCTTGTAAGCTTGCTTTCCCACTGAAACCCAGAACGTGGGAAAGCCAGCTTACAAAAACGAAGCTTACACCGATCCCCTTAAAGTCGGCTTCACTTTTAAACATAAATGCGTTGCTGCAATGTTATAATAATCAATCAATCAATCAATCATGTTTATTTAACGTACCCAGGAACAACCCTAAGGTCTGAGTGCTGGCGCACGCATACATTACAAATAATAATAATAATAATAATAATAATAATAATAATAATAATAATAATAATAATAATAATAATAATAATAATAATAATGTTATAATAAAATGTGAAGGCCCTAGCACTTTTTTTATTTTTTTTAATTGTTTGCTATTTCCCCGACGCGCGCGCGTGTCCAAAACGTATTAGGCATACAAAGTCCCAATTTGACCTGCCGAGGACGCGAGCGCCATATGGATATCGTTTTCGCAAGTAAAACTACCCGAGCGCGCACCTGTAGGTCTGGAAGAAATGCTGGAAAAGGGGTTTGTGTTTGAGTATCCTCGTAACAGAATTATGTTTTCTCGTACATTCAAATTACAATCCGACGCCACCATGTCTGTAGGTTGCGGTTAAGTCGTACTTTACTTTTTCTCTGACAGATTTCACTGTGGGAAATTCAATTTTTGTTCACGAAAACCTTGCATCTGGTGGAGGACCTGCACGGTTGGGGTGGTTCGGGATGATTTTCGCACGCCGACGCCGACGCACGCCGACGCCGGATTTTCTGCGACACGGGGCCCTTAACGCTCTCGCGTTAATACGCGAAGAACGAATGCAGTGTCTATGCGAGCAGTGTCTATGCGAGCAGTGTCTATGCGAGCAGACCGTACAAGAAAGTTGCGAGGAATAACGAAAGCAACCACCGCCGCCTCCATAGCGCCATATTGTACGTAAGAGCACTACCGACGGCTGAGTTCGTGGTTCCGTGCATGGGCGTGGCGTGCAGGCTCGTCAAAATAAGCTAGGACGATTACTAGGGCGCCTGGATGTTTTAGTGCGATAGCGTTAGATCGCATGCTCGAAGAAACACCTGTCCGTGTCAAAATTTGAAAGAAATAACCGCTTTTCTAACTCTTTTATTTGAGGACAAACTTCGTTAAATCGGATTTGGTGGCCATTAGCTTTGTTAATTAGTGTTGATGAGAACATTGAATCATATGGTTACCTGCCGGTGGATGAAAATTTCTTCCTAAGATCGGGCACTTCGTAAAATTGGGTTTCGTTAGATCGAGTTTTAACTGTAATCATAACGGGGTGACGACAACGATGATGATGATGATTATGATGATGATGAGACTACCTCACTCACGCAGGCAAGCCAAATGCATCTTTGCGGTCCTCTGCTTGTTCCTGTTGCTCGTGCTGGCGCTCTTATGCTACGCCGTGTTCGTCTTCCTGACAAGTAAGTTCGCTCATTTTTCCTATTCAAATATACGTGAAACGTAAAAATGCTCTCACCTCGGTGTACAGCTGCTCGACCGATTTGAACGGAATGTGTACCAGAAACACGTATGACAGTTTAGTACCATGGTTCGTTTGGGGGGGTGTAAACTGGACAAATGTGATATGTGAGATACAACTTACGTGAGATCGTCACAACATTTACGAGGGTCTTGCAAGGGTTTTCATACTCGCAGATTAGTCACATATTTATCAGTGTTTTATAGTATATCGATTGTGTCCACTTAAATTTTTTGTCGTTTAAATGAAACAAATCTCATCACATTCAGTGTAGATCATCATTGCTAAGAAAAACGATTTATCCGTTTCCATGTATATTAGATAGGAGCACCTGAGATAGTTTTATCTCGACGAGTTAAGCTGCTCCTTTAGAAGACAACGTACAGAGACGAAGGGAAGAGATATAACACTCCGTTTGGCTGCCCCACGTGACAGAAAAGAAATGCTTGCATTGGAATATTAAGTGAGTAGGCATCCATCACCACAAGTTGGCCTACCTGCAAGAAAACACGCCATTCTCAAGGCAGTCTTAAAAGCGAATTGAGGGGCTTGTATAACTGCTGGTGTTTTGATGTCAACTGATACGAAGATGCCTGCCCCGCAGGGAGATTTATTTCTAAATATACTTAGTCTCATAGAACAGAATTAGGTGTAGGTTCTACGCCTCCCTGCATGACAGCACACGACGAAATGTTCACATTTGAGCTATAATAAGATGCCATAAAATTAAAACGGGCAAAAGAGGTCATTCGACATGTGCGATGCGTTTTCAATACGGTATACATTTTTTCGCTTCGTAATTTATAGAACTATCGCCAATCTAAATGTTTTGGATCATCTCGAAATAAATAGAGCATAGTGTTTGCAGTTCTTACTTTCCGAAACCTTTATATGTTGTTTTACATTTTGACTGAAAACACGGAACCCTACATATAAGTAATCATGCAAGAAGGCGTTATTCATACAAATTTGAAACATATTTTAACTCGTAAAAACATAAAAAAAACATGGCTTATTACATGAGGGAGCTGATGTCGCAGGTGGATTGCGTCCAAGAGAAGAGGGTCAAGCAGTGGCACTTTCGTATTTCAACGTAATCAAATGGCCTTTTTAAAGAACAATTCAGCAATAATGATATCTGTACGTGAAGTTGTCTCGCTTCTTGTTTTTTGTGTTCATTTCGCCCTGCTCTTCGAAAAAGAAAAGCATCAGTTTGTTAAACAATCTTCTATGAGTTCCTGAAAGCATGCGAATATAACCTATGTTCTGGTACCCAAACTACCCTGCGTAGCAGTGAACAGCATCTATAAAAATGACATCAGTTCATTCCTTGGAGATGAATATAACGTCCTAAGACTCTGTTCTAGAGTGAAATGTTGTACGAGTTGTGAAGAACAACATTGACAACTTCTCTTTGCATAACAAACGTCGGTATTCATGCATAATACGCGCAATCGTCTCGTCGCAGCCGCACCTCTCACAGTCAAGACCATGCATGTGCGAAAGGCTTGTGGATTTAATATTGGCACACCAGCCATGAATGGCACAGGAAAGTTTATTCTCGCTGCTTTAATTGCGTGCAATCAAGAGCCATGGGCACAAAGTGTTGTTTTTTCTCAGATTAGTGAAGTTATATTTCTGCAAACTTAGATGCTGAGCGCCTCTTACGGGAACGTCTCAGTTCGCGCTATTATGGTGGCATTTTACGTGTGAAATAATCAGCGTGACATATGGTTCTTCTGTCGGCGTCGTTCCATATGACTCCCCAGTGACAACATTGGCTCTCAAATGATATATCCGGAATTTCTTTGTGTTATCCGTTTATGGGTGCATTTCTATCACGTCCCCGTGCACGTGGACATGGAGCCTGCAAGACTTGCTCCATGTGATTTGGAAAAATAACGCAATAAATAACAGTGACATTCTAGACAGGCCTGATGTGGATGCATCAAAATTAAAGGTATTTCCAGAAAAGAAGTCGTAATTAAAGATAAGCTCAGTTCCAAAATTTCCCATAATTGTCTGCGGTGTTTGCTTCATAGCATACTGAAACGGTTTGCTTAGGTGGTTTTATCCTTCAAAACGGTAAATACGAACGTGACCTATCGGTATCTGGTAATTTTTCAGTGTATTGGTCTAAAACGGCCGCGGTGTTAAAGCGTTGTGTGCGCCACATTTTTTTTTTCAGGTCCCAATCCAACCGTCATCACGCCACCAAGTAGCACAACTACCATTACTACCATAACGATGACTACTACCACTACCACAACGACTTCTACTACCACCACCACAACTACCACTACTACCACCACAACAACCACAACTACCACAACTACCACTACTACCACCACAACTACTACGACTACCACCACAACAACCACTACAACTACCACCACAACTACCACTACTACCACCACAACCACTACGACTACCACCACAACAACCACTACAACTACCACTTCTCCTACTCCCTCCACTCCATCCACCCCACCCGCCTCAAGTAAGTTTACTTTTTTTGTGACGCATCAGTATATTTAGATTTAGACTAATAAACGGCGGCAATGCGGCGCACGCCGATACCAAGACGAAATGCTACTTCTCTTAACGACATATGGTATCGCGAAGGCACAATCACAAACAAGACACAGACACACACGTCACAGGTGTCTTTGAGATTGTGCCCTCGCGCTACAGTATGTCGTTATGTAAACCAAAACTAGTCCAGCAGCAGGTCCTGCTGCAGAATGTTACTTTATATACCGACCATTGCACCAAGGCAGGTTACAATAATGCAGTAACCGAAGCCTTTTGATACTGAAAAAAAAAAAAGACTTGTGCCACCTTGCAGAATCGCAACCCGATTTCCCGCGACGCTTTCTATTTCGAGCAGTTGATTTACGGATTACAGTTACCAAATTCAACCATATACCTTAAGGCATTGCTTGTAATGACTAGCCCGTTTGAATTAAAGCTTGCCCACGTATGACACTTTCGAGCACGTGTTAATTTTTTGCAAACTAATTCATCCGCAAACATTTTACATCGCGAGAACATTCTTCATAATGTTCCGCCTGTTTACAATAAATTTTATCTTGGTAGCATTCCTAGTTCAATCATGTCATCGATCTATAGTCTGCGTTGGTTGTAAAACACTAATATAACGCTCCGGATCGCTCGCACCCGAATGCACTGCTAAGCCCATGATTAATCCACAAACATTTAACTTCACTTACCGATTACCTATAACCTGCCCCTAATTTTAAATACCTATAGACAGAGTACTTTCATTTCACCGAAGACACTGGGGGAAACCTACTACTTAGGAACCATGTATGGCATATAAAAATTTAAAGAACACACGAATTCTGTAATTATTTGCGACGCTTCTATTCAGGTCAAGAAAGTTAAACTTTTGTAACGCTTCTATTCAGATCAAGAAAGCTATAGTTTTGTCACACATTTCGCCTAACATGACCCCCCATTTTCACTAAATATAAACGATGCCTAACGCAGAGTTTTCTCGGAACATTGAGAAAAATATCTGATAACGACCTTATGACACTGTAAAACACTCGCCTAAAAAGCTTTTTGCAATGACCATATTTGATGATCACGCATTTAATTTCGCATACAGATTCGTCATATCGATCGTTTCACCATTTTTTTTTTTTCACTAAATTTGATGTTCATGGAGCTAGTAGTTCTGCTTTGGAGACGTGCTCAATTCTGCGCCGCCGTTAAAACGCTCATAGTGATTCACAGCGTTTGCATGCGTAATTTATTGCAAAGGCCGCAAACAACCCACCCACTTTGCACTCAGCCTACACATCACCCATTACCTGGCCCAACGTTTACCAAATAAGACAAAATTAAATTTTGACGTTTTAGGTGTTAAAACCACAATGATTATGAGACACGCTGTAGCGGTAGAATCCGGAATAATTCTGACCACTTGAGGTTCTTTAACGTGCACGCAATTCACGGTACACGGGTGGTTTTGCATTTCGCCCCCATCAAACCGGCCGCCACGATCGGGATTTGATGCCGTGCCCTTGGGCTTAACAGTGCAACACCAGAGGCACTACGCCACCACGGTCGATAAACATAAACAAGGTGCCTCGTTTACTTCTCCTAGAACACCGGGGACGATGGTTTAGTAATTATTATGAAAGACGAGGGTTCAGTAATTATTTGAAACGCTTCCAATTAAGCCAGCAACGTGACAACATTGTTGCACATTATTTACAATTAACGTGCCCCCATTCGCATAAAATTTCAGCTTGGTGTCTTGTGCACTTGTTTTATGATTCTGTGAAACATTACGGATAACGAGTGTGACGAGTCTGAAACGATTGAATTATAAATTTTTTATCAGGGCGGTAATTACCGTACATATATGGCACTTTTATTGTTCGTCACTCATAACATGTTTTCTACTTCAACGAAATACGAGTAATAACGACGTTCCCTCGTGGAGTTCATCCAGGAGGAAACTGTGGAAGCCAACTAGCATGATCATACATCATTCCAACGCAGAAATAAACACGGACCAACACAGAAAAACAACCAGTCCGCCTTCAACTTCAGTAGTTGAAGTCCTTTGCTCGTCCGTCTTTATTTCTTTGCTGGAACGATGTTTCATCATGCTATTCGCAACCAACTAGCCCAGCTGGCCACACTTAGCGAAAACCAACTACATGCCTCGTATACCGGGTGTTCAAAATTCATTTGGAAATTCATCCGGGAAATTGATTTCAAGTGGATGCGTCTTGCAAACTGAACGGCTACAATTCATATATTTCAGTGTGTGTTGTAAAGTAATTAACTAAGAAGTTCATTAGCGAACTTTTGTTAATTAGTTGATTATGTGTTTCAATTTATCGTCCTACTAACGTCCGCCTCTTCGAATAACCCAGCTCAACGATAATAATTATGTTACCTGCTACAGGCAATTTTTGAAAATTCCGTAAAGCTTAATTTTGAACACCCGGTATATTTTTTGCATAATTCCGGCAACCATGCGCGCACATTGGGTTCCTGCTATCATCCTGAAGGATAGATACGCGCGTGAGCGCAGGACGCGAGTAGAAAGTTCGTTGACCGTGCGCGCTCTGCTACCGGTCTCATTGAGTTCTGTGTGGTGTTCCGATGCGCACATAACGTGTCCGTCACATAAATGACCCCGTGAACTCAAACTTGGTGCCCCGCAAAGGGTTGGCATGCCTATAGGTGGAATGCATATCCTGTAGGCAGTCTGCCCAAAGGTATTCCACCGGCATTGTCGTGCGCTCGCACGACGAAGGCATCGTTGACTGCTACAAAGCAAGATGCTGCAACGGGTACAAGAGTGCAGGGGCTCGACAACTTTTGTCGACTCTTACGTCATTTTGGATTCCATCGGAGCAAACTACAGAGACGTGTGGAATCAAACGAAGAAGCGTGCCACGCCGCGACATGTTGTGTTCTGATGTAGCAATCCCGCATGGTCATCTATGCATGGCCGAAGTTGCCTCGCAAATGCTATAGAGCATTCTGTCCAACGATTGGGTGCAGCTAGCTGCAGCTGCCATTGCCCGGCATTTCGAATGATCCTTGAGTCAAGAAACGTGACGGCTGTCGCCTACACAAGTACAGGCGAGTGGCATGGCTCATTACGGCGGTGCTGTAGCTCCCCAGCGTGACTAACGGATAACTAGCTATGTGTTCCTTCAGATAAACGGTGTGTCTGGGGAGTGAAAAATGCTGCACTTGCTTGTTATAATTAGTGTGAAATGCGGGCTAAACGATGGCACTGTGAAGAAGACGCGGAGCTCACAAGTGAACTTTGTTCATTGATCGGCGTCACTTATGTAAGCGTTACGGTGTAGACACACTACTTTAATACACGTGTAGACACACTACTTTAATAGCGGCACCGTCGACAAGCAGTTGCTGGATGCAATGTCGAAATACAGTGAAAAAAAAAAAAACACCGAAGAAACAGCGCAAAATGTGCAAGCCCGCCAGCGGGGTATAGATAACCGGATACTAGAACCCGCTCGTGTACATCCCTCGGAATAGCGACCAAAAAGCAACGTCACCTGCGCATTATATAGTCTGACTGCAGCACAGAGTGGTCCGTTTTATGCCGACAACTCTGTCCCATATAACGCGTGAAAGTCAGTGAAAACAAGTGTTCAGTAATTATTTTCAAAGCACATAATGAACCTCCACATTTCAAGCTTACAGTACAAGTCCCCTACAGACTGGCCCCCATGTCTTCTATATATAATTTTGCTGCCGTTTTTCGTTCCGCGAGGGGTTGCGGGGAAGCTTTGTAAATGTTTCTTATAACACATCTACGAAATCCAATAACGATGGAATTGCTACGTTTATGTAACTCCTCTTTAACACACCGACTTTAAAGTTAGCCATCGCATCGCCCTAAGCAATTCTCACAATTGCTCAAAAAATAAACTTCTTGTGTTGTATAGTTTCGTTTTCTCAAAATGCCGTGATAGTAGGCACATATAAAGTTTTTAGCGCTTTCTGGTGCAATAGCAGCTTCACGGGAAAATTGAAAACCACGCGGCTGTAAGTTATCACAATCTGGGAAGTGAGAACTGACACGCTGGTGCCCATTCGAATCTTTAGTATTTGTCTTTGATAATTAATTTTTTAAGCATGTATTTCTTGATCGGGAGCTTTCAGCGTCTACTCGAAAGGCACACGAGTGAAGAGGTGCGTTTTTCAAGCAGCTTCTCACAGAAATCACAAACGACCGTTAATGAATCTCAATTGCTTATTCGATCAATAAGGGCCACAGTCACTCCGATCGAAGGCACTACACATCGAGATAATGTCCTACGTTTTATATGATGGCCTACACAGCCAAGTCAAAACGAGTTGCTAACGTGTTGGTGCTATATATGCTCCTGTCAGACAAGTACATTCGAGCGAGCTTGAGTGAATGCCGATCTAACGCAGTGCTGGTGAAGCACATCCACGCATCACTTTTGAAGAAAACTTAATTAGATTCCGCAGTACTTATTTATGCTTCTTGTCTTGATGGTGCTTGAAGATTTCCCAGCAGGTCATCCGCATTCACTCGTGTAAGGGCCGCACTTTTTTTTTTTCAGAATCTTGACTAGGTCTGCCCCTTACACGGAATCGGGCCATTTTGATCCAATTTTTCTAGCTGTTTGTCAAGCTGGGAATATTTTGCAGGAAAAGAGTGAACGCTGTTGATTTTATAATTTATTTGTGCATTCACACCGCACAACTGATGCCCACCTAGCCCTCAACATTCTCTCTGTGCCCACTGCTAGGAATGGTGCCGTCGATGGCCTTAGGTACGCCAGGGAAGACACGGTACGCCAGGGATGGTGTCTTTTTTCTTTCATTTTTGTTTTACATATGCTATGTGCAGCGAAGTCGAGTAGCCGCTCTTGCATGACTGCGGCTTTTATTCGCACAGCAGTGTATACCGAAGGACACCATATGATTGGGGCGTTAGAGATTGGCTTATCAATCATTATCATCATCGTAGAACTAATTTATCTCCGCAGCAGGAAGCAGACCTCGCCCAGCGATCGCCAATTACCCCTGGCTGAATCATTAGCTCGCCGAGTGTTACGAGTGCAATTCTAATAATTTTGTCACGTCCTCGCTAGTCGCCAACGGCGTTTCTCATACTTTTGGCAACCGTTATGTTTCTCGTAATAGACCGCAGGCTTGCGCTGAACTAGGCTGGTTGGTGTGCATTTTGAGCAGGCCAAAAGACGGAACGTGGTTCTGCGTCTGTCGTGTTCACCACGCGCTGTATTTTGTGCTGTTCCATTCCCTTCAAGATTCTAGGATATCTGCTCTGTACGCTATCGACGCTGAAAGAATTTCAATATGTGTAATACTTTCTCTCGAAATTCGTTTCAAAGCGCGAGACAAGGCAAACGCTGCGTATGTCAGGTGCGGGCAGCCATAGCTACGCGAATGACGAACGCCACCCGTTCGTAGAACTGTGGAACATCAGCTGGCACTCCCTTTTGCTTTCCTGCAGGTTCAGCGGTGCTGGCACCGGGCCCGATGCCGAGGAACCTGGTGTGGTGCACGTTTGGCACGTTCCCACAGAAATACGACGCCATCAACACGGACAAGCTTTGCGACTTCGCCTTCATACCGATGTACGCGCGGTCCAGCGCCGACACCCTGATCGATGACAGCAACGGGGACTTGCAAAAGATGTTCGCCATGGCCAGCCGACCTAACACTACTACCAAGTTCGCCCTCAGCTTCCCGCACCGGCAAGTTGTTGTTCTCGTGGTTTTCAACTGTTCGTTTGACGAATGACACAACAGAAGTGGCGGCGAACCTTTATTTTCCTCTTGGGAACCATTCGGTTTTTATGCGCTGTTACAACTGGCACACATGCTGTGGGCATTCAGACTTTTGTGTATGGAACCTCTATCGGCCTGACATTTTTTTTTCCCCGACCTATGTTGTTTAGTACAAAATTTTGTTAGCGTTTGAGCTGCATTCATTTCTACCAACTTGTATGGTATCCTTGAGGTGAAAAGCTGTTGTAAAGAGCTTGAAAGTACCTGGAGACCCTTCATAGCTCCAAAAATGTGAATGTACAGGAATGCAAACAATACATATTTCCAGAAAATGGCGTACAGACCGTAAAAGGTTTGAAGTGTATTATAAATTGCGTTAACAAAACAGCGATAAGATGAACATATATATATCCTCCTAAGACCCCTTGTACAATATGTTGCGCAATACCTTCAATATTTGTTTTCTAAATTCACTCAAAGGAGATTACGCAAGATATTCATTCTGAGCGTGAAGCACGGTGCATGTGTAACTGTGAAGAAGTGGTTTACTCATATTCTTGTCATCATCCTTTGAGAAATTTCACACTAAATTGAGCTAGCCCTCTCGGTCGTCCCAGACGGCCGAAAGCAGTCATGAGGTGTGTTTTGTGGTCACTGAGATTGCGTGAAAATACCGGACGTTACAGCAACATTACAATGTACGTCACGTAGTTCCATCTCTGCGTTTAAGCGATGAAATGCAGTTTTTACCAAGGCAAACGTAAGGAGGTGATGGATGTACCGCGTACATGAAGACGCAGGTTTTTGTATCTTATTCAAATTTTAAAAATTATCATTCAAGTTCATGCCATAACAGTAGACAATACAGACCACCTTGTAGAGCGATTATTTCCCATCGTTGTGTTCGGATCTCAAATATATATATATATAGTCTGCTAGTACCGCGCTGTTTGTAATATAACTCGTAAAATATTTTCCAGGTTTTACGAGCCAAAACCACTATTTGATAATGAGGCACGCGTTTGTGGGGGACCCCAGACTATTTCTTACAACTTGGGGGATTTTTAACGTGCGCCCAATACACAGCACACGAGTATTTTTGTATTGCGCCCCCATGGTAATGCAGCAGCCGCGACCGGTATTTCACCCCGCGACCCAGTGCTTAGCAGTTTGAACTCGCGTCGTAGGATACAATATGTACAAAACATCTGTAGTGCAAAAAACGTATGCGGTGTTGACTTTGCCTTGAACTAAATCTGGCGAAATATGTGAAATGTCTGTACAGACAATGTCCTGGTGAAACCGCAGTGCACTCACTGTCGCTGTTTTGCAGCTCAGCTGTCTTTGCGTACCTTGCGGGCGGAGGGATTTTCATTTTGTTTTTCTTGATAAAGGATGTAATTCCTAACGCTGTATCACAGTTTCTTGAAAACGTAGGACAACTTTGTTACATGCAACACTTGTCCGATGCGGGCACTCAGTGGCATCGGTATTGACTATTTCACCTGTGCAGAAGGAGCGCCGAAGTTATTGAGCACGTCAGGCATCCCCAAGGCCAGGCGAGGCTTCAAGACTACTGGAACGAGAACATCTACCATCACGCCGTCCTTGACTTGGAAGTTAAGCCCTGGGAAAACCTGAACATCCAGGATGAAGTTCGGGCGGTGTTCGACTTATTGAAGGTGCGCGCATATTTGTACCCATTGCATGACCGCGATATATGCAAAATGAGCATGCCCTCGAGTACGACCAACACCACCTAGATAGCACAAGGCCTGTTAACTCTGATCCATGACGTCATGCAACCTAGCCCAAGATTTCCATTGCCAAGCCTGGCGTGACGAAAGGGGCGAGGTCGAAGTCACCACTGCTTACTGGAGAGCATCCCCATTACATTCTATGACAGTCGGGCCTGTTAGCATGACATCATGGATCGGAGGGAACAGGCCTAGTGACATCAAGGTGGTGTTGGCCCAACCCACTCGAATAATGCATTAAACTTGCGTTTCGAATGCGACAGCGTTTCTTTGCATACCCAAACCTACTTTCGTGAATCTAGCTCACTATCTGCTCTCGAAGATGTATGAATAAAAAATAGGAAAAGAAAAAAAGGATAACTTGGTAATTTTGGTACAAACCAAGAAGCACGCGACTGTAATATGAGCACTCTAATACTACTACACAAGGGCACCTTTCCTCTTCTTAACATTGTCACTCGCATGCACGGACATAAAACACACACAATAAAAATTCAAGGAAGCACACGACCTTCCTTGTCCGCGCCCTTGTGTAGGCGCTACGATTTCAAGATGACCTACCAGCAGGTACTTACGACCACGCTCATATACTTGTGTCGTAGGGCTCCCGTCGTGATGCAATACCAGGCCAAACCTCTATGGATACTATGGAGGCTTTTGAGCGTCCTTGTTTTACATTTTTGGATATTTATTTGTGGTCTGCTTTGATGGGTTTGCACGTGTGCAGGAGCTGAAAGCCTGGCAGCAAAAAGTGAACTTGAGTTACCCCAAGCCCGACGCGCCCCACGGTGGCTACATAGTCCTGGGCATCCGAATGTGGCCGGCCAATAAGACGCCATTCCTCGGAAACGTCACGCAGCAGCTGGAGTAAGTAAGCAAGTGATGATAGCTACTAGTGTACGCCTTCCCGTTTAGCGCAACCTTTTAGCTGAAAAAGGCCGTATATACCATAGCCAGAAGTATAGATTATTTTACCTGGAGCAAGAATATACGGCTAGAGAGAGAGAGAGAGAATAAACTTTATGCAAAAGAGCACACGAGTGTATGTAGCTCATCCGCTCTGCAGTAGGTGGTCACCTCAGTCGAGGAGTCCAGAGACGTTAGCTGCCCTTCTCGATCGGTGGACCACGTTGAGCTAGTCCGAAGAGTGGGAGCTGGACAGCGCTGCCTCCCATTGCCGTGTGGTGGGGTGTGTTATGGGTGTGAGCTGTGGTGCGTTTGCGCAAGCCAATAGCATGTGGTAAAGCGTTCCGCATTGATCGCAGTGTGGGCATTTATAGGAAGACAGCGCAGGGTGATGCGGCTACAAAGATTTTCGACGAAAATTTCGTGCAACATTTTCGTAAGTTAGAAAGGCGGATTCACTTTGCCCATTTTACAGCGAAAATTGGTCTTTGCCGTTTAACCTGACTGTAGAACGTTGCAAAAGCAGCCGTATGCCTGAAAAAAAAACGAAAAAAAAAAAAACCTATATCCTACGCGCTGTGGGTATACGTTTAAGCGAATCTTTCTTTGTTGTTTGCGAGGAACGCTGTAATTGTTTAGTCCCCGTTTGCAAGTTCAGATAGCGCACGACATTGGACACGTTTTCACCGGCAAATTACTCGATCAGCGTAAACGTGTGGCGTTCCTACGCAGCGAAGACTTAGCGAAGACGTCCTAAAGAAAGGACTCGCTCGCACTATTCACCGAACCAAACTCATCTTGTACGATGTGTTTCGGAAAGTACTTTTATTGCGATAGCAATTATATGGACACTCAAAAGCAGATTTCTGCCGTCGGCGTCGCCGTCGCCGTCGCCGTGAGGTTCCGTATGACGTCATTTGGAGATGAAATCGTCGCCGCGCGCCGAACGCTGTATGTGCGAGTGAAAGGGCGCGAGGGGCGCGTCTTTCACGGGGAGTGAACGCACGGCGGAGAACAAACGCGCGTTCTGCGCCGTGCTCGCTCAAGGGCTGCAGAAGTAGGCGTCTCTTTTCTCCTTTACAATCACCATATATGTAGAGCAAACGCGCCTTCTTCCGACCCGCGAGAGGCCGTGGGGGAGGGAAGGGAGGCGACGTTTAGCTGCGGCACCAAGTGCCTATTTATATCAGAGGCTCCGGCAACAGTCACCAACGCAGCACGCATTTTGAGCGAACGCGGGCAAAACGCCGATGGCGTTGACAGCAGTTCTGCGTGTTGCCGATGCTGCTGCATGTCCAAGTTTATACAGCTGATAAAGCTAATATCATTACTCCGTATAGCTCTCTACAAGTTTGCTATCGCAATTGATGCTTCGCCTTTCAGGTGAAAGTGCGACAACTTTTTCTGCACCCGTAAACAACATAGCCTCGTTAAGCTGCTCATTACAGCGCATTGGTATGCCCGTCTTCATATTTACGAATAAGTCCGCACTCGCGTTCAAGTCCATTCTTCACTGCCTATCGACGCTGCTGCATTTCGCGCTTTTTTTTTTTTTTTTGCCGGCGAAGAGTTCTCTAGGCTGATAGCTGCCACTCAACGCTGCTCCACTTATGCGTTTAGGAAGCAGATTGCGCTCGCGTTCTAAAACAATCATTCTGGACCACTGTGTCAAACTGATCCACGCCACCCAGCCACGAGACTACCACGTGGCCACTGAGGATAGTTCGAGCTCTGACCCATCCTGACTCATCGTTCAATGACCTGACGGCAGCCAGCACCCGCAAGTAGGAGTAATAGTCAAACACAAGTTCGGTTTAAGAAGACATGCTCCCGCAGATCCACTTTTGTTAAATATAAAGCTACATGCGCAGCCTTTAGAGTTTAATTTTACCATCTTTGAACATTTTAAAGCGAACCTTTCTTTGCCTCTTCCTTCACTATAGACGATTTCGCAGTTTACAAACATACACGCTGGACGGCTTCCGGTTTGGCTCACTGACGTTGTCCGCTAAATATAGCGAGCAAGAAAGGCCATGGCGGTTATGGCTGCTGCCTGCTGACTGATCTCTTGCATGATTGTTCATTACCGCCCGTAGTGCAGTCAAGCACCGTCATTCCGTCGGGGTCATGCAGTTGGTGTAGTGCTGTCGTCCAACGTCATCATTATGTCGCCATGATATCACCGACATTTCTGCTTCGTTATCATAAAGTCGCCATGTCGTCATCGTCATACCATTAAAATACCTGCTAGATGCTTTCTTGCGCAATTGGCCTGTACCGGACATGGTGCTAAATAAGCGCCGGATATAGAGCAATCCGAGGTGGCCCTGTACGGCAGGTGATGCACTGTAGGAGCCCGGGAGTCGTGGTCTCGGAGTTTGGCGTCAAACTTAGGTTCGCTCTCTATAGCCTGTGCCGCCACTTCGTCTCTTAAAGGATAGCTAGCCTACGCTACCGGGGCGTCACACGGAGGCTTGGTGGGCCCATGCCATCGTCCGTGCAGACTTGAAGAGGGTTGCTTCTTTTGTGAAGATTACGAGGTCGAGAGGTAGGGTAAACGGAACAGGAGATTTATTTACATCGGAAAGGCAAACTTATTTACGGTACATGGGAATACACATACTGGCCAAAGTACGCAGCACAGTCCATCGTAGCATGTCAGCGCTACTACATCTGAGCAGACTACAGCGTTCTGGGAGAGCACCATCTACATGTCGGAGCAGAGGGGAGAGCAGTATCTACATCTTTCTGGGAGAGCACTCCAGATGAGCCGTAAACGTCCGCTTAAAAGCCCTCTGCCTTTCCTTAGATCCCTAAGCCAGGGACAACTGCGGCTACACCTTCCGCCAACCGGAGCATCGAAAGTCATCGAAGGTTCCGCGTTGAGGCCGACGGTAACGCATAATCACTCCGGCGTCACGGTGTAGTTGCTCCTCCGGCGACCAGATAAGATGACCAGCGCGGTGGGTCCCCGTGGTCGTGGATTTCAATGCTCGCAGTGAAAAGTTCCGGATCCACTTTGCCAAAATATTGGTTCCAGTCGATCCGGCATGACGTCATGCACCACCGTAGCAAAAGTGGTGAAAATCCATGAAATTTTTTTAAAATCGGGAACGAAATAGTCAGGAGCCGATGTGCATGCGTCCGCACTCTTCGGCACCCCCTGGCTATCTCGGGCGAGGGAAAGAAATTCGGCAAGGACACTGAAGATTGCTTACGTGTGGGAATCATTATACCGTTTGTAGACCTCGGAACACCATGAACGCGCTCATTTTATACACCCATGACGTGCCGCCACCTTCTCCCCATGGTCTGCGCCGTCACGTGCCCAATGACGCACGCTCTAGGCCACACCTTTAAGGCCAATTCACACTTGCGACTAGACGAGGTCGCGCGACCACGTTGGTCGCAAAGCGACCAGTCGCAAGTAGTCGCGAATGGTCGCTTTTCTCGAAATGCGACCATTTCGGGCCAGTCGCTCACTGCTCGATTTTTCAGTCGCGCGACTGCAGTCGCAGAACAGCTGAACCAATCAGATGCGAAGGAACAGGACGTCCGTATACGCTGACGCTTATTTTACGCGGCGATGACATTTCAAGCAGACGTGAATGGCATATCGTGATACATTTCGGTTTATCGACTCGTCGTTCGAATTTGTGAGTGTGAACATCGTTCGTCTTGAGTAGTTTTCTGGCCGCCAGTCGCAATTGGTCGCGCGACCTCGCCTAGTCGCAAGTGTGAATGGGCCCTTAGTCAGCCACATGGCTGCGACACGACGTGTGCAATGACACATGCACTAGGCACAACTATAGTAAGCCACAACCGTGGAGCCGTCGTGGCGTCGGGAAAGCGTGGAGGGTGGGGAGGGCGAGTGTAACGCCCTCCCCACCCTACCCTTGAGTTTCGGCCTAACCAGTTCCTTACCTACTAGTAATGTAACATGTTGAGGAACATTCCGATGGTTACGTTTTAGAAATGCTACGGTAATGAAACCGTATGTGACTGACGTTCGCTACATGTGTGCACCAGTTTAAGTAATGCGTTATAGTTAGGCCAAGATACTCGAATGCGTCTGCGGTGTGAATGGGGAGGTCAGTAATTTGAACAGAATTCATAAACACTAACAACAGGAGGGGACCTAATACCCAACCTTGGGGACCGCCAGATGTTACGAGAAGAAAGTCCGAACTTGTGCCCTTCATATTGATCTATGCAAGTAAAACTATATTTATGTATAATGGCCTTCACTACCACTCTAGCCGAACGATTGCCGCGCCACAATTTGTTCTAGCAGCTTTTGGAAAACTATGGAGCTCGGATTATACTTGCGCGCGGGGTGGCTTATCTATTCTGCCGGATTTCGGGCACGGCGTGTTCTTCAGGCGGTTCAAAGTGGACGGCTTCCTCCCGTGGACTCACTTCACGGAGGACGAGTTCACCGCCGGATACCCGCAGTGCGTCATAACGGGAGCGTCGCCACTTAAGGAAGTCAACAACAACAACACCATGGACATGGTGAGGTGCTGCCCGCATTCTCTAAAAAAAGAAAGCAAACAAACAAAAAGAAAAAAGAAAAAGTAGCGTACTCGGCGTTGCGCCAGTTCCGCAACTGGCCACTACTTGAGTCATTCGAGAAGTCATTGTGCGGGAACTTCTTCCCACTCGCGCTCTGCCTTTCAACAGTGTATTTTATCTGCAGATTTAGTTTGGGCAAGTAATTGTCTGAATTCTTTAAATCTCCGTCGATTCGGTATTGTACCCGACAGATAGCGTCTTAATCTGTCGGGTACAGTTCCGTTCAAAGATACGGGATCGGAAGTTCGTGGGAATTACTAAAACAGAACACCCAACGGCCTTTACAGAAGGCCATCTGTAAGAAAGGCACAGCTGGAAAAAATAGTTCATCAGTTCCGGTTATTTTACCCACTCAAAAACAAAACTATAAGTTCTACCCTGACCTTATAGTCTTAACAAACAGGGAAAGGCGTCCATGCTATGGCACAATGCGCTTTGCACACTAATCATGACGTCATGGATTTTAGAGCCGTCGGCTCAGACATCGTTGTGTTAAAGGAGAACAACTAAGGATGACGATTGCTAAGTAAAAACACGAAAGGCTCTACATAGCAAGTTTTGAGGACTTTCTGCTGTCGCAAAATCACCATACACGGCGAAAATATACTTTCGAAACGACGACCACAATCACGTAGCATCGTTGAGGCTTAACGCGTAATTAAAGAAACTAAACCTATGCCCTACGTTTCCTTCGTAAATTACGAGTATTTTTTTCTCGACACATAAGTGAAAGGTCCTCAAAGAATACTCCACCAGTCTCTAAATAGTTATGTGTTGCTATTTAGCTTCCAGTTTAAAGGTCACCGCTTTCCTTCATCGCTCGCGCATTGCTGTTCACGCCATTTGGCTCGCAGTTCCAAGTGCTGGAGTGGGTGAACAGCAGCACGACGTGGAACATTTACCCTTCGCTGGCCATTTCGGTGTCGATGTGCACGCGCATCTACAAGACCAGCACGGGGATGGACGCGAAGTACGGCGACACGTGTGTGGACAACGGCACTCCGCCCGGCCCATCTGCCGCGGTCAGTATATAGGAACACTGCAATCACGGTGCGGTAGGAGTAGGAACCCGCGCACGCGTGCAACGTCTTCTCGGCCGGTATTCATTAAAAAGGTTCTTACGTCAGCTTAGTTCTTAAGCAAAATTTAATTTTTCCATTTCACCCGTAGGCGAAGCATTCAAAGCGACAAGCAAGGTTTAGCGCTGCGTTCGAGCTCCTCGCACGGTGTTCTAACAAATACGCGGAGGCGGCATGGCGTCACGCTACACGCGCGACAACTGCTGATGCGCGGCAGGAACAGCCCCCTGGCAGACACCAGGCGTCTCACAACGCTGCCGCGGTGAAGTACACCGGCTGTGGAGTTACCGGCGTCGCAGCTCGATGGCGCGTAGGTGCACGAGCTGATACCGATGGAAAACCGTCCGTGTTTGTCAGTACCCAATTGTAGGATGAGAGTTAGCTTTCCACTCATTGTCAATTCCGCTGAGGTCGGTGTATATGACGGTGTAAGATATATACTCTTTAGGTGGGAATACTTCTCGGCTTGCTTGCGAGACCGAGCCGATGGACGCGCGCCGTTGCTGCTTTATCTGGTCGGTTGGGTCTCGCGAGTGTCCTCGCCTATAAAGAGTATATATATTTCTTACACCGTGGTGTACATGCACCACAATGTAAGAACACAGCCACTCAGGACGCTATAGTCTGTGCTATAATGTGGTATATATTGTGCTATGGGGTATACGCTTTGTGTGCTGTATTGATATGCCTTGTGTTGGTTGTGAAAACAAGGACAGCAACATATTGGTAAAATAAGCGACAAAGTACTTGCCCGCTTTTTGGAGAAGGTGGAAGCATAGATTTGAATGCCAAAAAAAAAAAAAAAAAACATAAGGCATGCTTGCCGTAAAAAGACGGAGCAAGCTGTAAAAAACTGTTGTCTCAAATGAGTCAGCTTTGCGCGCCGTATCGACTGCTGTTTTGCAAAAGTGCGACATCTGGTTTTGTTGCCGAGTTAGTGAGGAGTGTGCTTTTCTTTTTCTTTTGTTTGTTTTTTGGTTAACATTTATTTTCTTCACGAATGAGAGCCGATGATATCCGACGAATGCTTTGTATAGAAAGAAACTTTCTTTCGTTAAGTGCGATGCTTTTTTTAAACTGGCTCAGCGGTTGCTTATAGGCGAGATTTTATGCATTTAACGTATTTATAGCAGGTAGATTAGAAACGTAAGCCTTCTATTGAAGCGTTCAAGCTTTTGTTGCTGGTGAGTTAGTCGTCATTGTCGGTTTCACGCATTGTGTATTCATTCTTTTCTCCTTTCTTCTGTGTTCCAGTATTGCAACGATCCCAAGAAGTACTACCACATTTTCGATACTCACTACCCAGACCTGGTAGGATACAGCTACAATACAAACTTCGGAGAATTCATGGCGACCTTCGAACTGCCGTCAGCTGTTACGGAAAAGGTGATGACGTAGTAGTCGGACTTTTACAGTGAAGCTGTTAAGGTCTAGTTCCCCCAGGATCGTCTCCGCGTGTAGAAAAAACTATCATCATCAGCGCTGCCTCAAGTGTCGTCGTCTGCTTCCACAGCTGGCTGCATTGCCGCTAATCATTCCAGCGTAGAATTTCACTTCTCTTCTGTCGTCGTAAGGGGGAGGCCGCGTTTACGGGGGGTATGAGCCGTTGCTAAAGCGGGTATGAGCCGTTGCTAAAGGGGGTATGAGACATTCATGAGCAAGTGACGACGTGTCCTAATGCGTTTGAGCAACGCCGCAGCGAACGCGCTCGGGAAAGGGGGCTCGTCATCGACGTGCCGATTCTAGCGTGACGGTTTCCGAAGTGCAGGTGAAACGTCAGAGAATACCCGCGGACCCCGAGTTGAGGGAGCGTGATGCTGAGGCCAAATGTCAGTGCAGAGCCGCCGACCACTAGTTCCGGAAGCGCGAAATTGTGGGCAAACGTCAGCGTCGTCATGGCCTCCAGTAACCCGACAACGGTGGTGCACGCGTCGGCTACGCTAGCTCCAACTTCCCCGGCGTGATGACCAGGTTTCAGCGCGAGTTTCTCAACCGAAACGTTCGTGATAGACATGTTCGGTTGGGTGATGCCCAACGACGATACGCCCATTCTCATCGTGGGGGCCATATTCACAACAGCAGACCCACCATATTCACAGCTTCGCAAGCTTCCATCTTCACAGTAGTGGAAGGCCTCTGAACTTTTTTAGAGCCTGTCGCCGCGATCAACGCCACAAACATCATCAAACTATTATTCCTTATATTATGGAGTATAAATTGGTTACCTTGAATCGATACAGGTAGCATAAACTGATTTTGAAAGTGTTTTAAGGAATATCTTATTGTTCGAGAAGTCCGTAATAAATAAAGAAGGGACATATTAAAACACGCACATTTGTTTAATTGCAGTATACTAGGCAGAAACCAATTGCATATGCTGGCTGAACCAGCAGATGGTGCACGTGACCAATTCAGTCTAAGATCGAATTCTTGACTGCGAGAGTAATTGTACGTACTCTAGAGGTGCGTTTAGCTCAGTGGCATGAACGCGCCTCATGTGTCCGTACGAAAGAAAAAAACGTTCTGACGTAAAGCGCGCACGAATACAGGATCAGCCCGGAAAGTGATCGGACTATTGGAAGGAAATAAATATATTTGAACTTCTAATTACAAACACTTCAAAATCTTTAAAATCTTCTGCTTCAGCGTCAGGACACCGCTTCCATCCTTTCTGCCAAGAATTGTATGCCTCCTGATAGGCGGGAACAGGAACATCATTTAGAGCAGGCGCCGTGGCCATGTCATTCGGCGTGCTGTGATGGAGGGTCCAGGCAGTGGCGATTTTATTGAGGACCCGCAGTAGCTCTTTCAACAATTGACCGACTCACTTCCGTGTAAAATGTAGCGTCGACAGTTGTACCAGTTTGTAAGATTCCGTTGCTCTATGGTACGCTCCATTTCGGACTCCGATCGAGGTAAAAGCGGATACTTCATTTAGCAATTGATGTCTTCTCCGCAACACGTCACCGACACCTGCCATAACACAGAGTCATCATCTATATGAAAGGGAACACCTGATTATGTTTATTTCGAAAGCCTTAGGTGTCTATGTTAGCGGTGCCCTTGGCGTGCCCTTGACGGTGACCTTGGCGAAACTGCTCCGTAACGAAAAATGGCAGACGCCGCAAAATATGCTCGGATAGACGTCACATTTCTCAGAGAGGTTCCTGTAAACAAAGTAAATTAGTGGCGTTTAAAATAAAATTTTTTACATTTCGGTCTGGGTGGGAATCGAACCCGGACCTCCGGGGCGCGACACAAGAGCACGCTTCCCTGAAGCCATGGCTGCTCCACGGTTCTGGCTTACTAAAGGTGCGCCTAGTGCGTGCGTGTTTGCACACATCACGTCGCAGCCATCTCGCTGACTAAAGGTTTGGCCTAGTGCATGCACTAGTATGCCGCACTTTAGGTACTACGTTAAGTGTTCATATATGTCGCTTTCACGAGGTCGCCTTAGTGTCACGAGTACTTCCCATTGCGGCTCGTTATGTCTTGCAATAAGTCTAGCCCCGATTGCATATTTTAATACATTACCAATATGTCTTAGTGTGATATCCCATCCCGATATGAGACTTAATCCCGATTGTATAACTTCATACATTGCCATATGTACAGCAGGCTTTAGCTTTTATATGTTAGAAGAGTGTAACACCTGCCGAACTTCTTCAAACGCCCGCAGATCTAGAGGCCAATCACAGATGCCCTCCACAAAAGTGTTCAAGAATAAAACTTACATATTAATGAACTTTTTGAACCCATGCATCACGAATTATTATACTTTTGAAAAAAGAAATCGCTGTTACCTTTCATATTGATGACGACTGCTCCTTAAATTCCCCTCTACAAATTCTGCCTGCCGGAACTGTTTGGAACTGTTTGGAAAAAAGAACAGTCTTTTTACTTCCCGGACACACCCAGTGTGTCGGCGCTTTGGTACCCCCAAAACACGCAGAATTATTAAGAGAATAACGTGGTCAACGGCTTCCTTGATTTAGCCATTGGGTTTATGCCACTAAATAGTGTGTGTTCATTGGCCACTCCTCCAGATTGAGAATGCGTCACTGTGGCACAAGTGGTAAAAAATCCTTCAAATAACTAGATGTATGTCGTGTTTCTTCGTGCATGCACCTGTAATCCCAATTCTACCTTCGACAAGCCTCACGCATCGCCTCCTTTCTCTAGACGTTCACCCGTAAGCGTTTCATGTGATACATATGCCAGATTTGGTGGTTTCATTTCGGCACAACTTGTTAAACGGTGTAGTGCTTAAAGAAAAAAAAACAGCATTGAATTTCAGTAAAGTTGTAATGTTTGCGGTGCATAAACATAATCATTGTGTCAGACATTGAAATTTCATTTTCTTTAAACTCGTCGGGTGCATGTTTTCAGGGGAAAGTACATGTATGGCTACATTGGAATACTTCCAGCTATGCGAGGCCAAGTACCGGTACGAGAGCTTGGATATAAGCTTGGCGCTCTTCAACATCGAGTGTGAAGACTGGCAGGGAGTCTGCGTCAGCAAAGACTCGAACGTGGTCACAGGCCACGACAGGATCATCTTCATCTACCAGTACAGTTCCGGCACGACGCTCGCAAAGCTGAAAGCGCGCTCAATCCCCGATTGCCCGTGAAGAAGGAACGTTTGCCCGTGCAGCCGCAAAGTTCTATATATACCATCGAAAAGGGGGTGGGGGGGAATTGCTGTCGTGTATTGCGTACGACGCCGGACGATAGACTGGTCACTGCACTTAAACGCCGGTAGAAAATTCCGGCACGTTGTTTGTGGCACTCCACATATTTGAGAAGAAGGGGGGAAGGCAATGCCTGCTTTTCTGCTATTAATTTATTTTTGAGCTATCTGGTACACTTACGATGGAGTGCGGCAGCTCTTGTGTGGATGCGAGCAGGGCAAAAAACGAAGTTATTACGGGGCAAGCACAGTTGCTCCTATACATCGCGTAGTCACTATCACTACATTTATCTATAGCGCTTACGTGTTTTGAGCTTTGTGCCTTTTGTGGGGACCAAGGTCGGGGATATGAAAAATATCTTCTTACGTGGACTTCGAAGCGCCTACCACTCGTTCTCGTGATGGACATGGCGAAGATTCACTTCTACGATGGACCGATATCGCGCAGAACTTTAGAAGCGCTTGCATTGATTGTATATCGTGGCATTTACTATTTTATTCGCTTCACGCAGATACCGTTACACAATTCAACATTATTTCTGGTGACCAATGCAAACTGTCACGATGTTGAGTTGCAACCTTCCCTATTTGCGCGGTCTCTTATTATTTTTCTTTCTTCGAATCGCGTATCATACATTGCGTCACCCTTTTGACATTGACAACTGGATTTTGCAATACGCAATACGTTCGTTCTGAATAAAGTTAGCGCAAGAGTGCATGTTTACACTCTGCCGCAGGACTTCATGGTTTTCATTCTGGTTGATTGTTTATTCTAGAGATTGCCTTGAAAGTTGTGTTTCTGCGGTGTTTAACCAGATGTCTATTTCTCAGCTTCGATGTAAATGTGCTCGCGGTAACAAGCGCATTCCTGAACCTACTAAGGCGACAACTTCGAAAATCTTTAAAAAAAGGAAACTAACAGTCTCCCGAAAAATTTCGCAAATCTTTGCAACCAGGTAATAAACCTATGCACAGCCAATGAATATGTTGGACCGTTATAGGTGATTATTTTTTCTTGCACTGGCCCTGTTCCAGGCATCTTAACTCTGAGCTTGCTGGACAATATATCGAAGTGTTTATTTATGCGGGTGTAACCTATGGATACGAAAATGAAACGGTGAGGAAAAGTTGAAAGCCTTGTACAAGTTCGCCCACCAAATATAGCAGATGTTTGGTTGATAAGGATCCTTTTACCGCTTTTATTTTGAATGCTCGTAAAGTAAAACTTTTGTTCCTCAACCTGTAGACACTGAAGAGCCTATTCTTCGAATATGCACACTTTGTTGGAGGAATGCCTCGGCCCTTAAGCTTCCCAAAACAATGTCCTATCAACTCAAAAAGCCTGTCGGCCGCTGAAAGGAGTGAGGCACTTTTCCACGCTGGCTCGAAAAAGTATGGTGGCCGCTTCTGGTGCAGCGCACAAAGAATGGGGTGGCCCATGAGGCTCGAGCCTACCTAATGAAGTCCGGACCTTTAATTGCGTTGGAACTAAAGAAAGTACATTTTCTCCGCCGTCTGACCTCGGCTTGGGTAGAATGGTGGCTGGTGTTAATGGGGGTTACTGGATGTGTTCGTAGGTTAAATAGTGCCAATATATATATATATATATATATATATATATATATATATATATACAGGTGTTTATCTGGAAGACCTCGGAGCAGCAAAACGTCAACGGTCAGGCCAATGACAGCTGCCAAGCACGAGAGCCATTGCCGAGCAAGAGCGCCACTAGCGTTTTGATCCAGTAGCGCTGAAGCCACTAACGTCTCTCTTCTTCGCTACAATCACCCCCGGGAGTGTTAAGGGAGCCGTTCGGCGACCTAACAGCTCGTCACGATGAGTGGGTCGTATACTAAGTATAGGCTTTAGACGGTCGACATGGACAATGTCGTGTCCCCGGCGGCGCATGTCTGAAGATGGCTCAGCTGGCTCTATTACATCGTTCATGGGAGGTGCGCGTTCGAGGACACGATAAGGGAACATCATACTTCGGAACCAGTTTTGATGAGAGGCCAGGGGCGGTGAACGGTGCCGAGAGAATTACGTGCGCTCCCGGATCGAAGGTGACCGTGAAAGTGGCTTCACCGCGAGTGCTCCTTTGGCGCTCTTGATGTGTGGGTGTTTATTATGCACATCTTCATCTGTAAATTATCATCATCATCCTCACACATTTACCGTATCCTCCACTTAGCCTGTATATGTGATCATCACCAACATCGCGTGTGGGTGAGTGAAATAACCTTTATTGGAGGTCCGGCGAGGATGCGAACTCGTCGCGCACCCGGCTAGTCCCACGTCGGGACGCGCTGGTTCGCTGACGAGCTCCCGGACCGAATAAAGGTCGTCGCAACCGAGACGTCACAAGATATATATAATATATATATATAACTTGAAAAAGGTCGGTCCACCAACCGAAACTGTTGGGTAAATAAACCTAAGATAACTGCGCAATTGTGCTTCTCATTTTTCTAATTACGCTTGGCCCATTGAAAAATCCAGTTTGTAGTATATACAGGGTGTTTCAACGGACACTTTCAAAAATTCTTAAAGGTTGCATGTGGCAGCGAGCACAATTATAGTTCATGAGCTGGACTACTCGAAGAGGCGGACATTACTTGCACAGGAAATTGAAATGCATAATCGAATAATTAGCAAAAAATTACTAATTAGGTTTCAACTAATTACTTGATGGCCCATATTGCAATTTACAAATTGTAGCCGTGGAGGTCGCAAGGCCCATTCACAGGAAACGAATTCTCGGGATGACACCAGTTTAGAGATAATAATTCCCAAACTTTGCGGAGAAACGCATAGGCATTTAAGCACAAAATTAACTGGAACGCCAATGCATTTCTCCGCAAAGTTCGGGAATTATTATCTCTAAACTGGTGTCATCCCGAGAATTTGTTCCCTGTGAATGGGCCTTGCCAACTCCACGGCTACAATTCGTAAATCGCAATATGGGCCATCAGCTGATTAGTTAAAAAGTTGTCGCAGTTTCACCTGAAAGCCGAAGCATCAATTGCGATAGCAAATTTGTAGAGAGCTATACGGAGTAATGATATTAACTTTATCAGCTGTATAAACTTAGACATGCTGCAGCACCGGCAACACGCAGAACTGTTGTCGACGCCGTCGCCGTTTTGCCCGCGTTCGCTCAAAATGCGTGCGGCGTTGGTGACTGTTGCCGGAGCCTCTGATATAAATAGGCACTTGGTGCCGCAGCTAAACGTCGCCTCCCTTCCCTCCCCCTGCCCCCCCTCCACCACGGCCTCTCGCGCGTCGGAAGAAGGCGCGTTTGCTCTACATATATGGTGATTGTAAAGGAGGAAAGAGACGCCTACTTCTGCAGCCCTTAAGGGAGCACGGCGCAGAACGCGCGTTTGTTCTCCACCGTGCGTTCCCTCCCCGTGAAAGCGCGCGCCCTTTCACTCGCACATAGAGCGTTCGGCGCGCGGCGACGATTTCATCTCCACTGACGTCATAGGGAACCTCACGGCAACGGCGACGACGACGGCGACGCCGACGGCAGAAATCTGCTTTTGAGTGTCCATATAATTGCTATCGCAATAAAACTTAATTAGTGAATTATTGTTAATTATTCGATTATGCATTTCAATTTCTTGTGCAAGTAATGTACGCCTCTTCGAGTAGACCAGATCATTAACTAGAATTGGGCTCTCTGCCATAGCCAACCTTAAATAAATTTTCAAAGTGTTCGCTGAAACACCCTCTATATATATAGGCACAGTAGCAGATACATGCGAGACTTCCCCAAGACAGCGTCAAAAGAGTACATTCGGTCCCATCCACCAATGACGTGCCGTCATTTTGAATGCGAATGGTAGCGATTGGCATTCTCAGAATACTTTCCACACCTTCCGGTGTCTGACCATTTTCCCGCCAACTTGCGTCCCTGGGTAAGCCCATGGTCTAAAGGGTCGATCATCGGGCTGCTGTGATGTGAGGGAACCGCAGCAAAACGCACTGGTGTGTTTTCATCGAGCGGCCGTGGCAGTATACGTTTTTGTCTCCAGGCTCGTTTCGTAAACAGGATATTTAAGTGTCTGATGTTGGGATTGAACCTCCAACGCCGAGAACAGCAGCAGGCCGACGCCCGGAATCGTTAGGCCGCGATCGCAAGCTCGTGGAAACGCCAGCTACGGCTATTAGATGCGAAGCAGCTTATGGTCGGGGCTATGTCACTCCCTCCCTCCCTCCGCCGTGCGGCGTCCACAAACTTACTGCGCATGTACGCCAAGCTCTGGCTTCCGAAAGCCGGCTTCCGCTTCCGGTTCCACTTCCGGGTTCGGAAGCCAGCTTCCGGCTTCCGGAGAACGCTTCCGGCGTTTTGCCCGAATGATCCCCCGGTGCTTCGCCCACTCATCATCATTCACTTCGTGGATATGCGGTGTTGAGAAGAGGGCTCGAGCCGCTGCCACGAAACGGCAGCAGCGACAGGCCGATCCCGAACTTCGGGCTCGCGAAGCCGAAATGAAACGTCAACGCCGCCGAGAAGCTGCTACTGATGCAACGAGGGCTCGCCTAATGGGAACTTGAGTCGACCCCATGGCTGCTTCGCATACTACTCAGGGTTCCCCTACGGGAAGATGGTGTAATTTTTTTGAGACGACAGGCGCTTGCGTCACGTTACATAGCATAAGCTAGAGCACGTGTGCGCGCCCTGGTTGCTTTATTTCGACCACCACACTTACCTCAATAAAGTTATTTCACTCACTCACCACACTTACCATTCTCTTTCCCTTGCGTTATGACCGGGAGCGTGTCAGTTTCTTCGAAACCGCCTTGGTTTCTCGCAGCCTTGCCTCGCGGAAGCTAACGCTTTGAGAAGCTGTGTTAGATTGCACCACCTTCGGGATCGATCGAGGTCGCAACGAAAACGACTGTGACGTTTCTTCCTGAAATAGTAAAAATAGAAAAAAAAGGAACGAAAAAGAAAACTTGCAATGCCGTCGCCATCGTCATCGTCTGCTTGCTTTACACATGTACGTTGGTCTTTCCATGGTAACTCTTCGAATAACCCCAAATTCTGGTGGAAAGCCAGCTACCTAAAAGCAGTTCGCATAATATCGATTCATACAGCTGTAGGTTCCGCATACTTTTGTGTTTTGTTTTCCTCCGGATAAATCTACGGGGAAGTGGCCCGCTGGATGCCTTCTCTTATACCGGGAATGTCCCGGGGCCGCATTTCTTAGCGATCCATTTCGTTTGAACTTCTTTGTACTCGTAGTCCTTTGCACGGGCGTAGCTCGTATTCAGCCGCAGTGCCGCTATGCATAGGATCGTCCACACGGCGTAAAACTCAAGTAGAATGGAAATAGAAATGGAACACTACAAGACACGGGTCATCCTGTAACATTTCTGGCGCTGTCATCATCATCATCATCACCATCATCATCATCATGAACCTATATTTATGTTCACTGCGGCACGAAGGTCCGTGATCTCCAATTACCCCTGTATTGCGCTAGCTGATTCCAACTTGCGCCTACAAATTTCCTAACTTCATCACCAAACCTAGTTTTCTGCCGTCCTCGACTGCGTTTCCCTTCTCTTGGTATCCATTCTGTAACTCGCAAATCTGGTCACAATGTAGGGCGCCGGGTAGCCCGGGCTCGTTTCCCTATTAAAAGTGGCCGCGGCCACTCCGAATCTTGCATGTTTCGTTGACGCCGCCCAGTACGAGCGCTCTGATCACTATGCCATAGTTTCGGTTGACTCCAATGACAATCTCATTAAATCAGCATCCGTGCGGAAGGTTTCTGCAATAGTAGCCGAGCAGGTTGCTATAGCTATAGCACTGAAGGACCCCCACATCTTTACCGACTCCAGGTCTGCAGCCCGAGCGTTCGCCTCCGGCTCGATCTAAAACGAGGCGGTGGGGCCATCCTCGGCACCGAGGGGGCTGCTGGTTTTCATACCATCAAATGGTTCCCGGCCCATATGGGAATCAATGTGCACTCTGAGGTTGTTAACGCCAATGAGTTGACCCATGCCTGGGCGCAAGGTCTTAGACACCTCGGCGGTTCCGGTGACTCACGGGCGGCGACTTAGGACTGTACAGGGATTCGCTCCTCATCTTCCATGAAATCTTGGCACATTATCAACTTGCTCGGCGGGCCTTTCCGCTACCACATTCTGAACTCACTAGACCACAATCGTCGGCCTTTCGCATGCTCCAAACGGGGTCGTTCCCCTCCAGGGGCCAATTCAGTCACTTTGTACTCAATGTGGAACCCCACTGTCCAGACTGTGGGGAGGTGTACTGCTTTTTATCTCATATGCTCTGGCAATGCCCTGCGTTGTGCAGCTCATCGCTTAACCCTATAACGGACTAGGAGGCAGCCCTTAAGAGCGGCGACCTCTCAGAACAACTATGGGCTGTCCACAAGGCCTGCGACAGGGCGGAGGACCACGATCTTTCTACTCCGACGTGGGTGCGGCCCTCGATGGCTACGGGGACTCCCTGAAAAGGGGGGTACTCTAACGCGGTTCCTCAGGAACATCAATAAAGTTCTTTGTCTGCCTGTCTGGTCACCAGGGGGGTGGAGGTTCTGTCACTAATGAATATCATACCGCGTGAACTTTCCAAGCAGCCAAATAATGATTGCGGTGAACGACAAGGACAAAGAAGCGCATGTATTTTCTGCTTTTATAGATTCTCTTAGTGATATTTGTGTGTTAAATGCTAGTATTACTATTATAAATAGTTCTGTTTAAAAAAGACCTATTTGTTTTGATTGCTCAATTGCACATTGCTTGTACTTTCTTGAAACAGTATGTAAAATTTCACGTGCCTAATTCTTGGCCGTTCCCCATGGTGGGTGTGAGCCATATTATAGGGACATCATCATCATTTTGCTCTGGAAAGGCGGCATCTCCTTTGTGTATTAAGCATGGCGTCGAAGCGCTCCTGCGTCGAAGCATCTTCCCAAAAACCCAAGCTGAGCCGTGGACGGAGAGCGCTCCGTGGCCGCCTGAACCCCGGCATGTGTACACCGGTTCCTGCAGCACGTCAGCGTCGCAACATTAGGACGGCGCCTTCGACAGCCCCTACCGCAGTTGGGCTCGCGGCGGCATCGGGCCCACTGCAGGATCGTCCTCCTCCTCTGAATAACGACGGCCTGACATCTCACACTTCCTCCAGCACCTCTCTCGTCGCAGCGACGGCTTCTCATTCTCCCTCTTCATCTTTCGACGAAGAGGTTGAGACAATGCGATGTTCCGTTGATCAGGAAGATCATTTCGACTCGGTGACTGAGGGCAGCGCGAGCTGCTCTTTCGTCACCGCCCCGGCTGGACGGGGTCGAGTTGCGGCAGCGTTGCGTGGGCCCTTAAACTCCACTATGGTCGAGGGCGGGGTGCCCATCCACCAGATGCCTCCGCCCAGCGGGTCCACGAAAAGGCAAGCATCCACGGTGCCTGACACCGAAGTCGAGGCAGCCGGCGTCTCGGCACCTGTGCCGTCCTCTCCACCAGCGACCACCGTCGTTCCCCCGTGTCCCCTGGGACTTCACAGGCAGATGCAGCTGCGTGAAATGCGGCGTCGTGGCGTGCAGTTCAGCTGGGAACTGCCGCGCTGAACCGCACGTAGCTGTGAAGTCTCCAACGCACACCGACTGTTTTATTGTTTTTATGTTGGCGCGTCGTTGATCTCGTTGCTATTAAATGCTTATACTATTGAGCACTGCACTTTTTTTCTCTGCGCGGAAAAAAGATCTCGAGGATGGTGATGGTGTGGAATAAGGCTATCGGTAGGAAAAGTTTCAGATAACTTGAATGGCTTCGGAGACGTGTGGCGGTTTATTCTCGGACGATAACTCTCGGGGATATACTAAGCTTTTTCGTCCTTCCAGTCCTTCACTGTAGGGACTGCTGTTGCACATTCGATTTTCTCTGGCAGCTCGACCCACCAGCTGCCGGAATAGCGTTAGTTTTTTCACGAGCCGGCACGACCGGACTAGCACACTCTAGCCCTGATTCACCGTGGCTTCTCTGAGCTAACTGTCAGCAGATTAAGATAACAGATTAAGAGGCGTGTGTTGCCGTGTTGTGAAAGTCGCCCTGTGCTTCTGCGCACATCTCGCGTTCCAAACGGTTGATGTGGTATACCCTTAGATATGACTTATGTTACATCAGTGCTCTCCGTGCGATTACAGGAGGTGGGCTTTTTGTGCGTCGAGTAGCTGCTGCCACATGCAGCTGCGGACGACCTATCTTCAAGCACCCCCATTTTTTTTTGGCACGATGGAAGGCATACTATGGAATGTTTCTTTATCCGCAGCAGTTCGTTCGGGAAACGTCTGGAAAATTTTAAAATATGATATGTTGACCAGCAAAATTTCTCCTACTTACTGTGTGCAGACGCCGGCAAGAGTGATAACTGATATTCATTTCGACAGCACATGACAGAAACAGAGCGACTCGAAACAAGTGCAGGTATTAGGCGGACCAATAGCTGTTTTATCAAACGCTGCAGCCTTACTAAACAAAAGAAAGAAGCGAAACAGCGGCAACAACATTTTATAATTGTAGAAATGTCACGATCGTTTATCTGCGTAGAAAGGTTCCCTGCCGGCAAGAGAATGGGTCATGAACGACCGCGATTCTGTGTGACGTGAGTGCAGAGGCGATCACGTCACACATCGTTATAACTTGTTTTTTATAACAAGTTATAACAATGCTGAGTCCAACGGGCTGCCAAATGAGGTGGTAAACTTGACAACGTCTGAATATTTTTTTAGTGGCCGTTTTTCCCTTCTTGTGATTGCTGGGCGTACTTTGGTACTGAGAAAGTGATATGCTAATAAGTGTTGATTGTTCCTTGCATTACTTTTGTTGGTGTTTGTGTATTTCATTCTTTCTTTCTCGTCATAACGCGGCAATGATTTGTAACAAATGTAACCTATAATGCACTGTAACCATTCCTGCCTCGGCGGCCAAAAGGTTGCCGGCAGTATTGAACACAAAATAAAAAAAATAACATTTATCAGTAATGTTTTACCTTTTTTATGACATTTATTGTTACAAGTTGTTTTTCATTAAAAATATTTCCAGTTGGAATAACGGCTATAACGGGAGATGTAAAGTGGATATTTCGTGAAAAGTGAAGACCACTGAAACCTTTGAGAACGAACACGAACTGCCGATACTAATCGTACGACACAAGTTCAGCCCGGGGCCAGCTTCGAACTACCGCAATGCACTGCGCTTGCGAGACCGCAGTGAGGCGGTACTATCGAGGCACCCTGTTTTGCCGCCTATAACACCGTGTATTTAGGCCTGTCTTCGTTTATTTTGTAAAATTAGGAAGAGGGGAAAGCGAGACGTTCTCAAACGCATGCGTTAATTTTGTGACCATTGTGACCGTCTGTGGTTGTTTTTGAAGCGCTCCGCGAAAGTGGGATAGGTGTGCGCCGTCGGCACCAAGACAGCCGGCGAGCCTGAGTGCATCACCACATCTGGTGACAGAAATATCGCCTACAACTTGTTTTACACGCAAACTATCGACAGCTATAATGAAGATGTTGTCTAAGTTGCGAAATGTGACGACTACACTGTCAAAAACCTTGCAGGAAGGGGACCTACGATAATAGGCAACCTGCTCACCGTCACAGCTAGGCGACAACATCGTTGCGATTATTTTTTATAGACTTCTTCAAAAAGAAATCACAATTAATTTAAATACGGTGACGGCGGACGCACCGCTGGTCCGTCGCGTTGATGTACAATTGATTTAATGGACAATGCACAGATCTTCGTTCTGGAACACGGTAGTACAGCATCACCACCAACTGCTCTAACATGCAGCATAATAAAGTTGACCTCTCTCTCTCTCTCATTTTCGTTTTCTGCAAAAGAACTTCAGGTTATCAATTTTACGAAACCAAATTTTGTTTTGCAGAAGCAGATTTGATCCCCATTTCTTGACGAGAAGCTGCTCAATAGGCATGAAGATACTCCTACGGATTTCTACAACCTGTTTCGCCTGATGCTGCAGTGACGTTCGGGCCAGAACATTCAATTTAGTGGCAGTGCGGCTGCCCTATGTAAAGCGCTCGCTACACATCACGGTGGCCCCTTCCTGCCAGTCAGCGCGCCAATCTGTTAGAGAAAGGACAGCTCCTATGACAGCTTCGGCAGGACAAAATTGAGCCGTACCAGCCGTGTATACTCTTTGTTTGACACTATGGATTTCTCTTGAACCTGAAACTTTTTCTTCATTCCGCACGCTGTTTGGTATTATTGTCTCCGTTGACAGCATGGGTCACGGATTTCGAGGACCGTTCCGGCCAGGTTGCGTAACAGAAATTCGAAGGTTTTTTAACGGATAGTATGGGGAGGACAGGCGACTGCTGTTGGTGAAAGCACACTATTGTTACATTGCTGCAACCTGCGCAGGTATCAGTGTGGCTGTGGTCACGCATGGGCTTGCAAGGTCGCAGCCACATATAGCAGCCGGTAAAACCTCTGCTCCAGCTGCTGTTTTCCCTCAAGCTATGACACGTAACCGCGAAAGGAGATGAAAAAGAACACTGACTCAGACGCCTGTGGCATTTACTGCGGAAAGCGTTTCACTATAGGTAAAATTGATGTGTACCTCAGACGAGCAGTCTTCCCCTATATTTAGCCCTCTATATAGGCAAACCTTAATGGTCAAATTCAGTTTAGATATTGTCGACGAGGGAATGGCGATGACAGCGACAAGGAAGGCGTCATGATGACGACGACGGCGCAAAGAAAGTTTCGCTATGAAAATAAAGCAAGGTAATATCTGGAAGCAGTTGGAGTGAAGCGGACCCTTTGTTAAGGTGGTGCATATATCAACTCCGGGCGACTGGCCAAATATCGGGCAGCATGCATGCAAGGAATTAAAGAATAAAGATTGTGGCTTTTCTCCACGTTGACAGTTATAGAATGGTTCGCATCTTTCACTGTCGGTTTCTCATTCGGAAAGCCTGTGGAAGTGCACCGTTCAAAGCTTTGTTGGTGGAAATGGTGGTAGTGCGCCTTGGCACGTTGACGTATCTAAAACCAGGGGTACTATATTGTGTTGCACTAAAGGGAAAGCTACAAGGGCAGAGCTTCCGCAAATGTATCAGATCGCCAATTAGTCCGGATTAGTTTCACGCCCCCATTTGTTTTGATTTGGACACGTACAGGCTACAGCACCATCAGGGCGGGAAAACATGTTTTATAAATGAAGGCAATATGTAATTGGCGTTCAATATTGCTGCACTGTCACCGAAGTTGTCGCTTTATTCGAAAGTTTGCCCTGTGGCACAAAACAAGTGAAGCATGTTGTTGCCTCAGTCAGAGCTGCTGCTGATGATTATCTTGATTATCATCATTATCATTCGAATTTATTACTTGAACTCATTAGGAGAGATAGGCCAATAATCGAGCGACAAGAGAAATTCTTTTTCTAATAGGAGAAACGAAATTTAACAAAATTATGAAAGAGGTATTAATGAAGGTGATAATAAAGGCCGCACTAATAAAGAATTTGGAGGATTCAATTTCAGTGCAATGAATTATGAGCAGAGAAGAATAATGTTTCCAAGCATAAAATACATTGCCACGGCAATCGTTTTGTTGGATTAAAAAAGTCAAAAACAAAGCGCGACAAACATCCCTATGACTATAGGCTAGTTTCGAAGCCCGAAATTATAGTATTACTATAATATTCAATAATAATCCAATCTTACAAAGCGGAGCTTCGAGTAGCCTGTTTCTTTGATTTCTTGACAATGACAACTGGCGCTACGTTCTCTTAACGCCTTTCATTTCAGTTATTTCGCTTACTTATTCGTTATCGCTTATAACTTATCTTTCGGCTTCGCCCATGAATACGAAATGTTCGTTTATTGTTTTTCAAGCACATTTTCGAGAACGTGCAGGAAAATGTTAAAGAAATGTCCAACACCAATTCGAATGTCCAGTCAAAAGTACTTATTTAGCTTGGTTATCATCTAACTCACAATCCTAAATTTTAACCTTTAGGATAGTGTTACGGTGATCCGCAACAGCATAAACATAATTGAAAAGTGAATGAACAATTAGCAAGCCTCGCAGTATAGCGCCGAAACAATGCAGAAAATTTTGGGCCCAATCAAGAAAAGAAAAAGATATTCTATTGTTTATGCCAGATTAGAGAGGCTGCATAAACGGGAAAACGACTTCACGGGAAATTGACTTCTCGTGGGCGCATTCTTCTTGCTTTCTGCCATTTTTCGTTGTAAGTTTCTTTCTCGCCTTTGAGTAGGCGTTTGTTTTTATGCTTTGTGGCGCCACACTACGCGGTGATCATTTTTAAGTTTTATGGAATTTTTAAAGCTCGCCTGTCGCTGGTAACGTAATTCTCCTCCTTGAGCTGGATTATTCGAAGAGGTGGAAATTACTAGCACGAGAAATCAAAACACACATTCAACTAATTAACAAAAAATCAGTGATAAATTCCTAATTATCTATTTTAGGCACATATCGCAATTTACTAATTGTTGCCGGTGAGATAGCAAGACGTACCCACTTAAAATGGATTTCTGGGATGACACCAGTTCCGAGATATTTTCCAAAAGTGTGGGACGAAATACATGGGCATTCCAATTACTTTTGTGCTTCAATACATAAAGGAGCATTTTGTTAAATAAGTAATTGGAACAACAGTGCATTTTTACAGCGAGTCTGATCGCGCATATCTTCAAGCTGGTATCATTCTCGAAATTCATTCCAAGCAGATACGTCTTCCAAGCTCACCGGCTGCAATTAGTAAATTGCATTATTAGCCCTAAAGTAATTTTAATAAATTGCCATATGCGCCGTAAACTAATTAACTGGGACGATAATGAATTATTGTTTGTTAATTAGTTGAATATGTGCTTAGATTTCTCCTGCAAGTAATGTACGCCTCTATGAATAATACAATTCATGCACTAACATTATGTTAACAGCAACAGGCGAGTTTTGAAATTTACGTGAAACCTTAAAAAAATGTTTTACGCATCCCCTGTGATGGGTACATGCCACAGTTGAAGACCTTCATCATCATCATCGTCATCAGACCGCGTGGCGCTCGAGAGCTCAGAAGAAGAATGGATCCGTGTAGCACAGCCGCGACTCTCACCGCTCTCTTTTCTCCTCGGCTGCCTAATACACACACCGGCTTCGAGGCACCATTTCCCAGCGGTGGCCGAGGCTCCTCTGTAGTCCACCACTAGCCGACCATGGGTAATGAGCTTTTGATTTGTTTATGGAAGCTTGCATGAACCCTGGAATGTATGGGCAGCCTCCTCGGAAACATTTCCTGGTGACTGAGATGCTGAGACGCGAAAGTGCGCGGGTTCGATTAACCCACCCACATTCTAACTGACCCCAGTTGCCATGGGCTTAACGAAGAAAACACAAGCAGGTAAAAATGAATGGTATCGGGGCATACTTAACTATTTCTTCGCGTGTCTACGCTTGATGCGCCCACGTTTGACTAGCCTGCTAGCGGGCTCGAACGCTCTGGTCACCGATTCCGAACGTGCCATGGTTTGTAGTACGAATAGCACCACACGCATTTATTACTTTTTAATAGCTTTCTAGATCGCGGGATCGAACCTCGCACGCAGCGGCTGCCTTTCGATGGAGGAGAAATGCAAGAACGCCCGTGTGCTTGAGTTGTTGGCTAATTTTTGCCGTCGCTGTCGCCATCTTCGTGGGCGTCGGCGTTGGCGTGGTGGTCCATATAGAGCAAGTGCTAGGCTTAATAGATGCTACAATATGGAAACACAAAAGTTGCTCTGATTAAGTTTAATGGTCCTGACTTACTTATTCATCACAATTTTGGCTATTGCAGAGCTCAAAAAACAGCCACACTGCATTTCATACAGAGTGTATGCCTTTTATCCTAAACCATTATAAATGTAAAACATAATTTAGACTTATCTCAAGGTGATGCAATATCGCTGTTGACGCCAATGCCGACGGTATCCCGTCGGTCTCGTCCAGTCTCATGTCGTGAAACGTTCTCAGACACCTGGTAACTTCTAGGGCACTGTTCCCTCTGCCCGGCAGTAGTTGCCTTGCGTGCATTTTCGAGCCACTTCGCACCCGCAAATCGTTATATAACACCGCGCGAGGAGTTCAAACGCAACGCTAAACATAATTCTTCCCCCTTCGTGTGCAACTGCTGTTTACGCGCAAGCGTACATGCCCCGTCTGTGAAATCGCCGAGATTATGCGTGTCGCCGCGAGGGAAGCGAGCGCCGGATGTGGAAGGCGCCTAGAGGTGGGGAATAGAATCGCGCGCCGCGGTAAGTGCAGAGTAGCGCGCTGTGGATGGATGGATGGATGCTAGGAGCGTCCCCTTTGGAACGGAGTGGTGGGTTCCGCCCGTAAGCTCTTGTTATTATATTGCCTGATGTGCTACTTTTCTTCACAAAAAAATTCTTCTCACCAAACTTTCTGAACCACTATTGGGAGTTTGCCCATAAGGCATAATTCTTTATGTGTATATGTGTGCTGTAAGGCCTGTGTTGTGTATTAACTGCAGCAATGTTTTGTGGAATCCGTTATCAAAAAAGTTGTCTCAGTTTCACCTGAAAGGTGAAGCATCAATTGCGATAGCAAACTTGAAGAGAGCTATACGGAGTAATGATAGCAGCTTTATCAGCTGTATAAACTTGGACATGCAGCAGCACCGGCAACACGCAGAACTGTTGTCGACGCTGTCGGCGTTTTGCCCGCGTTCGCTCGAAATGCGTGCGGCGTTGGTGACTGTTGCCGGTGCCTCTGATATAATGATAGGCACTTCTTCTGGTGAGGGAGCCGCAGCGCCAAATAAACGTCGCCTCCCTTCCCTCCCCCCCCCCCCCCCCCCCCACGGCCTTTCGTGCGTCGGAAGAAGGCACGTTTGCTCTACATATATGGTGATTGTAGAGGAGGAAAGAGACGCCTACTTCTGCAGCCCCTAATTAAGGGAGCACAGAGCAGAACGCGCGTTTGTTCTCCGCCGTGCGTTCACTCCCCGTGAAAGCGCGCGTCCCTCGCGCCCTTTCACTCGCACATACAGCGTTCGGCGCGCGGCGACGATTTCCGTGCTCCCTCAAGGGCTGCAGAAGATAGCGCCAACCTTTTCCTTTCCCTCAAGAACCACTTATCATCATATCGGGGCCCACTCCTGCAGGAGTTCCGCCGCCTGGGCCTCCCCTGTGGCAAGGAGGAAGATCTCCTCTTCCCCGGCCGACACCACCTTTCTGCACTTCGAGGCGTCGTGGAGTTCCTTGACTCGTCAGGGCTCTCCGCACGCCTCTAAGGACATTTCTACAAGCGGGAAGGCCTCACGGCCTCCCACTCCACCCCGGGCCTGACCGGCCTGGCACAACACCCCTGCAGACTCTGCAGCACACCAAGGCCTTCCACCTCGGCCTGATACGTGCGCCTATGCCTGCCGGTTTTGCTTCGCCCAGCCATGGCGTCTCCACTCTATCCCTTCTTTCGCTCCCACTTACCCCTCCCCGTTGGCGCTGAGCCGTGCTCCCTCAAGGGCTGCAGAAGATAGCGCCAACCTTTCCCTTTCCCTCAAGAACCACTTACCACCGACGATTTCATTTCCATTGACGTCATGCGGAACCTCACGGCGACGGCGACGGTGACGCCGACGGCAGAAATCTGCTTTTGAGTGTCCATATAATTGCTATCGTAATAAAAGTTACTGTAGCCTCCACAGCGTTGCACCTGGTGTAGGAAACGGAGTAGACATGTCAACGCTTCGCCAGACCGCGTCTCTAAGCGCGTCCTGCAGCCAAGCGAGAATCTGCGCGTCGGTGGTGAGCCGATACGGAATACCGTGCCGAAGCTGCCGCAGAGAAGTGGCGTCGTCGAGTCGAAAGTCCCCGAGTTTCGAGAACGAGACCGCGAGAGTCTGCGTTTGAGTATCCAGCCTCGTCGAGATACCGACCCTAGCTGGCTGCAACTTGGTCGATTACAAGATCCGTTGTTTGCTCCAGCCTTGCACCACTAGTGCAAGCTGCGCTAATTTTTTTCTTTACTTATAATACTCCTATATCGCAGACGCAACGCGTCCACGTTGGTGTTTCTGAAGCCTCGTACAGCATGTATCGAGCCATTGCACTGCGCTTGGAAGAGGTTCGTTACGAAAAGCCATGCATGGCGTGATCTGTAGACTGGTGAAAAAGTGCTGACATTTGGACGAGCTGGTACAATTATACCGGGTGAAAATTGCGTGAAGGATGACGAAACAGAATGAACAGATAGACGAAAGCGTGGACTTGCAACTAAGCTTTAATTTCCTTGAAGGTTCGCAAGGTGCGCGTGCTCAAGTAAACATGTGTTGCCTGCGCGTTACGACAGAATTGCGGTTCTTTAGATTGAATTTGCGTTTACATTTGCCCTTTATGCTTCGCCAAGCAGTTATTAGTCAGAAGATCTAGGCCTCCTTTTCCGTCAGTTGTTTACATTCGAAGGTGTTTGTCCGTGGAGGCGTTGATGTAACACACAACTCAGCAGCAAGGAAGCGGGACTAGTGAGAAGAGCTAACGCTCGTGCTGTAATCGCTGACATCCCGCTGCTGTCAGCATGCAACTCGTTAAGTCCAACTCGTATAATTTGCGCTCACATTGCATGCTGCACCCAGAAACGAGGTGGGCGAGAACATTCACGTGTGGAGGCGCTGCTGGTACACATGAGGCAGCAATATAAGGAAGATAGGTATGGTGAGGAGAGTTGGGCGCGGAGGCGTTCGTATGAAAAGACGCTGACCTCGACCTTCCTCAACCTCCAACCCTTGTCCGATTATAATTTTTGAAGTAACATAAAAGCTTCCACGTCTACATCGTCTTCGACAACAGAAAGTTTATTGTTGATCACCCAACGGTTGTACAAAAATGTCCAAGTTGTCTTGCTAGCACGCTGTGTTATCGTGGCGCTGCCTCTGCTGAAGAAGTGGGAGGTACTGGGGTCCTGTGAAGCCGAGGCGGATGGTTCGCGTCGGCCTATCGATGCTGACAAACCAGCGCTTCAGCGAGGCAATGCGTTTCGGCATTTTATTGCGATAGCAATTATATGGACACTCAAAAGCAGATTTCTGCCGTCGCCATCGCCGTCGCCGTCGCCGTGAGGTTCCGTATGACGTCAATGGAGATGAAATCGTCGACGCGCGCCGAACGCTGTATGTGAGAGTGAAAGGGCGCGAGGGACGCGCGCTTTCACGGGGAGTGAACGCACGGCGGAGAACAAACGCGCGTTCTGCTCTGTGCTCCCTTAAGGGCTGCAGAAGTAGGCGTCTCTTTCCTCCTCTACAATCACCATATATGTAGAGCAAACGTGCCTTCTTCTGACGCACGAAAGGCCGTAGGGGGGGGGGGGGGAGGGGGAAGGAAGGGAGGTGACGTTTAGCTGCGGCACCAAGTGCCTATTTATATCAGAGGCTCCGGCAACAGTCACCAACGCCGCACGCATTTTGAGCGAACGCGGGCAAAACGCCGACGGCGTCGACAACAGTTCTGCGTGTTGCCGGTGCTGCTGCATGTCCAAGTTTATACAGCTGATAAAGCTGCTATCATTACTCCCTATAGCTCTCTTCAAATTTGCTATCGCAATTGATGCTTCACCTTTCAGGTGAAACTGCGGCAACTTTTTGAGGTAGCTTGCAAACAAGATAGTGCAAGAACATAAACGTAGCATCGCTATAAAGATGTTACCTGTGCGGTGCATAAACAGAAACACTGCACGCGATCTCACGTTGCTACCATACAATCACATTTAGTGTTAAATCATTAAAAAAGAAATTCACAGTTTCGTCCAAAGAGCGAAGCATTGACAGCGATAAGCAAGCTTTCGTGTCCTCTTCGAATTCCTCGGACACTATTCTAAATATACGCGGTTGCGACAGGTTGGCGTGACGTAGCACACTAGCAACTCGGGCTAGTTAGAAGGAACAGCCCCCCGGCAGCTGCCAGGCGTCTCACAACGTTGGCTTGATGAGGTGAGATGCCAGTGGCGTTGCAGGCGTCGCACCGCCATGGTGAACCAAATGAGACAGACAGGAAACTATCGGTGTTAGTCAGCAATAATTTAAATATTAGATAACTTTTGCTTGACGTTTACTGTTCACATCAGAGCATATACACAGCAACTCAGCGGGAAGCAAACCCTCATGCAAGCAGCGAAAGGCATTGCGCTGCCCTGGCTGCGGCATCAAGACGATTGAGCGTAATGTTGACTGTGCGTACAAATCGCTTCGAGTTGTTAATCACTCCTCAGATCATACATAATATTTTAGCTTGAAACAACTAACTTTTATTCTCTAATAAGCCTGTATTAACATTAGCAGAGTAAAGTCATTATGATGCGAGCATATTCCAACAGGCTTGCTGGTCTTTCAGAGGTGAAATACAGGTGCTCTGCGTTTTAGTACGAGGAGCTTGTTTGTAATTGTGGGGTTGTCACCGACTATACACAATTCCTTAAAGTGCACTCAAATCACAGTGCAAGAGCATTTGTGCATTCCACCCCATCGCAATGTGGCATCCGCGTTTTGGAATTGAACCTGGCGCCTCTTTCTTAGAAGCCCAACCCCGTAGACATCATTACGGTTTATCACTTGGTTTGCAAGACTGGATCACCTCCGTAAACCGTGCGCGGGAAAAAGAAACGCGCCTCTCTTTGAAAGTGTTTGAGCATTCCGCTGCGCTGGAAGGCTGGATGTGAAATGGCCATGCACGTTTGTGCGTGGTTTTTCCCCAGGTCCTCAGTCAAAGGGAAGCCGCAGCGACGTATTTCCATTTAATGAAGGGTATCAATCGATACATGATTGTTTAATTATAATATTTCAGGATTTAAACATATAACGAATAATTTATGACAAGCAAGGTCGGGTCGCACAGCAAACAGCATGCCAACGCGCTCGTACCCTTCGACGCTGAGCGATTTTTTTTTCTTTTGCAATGGTTCCTTCTCACATTCAGCCGAAGAGAGGGATGCACCAGACCCCTCGGTCGGCGAGGAGACTGATGGCAGCCGTAGTTCGGCAGGCGGTGCCAGTCGCACGAGCACGAGTTTCACCACAATGGGATCTGCCACATCATGTGAGTCTAGCCGATCCCGCTTGACCAACCTTCGAAAAACCTTATGAACAGCCTTCTGCTTCAACATCCTAAAGAAGTTACCGTCTAGATTTCCATCTATTTTTAGACAGTACTGACTGTAAATGACAGCACCATCTTTCACGCATCTCATATAGCAGCTTCGTGTAGGCTTTGTTTATCGAGGCACTATAGAAGCACACTCGTGCTTAACGTGATTGGCGCGTTGTTCCTAGTGAAATATTTCAATGTTTGGTCCGGTCAATAAAAGAAAGAAAAAGAAAGAAAGAGAAAGAAAGCTTGCAATTCGATAAATTCGGAATAGAACGTCATCTTTCTCTTATTAAATGGTATCTGAGTGTCCTCGCACATTCTACAGTCGTTGGGGATGAAGGTACGCAGTGTAGCAGTGTGTCTGGTAACTTCGCGTTTTCTTTTGTGCTTCTCTTGAGCTGGCAGTTAGTACCGTCTAAATCTGGTTTCACATAGTTTAAGCGGAACATTTTTTTTCCCGAATATGCTGCACTCACTGGAACCTATATAGATCGAGATTTAGAGTGTATGACTGTGCACCGATTGCCTCATATTTGTTGCTTCTTCAGCATCTTTGTTTTAAAATCCAGCTCCAGTCTTTCTCTTCTTTTTTCACAGTGACGTTAGTTGCACATAATGTGAAAATTGGCTGTTATTGTGTATCTTCTGTATTAGGTGATCTAACTCTCGCGCTCTTTACTATATAACATTAAGTTATTGGCTGTGATTGACGTTTCCTCGCATGCAGGCGTTTCTAGCTCTTTTCTCTCCACGTGTGCCGTTGAAGCCTTTAAAGCCTGTTCTTTTTTTACAGCGAAGCTGTTAAGGGCTAGGTTCCCCAGGATCTTGTCCGCGTGTAGAAAAAAAAAAAAAACTCTCATCAGCAGCATTCGCTTTGGCTTCATGTGCATGGCGGTTTCCCTCCAGTTGTGCATTAGCACAGGTGTCAAAACGGATGATGGATGGCTAATTGCTATATACTCCTGGTCACCGCCGATGCCTCTTTCACAAGTGTCCCGATACTCAGTGCTGACACGTCCCACCAATCGTTGTGATGCTTTGTTTCGTGACGTAGAGATCGCGCTAGCGCTGTTATCAGCAGTTGCGCTTTGGACTCGCTATGGGAGGGAAGCTCGTTTAACCACATCTTCCAGGATCCTGACGTAAGGATCCTGACGATGCCGTGCAAGGTGCCGCGGCTATGAACGCTGTGCCTCACATGCTAGTCTATGACGATGAGACGAACTTGGCGCAGCAAACGCACTACTTGGCCATCGCGCCGGGCGAAAACAAGATGCCGTTGTCCTTGCTCTTTGAGAAACATGCCGAAGACGCTCAATATAGCCAATAATGATAATATATAAATTCCCTATAGCAATATTCACTATAGCAGACAAACCATAGTCACAGCTTCGCTGACTTCCATCTTCACAGTAGAGGAAGCGCTCTGATTTTTTTTTTTAGTTTATTAGTGGCAAAATAGCACCACAGACTTGTGAGAGAGATAAGACGAGATTCGACTTGCACGAACGTGTTGTGTGTGTTTGTGAGTGCGTGCGTGCGAACTCATTTAGTTGCACGCCAAATAACTGCGCAGCGTGTAAAGCTTTTTTGGGGGGGAGGAGGGGGGGGGTGGTCACGGGGCAACGTTTAATACCCTAGCTTTTCTGTAACGGCTATGTGGCGACAACCTGGTGCCGATATCGAAGATAGTGCAGCTAAAAACAAAATCTCAGAGCACATCTTCGGATGAACGTCGACATAATGCGGCTAGCCTAAGTCGGCTAACGTAGCGACGCGCCGTATTGCACTGCCGAAAAGGCGTCACGTGTGAGGCATGTATGCAGCAGGGCAGAGTCTTCTTGTTTCTCTTCGAGCTCCCGTTGCTGCTTGTGGTAGTGACTAGTTCGGTCAATGTACACTTAATACAGCTGAGCAGAATCTCGTAGGTTACTTCTGCGGTACAGCACATGATTAGGATAATGTGTAATGCTAATCGCATTCACGTCGACAGTCATCTTCTTCCTCTTTGAGCTCCCACTACCGCTCTTCAATGACTTTCTCCGGCGCCACAACAACAACAAACAACGCCATGCGCAGCATTCCGCATCAGTTCGCAACACGTGGGAAAAACATCAACTGCTCCCTGCAGAACCACTTTCTACCAAACCGTGAATGCTTCGCATTACGTAGATGTTAAATGCACATTTCTTTTTTTCTGCGCTTTCGCTGTTGCTGCAGTGTCGTCCGTTCAGCCGACGCTAAGGTCTTCGGGGATTTCAAGTCGAGGTGAGCAACAGCTCTACCTGAATACAAGGTAGTTGTGGCGGCACCTTTATAGGGCAGTGACGGCTCGTCTCATATATAACGCTACCTTGGAAAGTTCTCGTTCTTGCAAGCGTAGTGTGTTTACTGTTAACTGCGCACAATCAGAGTGAACATGTTGAACTGGAACGTACGATAACTATCGACGATGGAGTTGAGCAGTTAACTCCATGTTCCCATATTCGCTATAGTGCAAGGTAAGGCCTGCTGTCCGAGTCATATTAACGCGCAAGCGAGCACAAGTGACAGCAGGGCGTAACTGAGAGCACCACTTGAACATAATTTAGACAGCCTGCAGACTTCTTGTACACTGTTTTGTCTTCACGTTGATCTTTAGCATCGTCAGAGTAAGACTAATCGAATGCCTGTTGACAAATGCGATGCATGACAGCAATGAGGTGCGCTTTGCCAGTGAGTGACGTAGAAGAATGTACGCTTCGTCCTGACAATGTATGGTTCTTTGCCTTGCAGTAAGTTGTAGATTCAGAGGCCCTATTTAGCTCCTCTTGAAGTGCATTATTTGCCCAGAGTATCGACTTGGCCTCGTCAGCAAAGAAGACCACAAAATATTTTGTTGCGTGCACCTTTCCCGCAGGACAGGTACACCACGGACACCACGGACACCACGGACCCCGGGAGCATTTACCTCATGGTACGCCGTTCTGTTACTCCTTCTCAGGAACAGCTATATAAATGTTTAACGGATTATGTTTAGCTTTTAAGGAGGCCGCTGTGAAATACATTTGCGTTCCATTTATTCTTTTTCCCCCAAAATGCGTCTCTCGTGCAATGTGTAGGAAACTTAGACGTAGACAGCCCACATATTTCGTGGCAGGCTTTGGGAGACCTCGAAAGCCACGTGGTGCTAGTCGGAGTGGACGCGTCTTCGTTAGCACTCGACTTAATCAATTAGGATTAACGCGATTAGGTAGGATAAGGCTGCTCGAGGATTCACGGACCGAGTGGACGGAAATGTGGGCCTTACCCCAGAAGCCAATGACTCCCAACAACAGACCAATAAAGACGCACTCATCACATTCCATGAAATTTGCACACATTACAAACACCAACGCCTAACGTATCCCCCTCTCTCTGTGTCGAGCACGCGCCAGAGAGAAATATTGTGGCGCCAACTACAAACTCGCACTTTTCTTATCCCACGCACTTTGCACTTATTCTTTCCCGACACATACCCGACACCCAAGTGTCGCTTCTGCCCTGTCCAAACAGCAGATCACTCCCATATAATGTGGAAATGCCCATCAAATATCCCCCCCGCCACCTCAAACCATTAATTAGTAGCGAGGAGATGTGGGAGACTGCCCTGCGCAGCTCCGATCCCACCCTGCAGGACCGAGTCCTGAGGTGGGCTGAGGAGGTAGCGGAGGCCTACCACGACTGGTAGGCGGACGTCTGGCAGCAGAAGGTGCTAAGACTGGAGCACACAGGCCTCCCTCTCTCCCCCCCGGCCCCTCCCCTTTCTTAAAAAGGGAAATAAAAGTTCATTCATTCATTCATAATCAATTAGGCAAAATAACCTGGGGCACATTGTGATAATTAAAGGAACATTGTTGATAGCCATTTGAGCGCTGTCATGTGTAGTACAAGGAATCTCCGGCTCTTTAAAAAGAGGTTTAACTGCGCTACCTGCCAAAGGAGATTTTTAAGAACCAGTTGTTAAAAATAGGCTGTATATATACATCTCGACTTCACCTCGATTTAGATTTAAAATGTTTGATGACTTTGCTATTACAACTAGTACTCCGCATCAGTTATTGTTCTGGGCAATAGAACTGCCAGTTTTACATATATATGTATGTGGTTGTTGCTTGATAAAGGGATTTGTAAACCTCCGACAATAATAGTCCCTTATTCATTGTAGCACAGTGATGGTGAACGCGAACTTACGACAGGGAATGTTTGACGCAACGCCAGACAATCTTGGTCCGTATTCTCAAAGCACTCAGAGCGCTAGACGGGTTAGGAAAGCAGTGACTGGCCAATCAGGATAGAGGGCTAAGTGATGAAAACCACTGCTATTGGACGAAGAGTTCTTACGAAAAAAAATCACATAGGGCCCGAATTTTCAAAAAACGACGTTACACTAGAACTGTACGTAAGATCCGTTTTCAGCAAGTCGTGATTGGTTATGGCAGCCTGCGAATAGAAAATAGCTCTTGCGAACAAAAAGCTTCGTGAATTAAGCCACACTTTCGTAAACTGGTGCTACAAATGGAGTTAGCTGCCATGCCCTTTCAGTACACGAAAGTCTGCCCTTGCAACCGAAATTTTAAAACAAACAAAAGGCAACGCCATGTATCTAGCAAGGCTACGCGACATTTCTTGATAACTGTCGGGCTTTTTGCTCATGCAGTACGCCTTGTCCTTTCTTTTTCAGGAGCAGTGTAAGTATTTATTTCTAAAACTGCATTCTTTTCTATAACTGCTCACGGTGAGAATGCAGGTTAGCGTTACCGGTGCCGAATTTGCTACGGTAACAATAGGCAGTAAAACAGAAGCAGTAACTGTGTACGTTGTTGATCTTTAACATGTCCTTTGAGAGCATATGTGATATGTGATATACGAGCATAAATTACGAGCATATGTGATAGATACTTTGTTGGAGTGTTGCAACTCGCATTTAATTACATTCTGCAAGGTTATCATGAAAATAAATAGCTGCTTGCATGTCAGAAATAATTTTTCCGCCATGTGGCTCGACCATGACCGCATGTAAAAAAAAAAAAAAAAAAAAGCAAACAAACTCTGCAACAGAGAAACCCCGCATTATTGGTGGCCATGTCATTGTGTGGCTGTGTAGAGGGTTCCTGTTATGTTGTTTATTCCGTGTTTGACAATTCATATCATGTCACCTTATGAAGTTATCATCATCATCAGCCTATTTTTCTTTCCACTGCAGGACGAAGGCCTCTCTCTGCGGGGCTTTTTTTTTTCGAGTACTTTGCATATTAAGTGATCAATACGTGAAATTGTTTTCGGAATTCACTCAAATATTTGCAATTAGAAAGGCGCATTTGCCAAAACTTGCCAAAATGCTTGAGCTATTTGCGCGTGGATTTTGCCTCTGAGTGACCTGCAGCTCTGCCTCTTGCTAGTGGTGCTCGAATGTTAACCAAACGTGGATAACGAGCGTATGTTCAACAATTTTACTGGTTATCATAAAATGAGATTTGCGGCATTGTTTTCCAGCCCGACGACAACCTACGCCCGAGGCAGGTCACGATCGCCCATATCCGAAATACCAGAGTACGTACTGCCAACTTTATATGGTCGCTCAGGAAAAAAAAAAGTTACACTTTATCGCTATTGGCTATAGCATTTCTAATAATATTAACACATTTGAAACTCGATTGAATGAAGTGATGACCACGCTGGAATTATTTTGTTAAATCGGAAAGTTTGTAAAATCGAGACAGGGATTTTTTCCGTCCTTCGAAATCTAAAATTGTAACGTAGCGAGACTCAAAGGCTACCTAGGCATTGTATTTGCCGCTAATCCACGCCTGTGCGTGTGAAAAGTCCACGAATACGGCCTGAATTGCTTGTGCGATGTGCGATCGGCATCCTGTCACGTCAAGCTATGACAGGCTGCCAATATGCAAAGACACGGAGAAGGAATGCGGTGAATATGCGAGCAGGCCGAGCAAGAAAGTTGCGAGGAGACGATCAGTGCCAGTTGTCCAATAACCATAAAATACCGAAAGCAACCACCGCCGCCTCCATAGCGCCATCTGGCACGTAAGAGTACTTCCGACTGCCGAGTCCGCTGTTCCGTGCATGGGCGGAGCGTCCAGCCTCGTCAAAATAAAGCTAGGGCCGTTACGAGGGCGCCTAGATGTTTTAAAGCGATAGGGATAAAGCGCAGGCTCGAAGAAATACCCGTCTGCGTCAAAATTTGAAAAAAAAAATCACCGCTTTTTTTTTTACTCTTGTATTTCAAAAAAACTTCGTTATATCGGATTTAGTGGCCATTAGTTTTGTTAATTGGTGTTGATGACAACTTTGAATCATATGGGTACCGGCCGGGGAATGAAATTTTTTTCGTTACATCGGGAACTTCGTAAAATCGGGTTTCGTTAGATCGCGTTTTAACTGTAATCATGATGAGGTGACGACAATGATGATGATGATAATCATGATGATGATGCGGCTACCTTATTCACGCAGGCAAGCAAAATGCGTCTTTGCGGTCCTCTGCTTGTTCCTGTTGCTCGTGCTGGCGCTCTTATGCTACGCCGTGTTCATCCTCCTGACAAGTAAGAAGTTAGGTGATTTTTCCTATTGAAATATTTATATGTGAAACGTAAGAATGCTCTCATCACGGTATACAGTCGCTCGACCAATTCGAACGGAATGTGTACAGTTTAAGAGATGAAGTTGAGTTCTACACGACTGTTGGAAACAAGAGGTTTGATTTACAGCTAGCTTAAGTTTACCAATTCGTAACTGAGTGCCAGAAACACGTATAGCGGTTATGCAACTGGTTCATTTCGGCGATGTAAACTGGACACATGTGATATGTGAGATACAACTTGCACGAGATCGTTACAACATTTACGAGGGTTTTGTCAAGGTCGTGCTCGCAATATTTGTGGCATATTTCTGAGTGCCTTATAGTATATTGGTTGTGTCCACTTTAGATGTGCCAATAGGTGAAGTTTACAGATATTAGGTGCATTTATTTATTGTTAGGTTAAGAGTTTTTCAGTTTTTTCTCTAATGTTGAGAAAGTCAATTTTTTAAAACAAATGCTATCTTCATTAAATTTGCTTTATATAGTCGGTAAAATTTTACTTTGTCGTTTAAATGAAACAAATCTCATTACATTCAGTCTAGTGGTTGCTAAGAAAAACGATTTATCCGTTCCCATCTATTTTAGATAGGACATGCTCAGATAAAGTTTTCTCTCGATGAGTTAAGCGGCTTCTTTAGAAGAGAACGTACAGAGACGAAGGGAAGAGAGATAACACTCCTTTGGCTGCCCTAAGTGATGGGAAAAAAAATTGCGTCGCTTGCACTGGAAGCGCAATGCTAAAGAGACAGCGGAGCTGATGGGCACCTAGCTAGCCCTGGCTTTTGGGCTAGGCTAGGCACTACCAAGTCATCTGCAGCATTTCCCAGAATTTGAGTATTGATCGATTATCGATTAGCTATTGATTGGCTATCAATTGGCTATCCCAAGGTATTGACCACGTATTTGGCCTAGGCTAAGCACTATACTATCACGCCCAGAATTTCCCGGAATTTATTGTTTGCCGATTATTGATTAGCTATTGATTGGCTATCGATTGGCCATCGCAAGGTATTGACCACATATTTGGGCTCGGCTAAGCACTACCAAGTCGTCTCCAGCATTTCCCGGAATTTATTGATTATTTGTGGATTATCGATTAGCTATTGATTGGTTATCGATTGGCTATCGATGACTGGCTAAGCTTAAGTAGTCCCAAACATGCTGAGCTAGACTTAGCCAGGCTCAGCTTCGCTAATTCAAAGGGGTATGTGCCATTGCGCTTGGACCCTTTCTGCATTGCCGCCAGGATCGGCCCACGGTTTTGTGGCTCGCGGCACAAATTACGGCCGGCTTAAACAGCTCCACTGTACGAAAATGCTTGTATGGGAATATGAAGTAAGTAGAAATCTACGACCAAAATTAGGCTAATGTTCGAGCAAACACGCCATTCTGAAGGCAGTCTTCAAAGCGAATAGAGGGGCTTGTATAACTGCTGGTGTTTTGATGTCAACTGATACGAACATGCCAGCTCCACAGGGAGATTTATTTCTCAATATACTTAATGTCATACAACAGAACAAATCAGGTGTAGGTTCTACGCCTCCCTGTATGACAACACATGAGGAAATGTTCACATTACAGCTATGCTAAGATGCCATGGAATTAAAACGGGCAAGAAAGGTCATAAGACATGTGCAATGCGTTCCCAACATGGTTTCATTTTTTTTCGCTTCGTAGTTTATAGAACTATGGCCAATCTTAAAGTTTTGGATCATCTCGAAATAAATAGGGCATAGTGTTTGCAGTTCTTGCTTTGCAAAACCTTCATGTGTTGTTTTACCTTGTGACTGGAAACACGGAACCCTACATATAAGTAATCATGAAAGAATGCGTTATTCAGTAACATATTGTAACTGGCAAAAACGAAAAAAAAAAAAAAAACATGGGCCTACATGAGGGAGCATGATGTCGTGGCGGATTGCGTCCGAGAGTAGACGGTCAACCAGTGGCACTTTTGTATTTCAATATAATCAAATGACCTTTTTAAAGAAGAATTCAGCAATTAGGATGTCTGTGCGTGCATTTGTCTTGTTTCCTGTTTTTCGTGTTCATTTAGCCCTGCTCTTCGAAAGAGAAAAGCATCAGTTTGTTGAACAATCTTCTATGAGTTCCTCAAAGCATACGAATATAACTTACGTTCTGTTACTAAAAGTACCCCGCGTGGCAGCGATCATCATCCATAAAAATATAATAATGACATCAATTCGATCCTTGGAGATGAATATAACGTCCTAAGACTCTGTTCTACAGTGAAATGTTGTCCGAGTTGTCAAGAACAACATTGAAAACATTTCTTTGCATACAAAAACGTCGGTATTCATGCATAATACGTTCAATCGTCTCATCGCAGCCACACCTTTCACAGTCAACACCCTGCATGCGCGGAAGATTTATTATTGGCACACCAGCAATGAATGGTACAGGAAAGTTTATTCTCGCTGCTTGAATTGCGTGCAGTCGAGAGCCATGGGCATAAGGTGTTGCTGTTGTGTTTCTTCTGAGATTAGTGAAGTTATATATCTGCAAACTTAGATGCTGAGCGCCTCTTACGTGAACATCTCAGTTCGCGCTATTATACCATTTTACGTGTGAAATAACCAGCGTGACATATGGTTCTTCTGTTGCGTCGTTACATGTGACTCCCCAGTGATCACAATGGCTCTCAAATGTTATATCCGTATTTTCTTTGTGTTAGCTGTTTATGGGTGCATTACCCGTGCACGTGTGTAGGGAGCCTGCAATACTTGCTCCATGCGACTTGTAAAAATAAATCAATAAAAAACTGAAATTTTGGACAGGCCTGATGTGGATGCATCGAAATTGAAGGTATTTCCGGAAGAGAAATCGTAATTAAAAACGAGCTCGGTTACAAAATTTTGCATAATGGTCTGTGGTGTTTCCATTATAGCATACTGCCACCTGTAGGTAGTGGGTCGAGGGCAAGAATGGGTCGAGCCCGAAAGAAAGAAGACCGCGGTGCGTCTTCCCTGCTCGACAGCCAGCCCCGACGGACATGTTTTCCAGGAGCCAGCTGCTCTACGGTTTATTAAACCCCGAATAGTATTTCTGAAGGCTCGTGACAATATGGACCTGGTTTGTTTCGGTGGTTTTATTCTTCAAAATGGGGAATACGAATGTGAGCCATCGGGATTTGTTAATTTTTCAGTGTAATTAAAAGAAAATGGTCTAAAATGTCCCTTGCGTTAACGCATTGGTGCGCCACATCTTTTTTTCAGTTCCCCATCCGACCGTCATCATGCCACCAAGAACCACTACTACCACCACAACAACCACAACCACCACAACTACCACTACTACTACCACTACTACAACTACCACTACTACCACAACCACTACTACTACTACCACAACTACCACTACTACCACCACAACCACAACTACCACTACTACTACCACCACCACAACCACTACAACTACCACTACTACCACGACGACTACCACTACTACCACCACAACTTCCACTACTACCACCACAACCACCACAACAACCACAACCACCACAACTACCACTACTACCACCACAACCACCACAACTACCACTACTACCACCACAACAACCACAACCACCACAACTACCACTACTACCACCACAACCACTACGACTACCACCACAACAACCACTACAACTACCACGACAACCACCACTACTACCACCACAACCACTACGACTTCCACCACAACAACCACTACAACTACCACTACTCCTACTCCCTCCACTCCATCCACCCCATCCACCTCAAGTAAGTTTATTTTTTGTGACGCATCAGTATATTCACATTTAGATTAATAAACGGCGGCAATGCGGCGCAAGCCGATACCAAGACGAAATGCTACTTCTCTTAACGACATATGGTATCGCGAAGGCACAATCACAAACAAGACACAGACACACGTCACAGGTGTCTTTGAGATTGTGCCCTCGCGCTACAGTATGTCTTTATGTAAACCAAAACTAGCCCAACAAGATGTCCTCCTGCAGAACGTTACTTTGTATACCGACCATTGCACCAAGGCAGGTTATAATAATACATGCAGTGACTGAAGTCTTTTGATACTAAAAAAAAAAAACAAACTTGTGTGACCTTGCAGAATCGCAATCCGATTTGCAGCGACGCTTTCTTTTTCGAGCAATTCATTTACAGATTTCAGTTGCCAAATTAAGCCATGTACCTTAAGGCATTGCTTGTAATGACTAGCCCATTTGAAAGCTTGCCCACATATGACACTTTCGAGCATTTGTTATTTTTATTGCGATAGCAATTATACGGACACTCCAAAGCAGATTTCTGCCGTTGGCGTCGCCGTCGTCAGTCGCCATCGCCGTCACCGTGAGGTTCCGTATGACGTCAATGGAGATGGAATCGCCGCGCGCCGAACGCTGTATGTGCGAGTGAAAGTGCGCGAGAGACGCGCGCTTTCACGGGGAGTGAACGCACGGCGGAGAACAAACGCGCGTTTTGCGCCGTGCTCCCTTAATGGCTGCAGAAGTAGGCGTCGCTTTCCTCCTTTACAATCACCATATATGTAGAGCAAACGCGCCTTCTTGCGACGCGCGAAAGTCTTTGGGAGGGGGGGGGGGCGAGGGAAGGGGGAGGGAAGGGAGGCGACGTTTAGCTGCGGCACCAAGTGCCTATTTATATCAGAGGCTCCGGCAACAGTCACAAACGCCGCACGCATTTTGTGCGAACGCGGGCAAAACGCTGACGGCGTCGACAACAGTTCTGCGTGTTGCCGGGGCTGCTGCATGTCCAAGTTTATACAGCTGATAAAGCTACTATCATTACTCCGTAAAGCTCTCTACAAGTTTGCTATCGCAATTGATGCTTCGCCTTTCAGGTGAAACTGCGACAACTTTTTTCAAGACTAATTCAATCGCAAGCATTTTACTTCGCGAGAACATTGTCCATAATGTTCCCCCCGTTTACAATAATTTTTCCCAGTAGCATTCCTAATTGAGCCATGACATCGGGCTATAATCTGCGTTGGTTGTAATACACAAATATAACGCTCCAGATCGCTCGCATAAGAATGTACTGCTAAGCTCATAATTAATTCACAAGCATTCATCTTCGTCTACAGATAACCTCTCTCAGGACATTGAGAAAAATATCTGATAACGACCTTATGACACTTTAAAACACTCGCTTAAAAAGCTTTTTGCAAGGACCATATTTGATGATCACACATTTAATTTCACACACAGATTTGTCATATCGTTTCCTCCTTTTTTCACTAGATTTGATGCTCATGGAGCTAGTAGTTCTGCTTTGGTAACGGGCTCAATTCTGCGCCGCCCTTAAAACACTCATAATGCTTCGGCAGCGTTTGCATACGTAATTTATTGCAAAGGCCGCAAACAACCCACCCACTTTCCACTTTGCCCCATTACCTGGCCCAAATTTCACCTAATAACATCAAGACAAAGGTCTGGGGTGTTACGTGTTAAAACCACAATATGGTTATGAGGCATGCCGTAGTGAGAGACTCCGGAATAATTCTGAGCGTTGAGGTTCTGTAACGTGCACCCAATTACCGTACGGTACACGGGTGGTTTTGTATTTCGCCCCCATCGAAACGCGGCCACCGCGGCCGGGATTTGATCCTGCGCCCTCGGGCTTAAAAGTGCAACACCAAAACCACTACGCCACCGCGGCTGATAAACATAAACACGGTGTCTCGTGTACTTCTCCTAGGACACCGGGTACGATGGTTTAGTAATTATTATTAAAAAGTAGCCTAGCTTGCACTAATGGCGAAGGGCTAAAGAAACAGCGGAGCTGACTGGCACCTAGCACTACAAAGTCATCCCCAGCGTTTTAATTACCTATCGATTGGCTATCGATTGGCTATCGCAAGGTATTGGCCACGTATTTGGGCTAGACTGAGCACTACCAAGTCATCCCCAGCATTTTCAGTAATTTAATTGATTATCGATCGATTATTGATTAGCTATTGATTGGCCTATCGATTGGCTATCGCAAGGTATTGGCCACGTATTTTGGCTAGGCTAAGCACTACCAAGGACAAGGCAAGATGTATGCACTGAAGGATAAGCAGGGTAATATCATCAGCAATTTCGATGACATAGTAAAAGCAGCGGAATAATTCTATACTGACCTGTACAGTGCCCAGAGCAGCCACGCTACTTTCATTCGAAGTAGTGATGAAGAAGATACAGAGGCTCTTTCTATAACTAGCAATAAAGTTAGAAGGGCCTTGTAAGACATGCCTAGGGGTAAAGCTGCCGGAGAAGATGGAGTAACAGTCGATTTAATCAAAGATGGAGAGGAGATCATGCTTGAAAACCTTGCGGTCCTTTATACGCAGTGCCTCATGACTTCAAGTGTACCAGAGAGTTGGAAGAACGCCAACATTATGCTAATCCATAAGAAGGGAGACGTTAAAGAATTGAAGGATTCTAGACCCATTAGCTTGCTTTCAGTGTTGTATAAAATAATCACCAAGATAACTTCCGATAGAATCAGGGCAACACTTGACTTCAGCCTGCTTCAGGAAGGGATATTGTACGATGAATCATATCCATGTCATCAATCAGGTAATCGAGAAATCTGCGGAGTACAATCAACCTCTCTATATGACTTTCATAGATTATGAAAAGGCATTTGATTCAGTAGAGATACCAGCAGTCATAGAGGTATTGCATAATCGAGGAGTACAGGAGGCATACGTGAATATCTTGGCAAATATCTACAAGGATTCCACAGCTACCTTGGTTCTCCACAAGACAAGTAGAAAGTTACCTATCAAGAAAGGGGTAAGACAAAACGTCGCTTTATGCATCGAAGCACAAAAGTAACTGGAACGCCAATGCATTTCTCCGCAAAGTTCGAGAATTAATATCTCGAAACAGGCGTCATCCCGAGAATTCATTCTAAGTCGATCCGCCTTGCGAACTCCACGGCTAAAATTTGTGAATTGCAATATGGGCCACCGGGTAATTAGTTAAAAACTTAATTAGTGAATTTTTGTTAATTAGTCAATTATGCATTGCAATTTTGCGTGCAAGTTATGTCCGCCTCTTCGAGTAGACCAGCTCATTAACTAGAATTCGGCTATCTGCCACAGGCAACCTTTAAAAAATTTTGAAAGTGTTCGCTTTGCAGCCGCTTTTCGTTTTGCAAGTGTTGCGGGGAAGCTTTGTAAATGTTTCGTATAACCCAACTATGAAAATCCGGCGTCGGCGTCGGTCTCGGCGTCGGCGCCAGCTAGCGCGGCCGAGAAAATCACCCCCAACCACTCAGGCCTTCAGCATATATTCGGGTATATGTATATACCATGCCTTGCTATATGACGTGTGGCATATGCCGGTTATATTGCCACACCATTCTATCACTAATGTTGCTCATATCTTGTCTTACATTCTTGACAAAGCTTTTCTTCGGAATGTTGAGAATGACAGTCCACAAAAAAAAAAAAAAAATGTCACGAAACAAAACACCCACAGCGCATACCCTTTATGTTAACTCTTCTCAGACTGAAATATTAAAAGTGCAAAACAAAAACCGAAACATGAAAATGATGGAAACATTTTTTTTAGCGCGGTTATGCACCATGTCCGGGATCGGCCCGCGCAAGAAGCCGCGTTTCTACCAGAAAGCTCGCCTTCGTGCATAGCGTTCGCCGCCAGTGTTTCCCGGTAACCAGTACGGTTGCATAAGCTGCGGTTGTCGGGAAGCGTGAGAAGCAGTCAAGGATCTCTCAATGCTATCGCGTTGCACTCTTAAAAGCGAAGCTTAAGCGTCTTCCAAGTTTCTTGCTACTTATATCTAACTCCTTATTAACACACCGACTTTAAAGTTAGCCCTCGCATCGCCCCTAGCAATTCTCACATTTGCTCAAAAAATAAACTTCTTGTGTTGTATACTTTCGTTTTCTCAGAAAAACCCTGATAACAGACATACAAAACGTTTTTGAGCGCGTTGAGACGCAATAGCAGCTTCGCTGCTATCGAAAACCATGCGGCTGCAATTTATCACAGTCTGGGAAGTGACAACTGACACTCTCGTGCCCATTCGAATCTTTATCTTTGATACGTAATTCATTAGACACGTATTTTTTTATCGGGAGCTTTCAGCGTCTACTCGAAAGGCACAGGAGTGAAGAGGTGAGTTTTCGAGCAGCTGGTCACAGAAATCACAAATGATCGTTATTGAATCTCAATTGCTTATTCGATCAATGAGGCTCACTGCCACTCCACTCGAAGGCATTGTGCAACGAGATCACGCCCTACGTTTTAATACGTGGCCGATATGGCCAAGTCAAAACGGGTACGTTGCAAGCTTGATGGTGCTATACCCCTGTCAGACGAGTACGTTCGAGCGAGCTTGAGTGAATGCCGATCAAACACAGTGCCGGTGAAGCATACCCATGCCTCACTTTTAAATAAAACTGACTTAGATTCCGCGGTAATTATTTATGATTCTTGCTTTGATGGTGCTCGAAAATTTCCAAGCAGATCGCCCGAATTCACGGCCGTAATAGCCGCACTTTTTTCTTTTTTTTTTAAGAATCTTGACGAGGTCTGCCCCTTACATGGAATCGGGCCATTTTGATCCAAAATTTCCACCTGTGTGTAAAACTGGGAATATTTTTCACGAAAAGAGCGAACGCTGTTGATCTTATAAATAATTTCTTTGTGCATTCACACCGCGCAACTGGTGCCCACCTAGTCCTCAACATTGTCGCTGTCGCCACTGCTAGGCACGGTGCGGCAGCACAGTTGTAGTTAAGTCATCAGCACACTCACGGATTCATTCGTGATCCGTGCCGTCGATGGCGTTAGGTATGCCTGTGACTTTAACACTTTTCGCAACAATGTTCGAAGACACCAGGCGTAGTGTCTTTCTTTTTTTTTTACATATGCTGATTAGGTGCTGCGAAGTTGAGTAGCCGCTGTTACATGAATGCGGCTTTTATTCCTACAGCAATGTATACTGAAGGAGACCATGCGACAATGGGGCACTATAGATTGTCCAACTGAAGCACGTTAGCTTCATTGCAGTGCACGAACGCAACCAAACTACACGCGTGAGAGCTTAGAAATTTTATGATCATCATCATCATCATAAACATCATCATCATCATCATCATTATCATCATCATATAGCTAATTTAACTCCACAGCAGCACGCAGACCTTGCCCAGCGATCTCGAATCACCCCTGACTGAATCATTAGCTCGCCGAGTCCTAAGCGTGCAATTCTAATAATTTTGTCACGTCCTCGTTAGTCCTCAACGGCGTTTCTCATACTTTGGCAACCGCTATGTTTCTCGTAATAGACCGCAGGCTTGCGCTGAACTAGGCTGGTTGGTGTGCATTTTGAGCAGGCCAAAAGACGGAACGTGGTTCTGCGTCTGTCGTGTTCACCACGCGCGGTCTTTCGCGCTGTTCCATTCCCGTCAAGATCCTAGGATATCTGTTCTGTACGCTATAGACACTGAAAAAATTTTGAATATGTGTAATACTTTCTCTCGAAATTCGTTCCAAAGCGAGAGAAGAGGCAAACGCTGCGTATTTCAGGCGCGGGCAACCATAGCTACGCGAATGACGAACGCCACCCGTTCGTCGAACTGTGGAGCATCAGCTGGCGCTCCCTTTTGCTTTCCTGTTGGCGCAGCGACGCTGGCACCGGGCCCGATGCCGAGGAACCTGGTGTGGTGCACGTTTGGCACGTTCCCGCAGAATTACGACGCCATCAACACGGACAAGCTTTGCGACTTCGCCTTCATACCGATGTACGCGCGGTCTAGCGCCGACACCCTGGTCGACGACAGCAACGTGGACTTGCAAAAGATGTTCGCCATGGCCAGGCAACCTCAGACTACCACCAAGTTTGCCCTCAGCTTCCCGCACCGGCAAGTTGTTCTCGTGGTTTTCAAGTGTTCGTGTGACGAATGAGATGCGGCGAACCTTTATTTTCCAGAATGGAAGATGAGGCGAACCTCTATAACCAGCGCCACCGCTCACAAACCTAAGCGGCGGACACACCCAGATTTAGTTCTAGTAGTAAAAGAAAGCCGGAGCCCTCCCCTACGGCGTGCCTGATAATCAGAACTGATTTTGGCACGTAGAACCCCAGAACGAAGAAAAACATTAAAACCCCACAAAGTGGATGGGAAAACGGCGCCACGGTTGTTCAACTGGTAAGAGCATCGCACGCATAATTCGAAGACGTGCGATCGTTCCCCACCTGCGGCAAGTTTTTTCATCCATGTTCATTTCCACTAATTTATCACTTAATTAATTCACTTAGTAAGTAGAAGAAGTATTTCCCCGTATGTTGTCCTTGGTGTAGTTGTTTGTTAGCTTCTTATAATATATATATATATATATATATATATATATATATATATATAGTCTGCTAGTACTATGCTGTGCGTGGTTCGAACTCATGAAATGGTGCACTCGATTTACGCGCCCAATCATCAGGCACGCCGTAGTGGGGGAGCCCGGACTAATTTTTACAGCCCGAGGGATCTTTAACATGCACCCAATACACAGCACACGAGCGTTTTTGAAATTCGCCCCCATAAAAATGCAGCAGCCGTGAATGGGATTTCACCCCGCGACCTCGTGCTTAGCAGTTGTAACTCATGTTGTAGGGTACAGTATGTACACACTATACTATGTACAAAGCGCATGTAGTGAAAAATCGAATGTTATGCTGTGAGGCTTGGGCTGGACACAGGAAGACTCACATAGTAGGGAACGGTTTAATGCTGGCCTAATGTTACATACACATCACACCGACTGAGCACTACAGCGGCAATGGCTTCACTGACTCGCCATGGCGGGCAAACAAACAAAGGATGAGGCTGCCGGAAACGGAAGCAGGCAAGGTAGGCGACGATGTCGGCGAGGCTACTTGCTGCGCAGGACACGTGGCGCCATCTGTAGCCACCCAGACGAACTAGGCCAAGCACACATCACTCACAATGCGCTGCAGTGTGCGGGGTGCCTACGAAGTTAACAAAACGACCATGAGAGCACCAAGACGTAGGCGGCTGTTTCATGCCCTACATGACACGCATGTCGTGACATTCATGTCATGAGTCCTCAGGCGTCCCTTTAGCTATGCCTGAGAGACCTTCAGACAAAACCTTAGTCATGCTCATGACTATGACTTCTGCCATCAACCTTTAGCCCTTTCCTTTACTTGGTATCGCATCCAAACCCATTTGTTTGTTTTTTTAGTGTCAATCTTTTTTCGATGAATCATTGTCACATTTGCTGAGTCATGGTCATGACTATGACTTCTACTACCATCATTTAGCGTTTATTTGAGTGAGAACCCACGCCCGAACCCATTTCAGTGGTTTTTGAGTGTTAATCTTTTTTTCTGAGTCATTGTCATTTTTGCTGAGTCATACTCAATGCTATGATTTCTGCCAGCATCCTTTAGTGTTTCCTTCACTTAGTACCCACGTCAGAACCCAGCTGAGTGGTTTTTGAGTGGTAATATTTTTCGCTGAGTCATTGTCATTTTTGCTATGTCATAGTCATGACTATGACTTCTACCACCCTCCTTTAGCGTTTCCTTCACTTAGTACCCACGTAAGAACTCATTGCATTGGTTTTTGTGTGTTAATCCTTTCTCGCAGAGTCATGGTCATGACTATGACTTATACCACCATACTTTAGCGTTTCCTTCACTTAGTACCCACGTCAAAAATCATTCCAGTGGTTTTTCAGTGTGAATCATTTTTCGCTGAGTCATTGTCATTTATGCTGACATATGCTCATGACTATGACTTCTACCATCATGCTTTGGTGCTTTCTTCACTTAGTACCTACGTCCGAACCCATTTCAGTGGTTTTTGAGTGTTAATGTTTTTTCGCTTAGTCATTGTCATTTTTGCTGAGTCATGTTCATGACTATGACTTCTACCTTCATGCCTTAGTGTTTCTCTCACTTAGTACCAACGTCAGAATCCATTTCAGTGGCTTTTGAGTGTTAATCTTTTTCGCTGAGTCATTGTCATTTTTGCTGAGTCATGCTCATGACTATGATTTCTACCATCATCATTGAGTGTTTCCTTCCCTTAGTGTCCACGTCCGAACCCATTCTAGTGATTGTTGAGTGTTAATTTTTCGCTGGATCATTGTCATGACCTACATGACACGGAAGTCATGACATTTATATCATGACATATCACTTATGTTCATCATACACTCCTGTCATACTATACCAATTTTGGTACCTACCAAGTTAACGCACCGACCATGAGAGCACCAAGACGTAGACGGCTGTTTCATGACCTACATGGCACGCATGTCATGACATTTATCTTATGACATATCATATATCTTCGTCATATACTCTTGTCATAGTATGCTAATTACCAATTAACATACCAAGTTAACGAAACGACCATGAGAGCACAAAGTCGTTGGCGGCTAGATAGATAGATAGATAGATAGATAGATAGATAGATACTCTCAAAGTAGCAAATGTTCGGCAAGAAATAAAAGTGCTTCGCAGTTAAAAAACCTGGACATCTTGAACTATTGTGGTGCAAGGCTGGAGTGAACAGCGGAGCTGGTGATCGACTTGGCTTCTCTTCCAGGTTTTATGAGGCTTGGCTAAGTTTTCCTAGGAAATCCTAAGTGCTGCTAGGCACGGTATTCCGAATCGACTCGTCGCCTACCCGCACATTCTCGCTTGGCCGCACGACGCGCTTCAAGATGAGCGGCTTTCTTCTTCGGGTGTCCGGATCTTCTTTGGTCGTCCCATGTCAAGGGTACATGTACTCGCCACAGAGTCAACGAGAGTTCTGCCGCCGTCGTGGCGGCTCCGAGCTTTACCTTCCCGGTGACGTCACGGCCAAGCTGCGCCTCCACATTTGCCGGGGCGTGGCTGGTCGAAACCTGCCGAGCCGACGCCAGAGGCGCCTGCTGCACTCACGGACACCGCGCGGCTCGATACGCGGGGAAACGCGGGCGGCGTCGCAGCAGCTCTGCGCAGTTGCCTCGTTGGTGCTGCTACAATTTATTTCTCACTCTCGCTCTCATTTTCTTTTTTCCTCTCTTGAGCATAGCTCGCGCCGCGCGCATGCTCTCCTTTCCTCGGAGAGGAGGCGAAGCACACGCCGCTCCGCGTGGTGGTTGCTAGGCAACCCAGGTGACTCATCGCTCCGCGATGTTTTGCGGCTAGCGGCACAACTTACGGCCGGCCTAAACAGCTCCGCGATTAAAAAAGGTCTGTGGTGTTGACTTTGCCTTGAACTCAATCTGGCAAAATATGTGCAATGTCTGTGCAGACAACGCCCTAGTCAAATCGCAGTCCACTCACTGCCGCTGTTTTGCAGCCCAGCTATCCTTGTGTACCTTACGGGCGCAGGGATTTTCATTTTGTTTTTCTTGGTAAAGGATGTCATTCTTGAATGCTATATAACAATTTCCTAAACGCGTAGGACAATTTGGTTACATGCAACACTTGTCCGATGCTGGAAATCGGTGACATCGGTATTGACTCTTTCACCTTTGCAGAAGGAACGCCGAAGTTATTGAGCACGTCAGGGATCCCCAAGGTCAGGTGAAGCTTCAAGACTACTGGAACGGGAACATCTACCATCACGCCGTCCTTGACTTGGAAGTTAAGCCCTGGGAAAACCTGAACATCCAGAATGAAGTTCAGGCGGTGTTCGACTTACTGAAGGTGCGCGCGTATTTGCACCCATTGCATGACCGCGATCTGCAAAATGAGCATGCTCTCGAGCATGACCGACACCACCTATAGATAGCACAAGGCCTGTTAACTTCAATTCATGACGTCATGCTGCCTAGCTCAAAATTTCTATTGGCAAGCCTGTCGTGACGAAAGGGGTGACGTCGAAGTCACCGCTGCTGACTCGGGAGCATCCCCATTAGATTCTACGGCATTCGGGCGAGGTAGCATGACGTCATGGATCGAACTGAAGAGGCCTTGGGCTACATAGGTGGTGTTGGCACAACCCACTTCAATAATGCATTAAACTGACATTTCGAATGCGACAGCCTTTCTTTGCATACCCAAACACACTTTCGTGAATCTAGCTCCATATCTGCTCTCGAAGCTGTATGAATGAAAAATGGGAAACGAAAAAAAAGGATAACTGCATAATTTTGGTATAAACCAAGGAGAACGTGACTGTGATATGAGCTCTCTACTACTACTCTACTAGTGTACCTTTCGTATTCCTAATGTTGTCGTGCGCGTGCACGGACACGGACACAAAAAAATACAAGGGAGCACACGACCTTCCTTGTCGCACACTTGTGCGGGCGCTGCCATTTCAAGAGGACCTACCAGAAGGTACTTACGACCACTCTCATCTACTTGTGTCGGAGTGCTGACGTCTTAATGGAATACCAGGCCAGTTCTTTTGACACGTCGAAAAGTGCTGTAGCCATGATACTTTGCAAGCTCTTGAGCGATGTTACGTTTTATATTTTGGGATATTTATTTGTGTGTCTGCTTTGATGGGTTTCCATGTGTGCAGGAGCTGAAGGACTGGCAGCTAAAAGTGAACGCGAGTCACCCCAAGCCCGGCGCGCCTCACGGTGGCTACATTGTCCTGGGCATCCGAATGTGGCCGGCTAATAAGACGCCATTCCTCGGAAACGTCACGCAGCAGCTGGAGTAAGTAAGCAAGTGATGATAGCTACTAGGAAGTACGCCTTCCCGTATAGCGCAGCCTTTTCGCTTGAAAAAAGAAAAGAAATAGAATCACGAAGTTTACAAATTTGTAGATCTGCACCAAGAACGGATATCGCAATTCTGCAAAACTGGATCTTTAAGAGTATCCAAAGAGTACAAATTTGATATGTCAATTTATATCTTAATTTGTTAAATAGCTTGTAAAAGTTTTTCAAAGCTACTACTCACATATTAGTGATTTATTTTAGAGCCATGTTAATAGTATGTAAATTTTGTCCGTTTTAGTTGTAGGGGAAATTTACAGAATTGTGATATCGTGTTTCGTTGCTGAGTTACGGCATTGTAAACTTGATAGTTTCGTTTTCTGAAAATTTACGATGTTTGCCAGTTTTAATGTACAAATTCCGATATAAATCGAAAATGTGCCGCCAACAGTCCCTAGACTTTAACTTTTTCTTTTGAAGTACAACAAACCTCATCAAACTTGGTACATTGCTGCCGAGAAAAACGAGTTCTCCTTCCCCATGTATTTAGGTAGGATCCCCCGAGCAAAAGCTTCCTCTTAAGAAGACATGCTCCCGCAAATCCAGATTCAATAGAAGTAAAGGTATGTGCGCAGATATTAGAGTTTAATTTCACCATCTTGCAATATGTTTCACCATCTTGCAACCTTTCTTTGCCTCTTCCCCTTCACTTTTTCGCGTATGGCTGCTGCCTGCTGGCTGATGTCTTGCAAGATAGTTCAGTACCACACGTAGTGCAATCAAGCACCGAATACAGGGTAAAATAGAAGGTGACGCACGTAAGCGCACACAGGAGCTCCGACAGCCACATACCGTCGTCGTTTTGTCGTCTTCTTCATTCTATTGTCGTTCTTTTATTGCCATCATGTCATTGTTATTGTTGTCACGCCGTCGTCATTGCGCTGTAATATCGTTATCACGTCGCCATCGTCAGGCCGTCGCCGTCATTTCCATTGTTGTCAATCCGACTTCATCATCCCGTTGGTTTTAGCATCGTCATCCAATATGTCGTCATGCCGTCATCGTTACGCCGTCGTAGTCATCCCGTTGTCTTACTGTCATCGTCGTCATTTTATCGTCACCATTCCATTGACGCCATTGCGTCGTCGTCATTATATGGTCCTCCTTATGGGCATTATGGTCCTTCTATCGTCGTCGATTTGTCGCAAGGATTCTAAGGTCGCCATGCCGTCGGCGTCATGCCTTCGTCGTCGTGCGTGGGATGCGCCTGATGGAGCACCACAAGTTTAAGTTGAGAAAGACGTTTCTCAGGGAAAAATGTGCACAACATGGTAGCAAGTTCTACATGTGGAAATGGTCGATAAAAGAAAATAGCATTCTTCGCAAATCAATGAAATCTTTGTTTAGACTGATTCTCACAGTGCGTGGTATTTTGCATATTTTTAGCTTCTGCATAACTTATCTGGTTATATTTCAGTGCCCCCGAGAAGTGGGAAAGGTATGTGGAATGTTTGGGATTCACACCACGCATCGGCGAGTTTTATAAAATAGTCTATATTGCTCCCCATGAACAAATATTTCAAATAAATTAAATTTTTGGTGGTATAAATACAATTGGCAAGGAATGCGGAGGCGTGCAGAGTATTATTTCCTTGCTGTTTAAAAACTATGATTACGAGAACATGGAAAGATAGAATGTAATAGTTAGCCGCCACAAAAAGCGCAAAGCTTCAAGCGCGAAGTTGCGGCAAATCTTGTTTTCATTTCATTTTATTTCCTTGTGGACCCCTTGCGGGGTATTACACAAGGAGTGGGAATACGAGACATTGAAGTAAAGGTTGTCCACAATATTATTTACAAAGCATTTGTTATTTCTTCCATCAAGCCAGATGAAGTGTTGATGTCGGCGATGTTGTGGGGAAGGCTGTTCCCCTCTGCTGCTGTGGGGGCGAGGGAAAAGAATTCAGCAGGGACACTTAAGACTACATACGTGGGCATGCAAAAGCATTATACCGTTTGTAAACCCCGGAACGCCATGAACACGCTCATTTTGTACACTAATGACGTGCCGCCACCTTCACCCCATTGTTTGCTCCGTCACGCGCATGCCTAATGACGCACGCACTAGCCACACCTTTAGTAAGCCAGAACCCTGGAGCCACCATGGCGTCGTGGAAGCGTGGAGGGTGGCGATGCACGTTTGAGTTTTCACCTAACCAGTGCCTTACATGATAGTAATTTAACATGCTGAGCAGCATGCCGAAGGTTACGTTTTAGAAATGCTACAGTTATTGCTACGTTATGCTATGCTATTAGCAGATGAATGATGTGATTGACGTTCGCTACATGTGAGCACCAGTTTAAGTAATACGTTATAGTAAGGCCAAGATATTTGAATGCGCCCACGGCGTCAATGGGGATGTTGGTAATTGCAACATGAGAACTGCTAAATACTAAGAACAGGAGGGCACCTAATACCGAACTTTGGGGAACGCCAGATGTTACAGGAAGAAAGTCTGAACTAGTGCCGTTAATATTGACCTATGTAAATAATACTATACTTATGTAAAGGCGTTTACTACCATTGTAGCCGAGCAATTGCTGCGCCACAATTTGCTCTAGTGCTTTTGTAGGAAACTGCGGAGCTCAGATTGTACTTGCGCGCGGGTTGACTCATCTATTCTGCCGGATTTCGGGCACGGCGTGTTCTTCAGGCGGTTCAAAGTGGACGGCTTCCTCCCGTGGACTCACTTCACGGAGGACGAGTTCACCGCCGGATACCCGCAGTGCGTCATCACGGGAGCGTCGCCACTCAAGGACGTCAACAACAACAACACCATGGACATGGTGAGGTGCTGCCCGCATTCTCTAACAAAAAGAAAGCAAACAAGCAAACAAACCAACAAAAAAGAGAGAAAAAAGTAAAAAAAGAAGCAGCATGCTCAGCTAGCTTTGCGCCAGTTCCGTAACTGGCATCTACTTCAGTCATTCGAGAAGTCATTGTGGGGGAACTCCTTCTCACTTGCGCTCTGCCTTTCAACCGTGTATTTTTTTAAACGCAGATTTAATTTGGGCAAGTAATTGTCTGCATTCTCTAAATCTCCGCCGATTCGGTATTGTGTGCGACAAATGCATCTTCATTTGTTGTGTGCAGCACCCTTCAAAGATACGGGACTGGAAGTGCGTGTGAATTAGTAAAACAAAACACCCTGTGGCATTTAAAGATCGAAAATCACTGTTTAGGTGTAATTAAAAAAAACTAGTTCATCAGATTCGGTTATTTTACCCACTTAAAAATCAAAACTATAAGTCCTACCCTGAGCGTAATCTTGGTAAACTAGGAAAACGTCCATACTACGGTACAAAAACATCTCGCACTAACCATGACGTCATGAATATTTGTGGCATCGGCTCAGACATCACTATGTTATAGGCTAACATTTAAGGATGAAGACTGCGTTGTAAAAGCGCGAGAGGCTCTACATAGCAAGTTTTGAGGACTTTCTGCTGTATCAAAATCACCGTACACGGCGAAAATATACTTTAGAAACGGGGACCTCAATCACGTAGCAACGTTGAGGTTTAACGAGCCATTAAAAAGGCTAAACCTATGCCCTACGTTTCCTTCGTAAATTACGAGTATTTTTTTCTCGACATATAAGTGAAAGGTCCTCAAAGAATACTTCACCAGTCCCTAAATAGTTATGCGTTGCTATTTAGCTGGCAGTTTAAAGGTTTCGTTTTCCTTCCTTCATCGCTCGCGGAGTGTTGTTCACTCCATTTCGCTCGCAGTTCCAAGTGCTGGAGTGGGTGAACAGCAGCACGACGTGGAACATTTACCCTTCGCTGGCCATTTCGGTGTCGATGTGCACGCGCATCTACAAGACCAGCACGGGGACGACCGCAATGTACGGCGACACGTGTGTGGACAACGGCACTCCGCCCGGCCCATCTGCCGCGGTCAGTATATAGGAACACTGCAATCACGGTGCGGCAGGGGTAGGAGCCCGCGCACGCGTGTAACATCTTCTCGGCCAGTATTCCATAAAAAGGTTCTTAAGCGAAAAAAAAAAATTGTCCATTTCACCCGTAGGCGAAGCATTCAAAGCGACAAGCAAGGTTTAGCGCTGTGCTCGAGCTCCTCGCACGGCGTTCTAACAATACGCGGAGGCAACATGGCGTCACGCTACACGCGAGACACCTGCTCCTGTGTGGCAGGAACAGCCTCTGGCAGACACCAGGCTTCTCACAACGCTGGCGAGGTGAAGTACACCGGCAGTGGAGTCACCGGTGTCGCAGCTCGATGGCGCGCAGGTGCGCGAGCCGAGACCGATGGAAAACCGTCCGTGCTTTTCAGTGCGCAATTGACCATTTGCAAAAATATTATGCATGCGCGAAAAATTTATTTTCCAACCAAAGGTGCTTATCTGGTCGTTATCTGTTCCGCCATTTTCGAAAAAAGAAAGAACGGAATGAGTCGTCATAGATAGGCGCTGACACGCTTTTCTTCTGTTTACCTTGAGACGGCATAAGGGACTGACCAGTGGTCAAGAGCACCTGTTTTATAGGGTTGCACTATCGCTCTCTCGTGAAATGCAAGTGACTCAGCCCAACTCAGCTGGCCGAGAAGCTATCAAATATCACCGATAGCGAAATCACCTTGTTTTCCAACCAAATATTGTAGAGGACGCGCAGAATTTCGCAAGTCGTCAATTGTAGGATTAGATTTAGCCTGCCACTTACTGTCAATTCCGCTGAGGTCAGTGTATATCCCGGTGTAAGATATATACTCTTTAGATCGGGATACTTCTCACGGCTTGCTTGCGAGACGCGATCGACCAGATAAAGTAGTGATGGCGCGCGTCCAATGGCGCGGTAGACGGCAGCGGATACCCATCGGCGGGAAATTCGGTTGGAAAGTGGTTAGAACGCAGGCGAGAGCTTGCGCGGACAAGCAACCAGAGAACGGCGTTTGCACGCGTCGTCGCGTCGCTGTATCTGATCCGTTGAGGCCATGCCATCTCCCCTACGCTCTCTCCCTCCCCATGTTCACCTACTTTCGGACGTCACTGAATCATTTCGGATTTCCCGCGAAGCGCTGGTTGCTATATCAGCGGGAGATAAAACTAATGAATACAATCACCATATATGTAGAGCAAACGCGCCTTCTTCCGATGCGCGAAAGGCCGTGGGGGAGGGGGGGAGGGGGAGGGAAGGGAGGCGACGTTTAGCAGGACGTGCGGCACCAAGTGCCTATTTATATCAGAGGCTCCGGCAACAGTCACCAACGCCGCACGCATTTTGAGCGAACGCGGGCAAAATGCCGACGGCGTCGACAACAGTTCGGCGCGTTGCCGGTGCTGCTGCATGTCCAAGTTTATACAGCTGATAAAGCTAATATCATTACTCCGTATATCTCTCTACAAATTTGCTATCGTTGCAATTGATGCTTCACCTTTCAGGTGAAACGAGTGCGACAACTTTTTCTGTCTTGAAGTTACGCCGTCCCGCCGATAGGTTTCCCGCTGCACCTGCGCTGTTGATACTTTATCTCTACTCGGTTGCGTCTCGCGAGTGTCCTCACCTATAAAGAGTTTACAGGGTGTTTCACTTAACTTGAGCCAGACTTTACAAATATGCAAATGCTACGTAGATGGACTAGGTAATGTTGTTTGCCGTCGCTTGGAGATACTAAGAATGATTTTTGTATTCCGCCTAATTAGACGATTAGTCTTAATTGAATATTAAACTTCTCAATTATTACAATTAGATGAAAAGTGTCAATGAGAAAATTGTAGAGCAACATGAAAAACTCCCGATACAGTTATCTGTTGCTCAATACGCGCTACATAAAAGTGTTTTTACTAGCGTGAAAGATGCCCGCGAATACACGCAAAGTGTCTTGAGCGGCCAGTCGTGCGAAAATTTTGCGTGTATTCGCGGACTTTTTTCACGCTCGGAAAAACTTTTATGTAGCGTGTATTGAGCAACAAAAAGCTGTATCGGGAGTTTTACAGCAAAGCTGTATACCTCTACCAGCCAAGAAAATTTTCGTGTCGTTGGCATAAGCAAAAAACGCCAGGCTGAAAATTGAATACAAACCACATATCTCCTTTGAAATCAGGCATACAACGTACAGCTCAGCACTCGTTTTCAAGAGAAAAATCACAAAACAAGCATCAAAACCACATGATTGATTATAAGGCGCGTGTGAGCAATGGGAACACCCTCCGTCGCGTTCCGGTAAAGATTAGGTTTGCAGCTGCTTCGAAAGGGGTTGACGTCATTCAAAACCCTCGTGTGAAGTGCAAACCATATAATGTATGCTAAGACGTCTGTGAATAGTGCGAAGCACGTTCCTTCTCCCGCGTGTGTTTCCCGGTAAAGATTACGGTTGCGTAAGCTACTCCGAGTGGGAAAGTACTCAACAGCATAGAAATCACGTAGTGACGTCACCACGGTCTAGCAACTCATTCAGTTCATTCCAGGCTACCATGGGTAGACCACGCAAAGTAAAGACGCCCGAAGAACAGCGTTAATATAATGTCGTTGTGAACTAATAAAGGGTATGCTTAAGTACATTTGACTTGTCTCTGGTTTCACTCGTTGTAGAGCCAAGTGAGTTAATTCAAGTGACGTGACAATGGGTAATCGTTGTGGGTGTCGTTTACAGCTTCGCTGTCTAACCACCTTCACAGCGTGGATCGGAGCCACAGTTTTTTTCATGTTGCTCTACAATTGCTTATAGTGCGAGATTTTCCGCGTTTAACGTATTTAGAGCAGGTAGAGTGGAAACCTAAGCCTTCTATTGAAGCGTTAAAGTTTCTGCTGCTGGCGGAGCAGATAGTCGTCATTGTCGGTTTCACGCATTGTGTATTCATTCTTTTCTCCTTTCATCTGTGTTCCAGTATTGCAACGATGCCAAGAAGTACTACCACGTTTTCGATACTCACTACCCAGACCTGGCAGGATACAGCTACAATACAAACTTCGCGGAATTCATGGCGACCTTCGAACTGCCGTCAGCTGTTACGGAAAAGGTGACGACGCAGTAGTCTGACTATTTTAGAGCCTGTCACCGCGATCAACACCACAAACATTACAAAACTATAATTCCTTATATTATGAAGTATAAATTGGTTACCTTGAACCGATACAGGCAGCATAAAATCATTTTGAAGGTGTTTTAAGGAATATCTTATTGTTCAAGAAGTCCGTAATAAATAAAGAAGGGATATATCAAAACACGCACATTTGTTTAATTGAAGTAAACTAGGCAGAAACGAATTGGATACGCTGGCTGGAACAGTAGATGGTGCACGTGACCAAGGTGTTGTCTAAGAACGAATTCTTGACGGCGAGAATAATTGTACGTACTCTAGAAATGCGTTTAGTCCTGTGGCCTGAACGGGCCTCGTGTGTCCGTACGAAATAAAAAAATTTCTGACACAAAGCGTGAACGTATGCAGGATCTGTCCGGAATAGTGGCGTGCACTATTGCCAGGAAATAAATATATTTTAACTTGTTGATACAAACACTTCGAAAATCTTTAAAATCTTCTGCTTCGGCGTCATTACACCGTTTCCATCGTTTCTGCCAAGATTTGTACACCTCCTGATAGGCGGGGGCCGGGACATCATTTATAGCCCGCGCCATAGCCATGTCATTCGGCGTGCTATGACAGAGGGTCCAGGTAGTGGTGATTTTATTGAGGACCCGCAGTAGCTCTTTCAACAATTGACCGAGTCATTCCATGTAAAATATAGCAGCGGCAGTTTTACCAGTTTGTAGAGATTTCGTTGCTCAATGGCAGGCTCCATTTCGGACTCCGATCGAGCTAAAAGGGGATACTTCATTTAGCAATTGATGTTTTCTCTGCAACACGTCACTGACACCTGCCATGACGCGCATGGGTAGTGATGCACAGCCATCATCTATATGAAAGGGTACACCTGATTATTTTTAATTTGAAAGCCTTAGGTGTATATGTTGGCGGTGCCCTTGGCGTGCCCTTCATGGTGACCTTGGCGAAACTGCGCCCTGACGAAAAATGGCCGACGCCGCAAAATATGCTCGGATAGACGTCATATTTCTCAGGGAGGTTCCTGTAAATAAAGTAAATTAGTGGCCTTGAAAATAAAATCTGGTACATTCCGGTCTTGGTGGGAATCGAACCCAGACCTCCGGGGCGCGAGACGATCGAGCACGCTTCCCTGAAGCCACGGCTGCTCCACGGTTCTGGCTTACTAAAGGTGTGCCTAGTGCGTGCGTGTTTGCACGTGTCACGTCGTCGCCATCTCGCTGACTAAAGGTGTGGCCTAGTGCATGCACCAGTATGCCGCACTTTAGGTACTACGTTAAGTGTTCATATGTCGCGTTCAGGAGGTCGCATTAGTGTCACGCGAGTACTTCCCATTGCGGCTTGTTATGTCTTGCAAGAAGTCTAGCCCCGATTGTATAATTTAGTGCATTACCAAGGTGTCTTACAAAGAAGTTTAACCCCGATCGTATAACTTCATGTATTACGAAATGTGCAGCAGGCTTTCGCCTTCTTGTGTTACAAGAGTGTGACACCTGCCGAATTTCTTCAAACGCCGGAAGGGGCCAAACACAGATTCCCTCCCCAAAGGTGTTCAAAGAGACTAAAAGATCAAGAGGAACTCTTAAGTATCAAGTGCCTTGATTTGAACCCATGCATCACGAGTTATTATACTTTTGGAAAAAAAAATTCCCTGTTCCCTTTCATATTGATGACGACTGCACCTTAGACTCCCCTCTACAAGTTCTGCCTGCCGGCGGTGCCATGCAACTGTTCCGTTCGGGGAAAAACCAGTCTTATTACTTCCCGGACACACCCGGTGTGTTGGCGCTTTGGTACCTCCAAAACACGCAGAATTATTAAGAGAATAACGTGGTCAACGGCTTCCTTGATTTAGCCATTGGGTTTATGCCACTAAATAGTGTGTGTCCATTGGCCACTCCTCCAGATTGAGAATGTGTCACTGTGGCACAAGTGGTAAAAAATCCTTCAAATAACTAGATGTATGTCGTGTTTCTCCGTGCATGCACTTGTAATCCCAATTCTACCTTCGAGAAGCCTCACGCATCGCCTTCTTTCTCTTGACATCAGTACATAAACGTTTCATGCTGTACATCTGCCGGATTTGATGTCTGCATTTCGGCATAACTTGTGAAACGGGGTATAGTGCATAAAGAAAAAAAAAACGCATTGCATTCGAGTATAGTTATCATGTTTGCGGTGCATAAACGTAAACATTGTGTCAGATATTGAAATTTCATTTTCTTTAAACTCGTCGGGTGCATGGTTTCAGGGGAAAGTACATGTGTGGCTTCATTGAAATACTTCCAGCTATGCGAGGCCAAGTACCGGTACGAGAGCTTGGATATAAGCTTGGCGCTCTTCGACATCGAGTGCGAAGACTGGCAGGGAGTCTGCGTCAGCAGAGACTCGAACGTGGTCACAGGCCACGACAGGATCAGCTTCATCTACCAGTACAGTTCCGGCACGACGATTGCAAAGCTGAAAGCGCGGTCAATCCCCGATTGCCCGTGAAGAAGGAACGTGTTCCTGTGCAGCGACAAAGTTCTATATATACCATCGAAAAGGGGGAGGGGGGGGTTGCTGTCGTGTAGTATACGTACGACGCCGGACTATAGACTGGTCGCAGCGCTTAAACGCTGGGAGAAAATTCCGGCACTTTCTTTGGGCACTCCATATATTTTAAAGAAAAAGGGGGGAAGGCAATGCCTGCTTTTCTGCCAATAATTTATATTTGAGCAATCAAATGCACTTGCCATGGAGTGCGGAAGCTCTTGTGTGGGCACGAGCAGGACAAAAAACGAAGTTATTACGGGGCAAGCACAGTTGCTCGCGTAGTCACTATCACTACATTTGTCTATAGCGCTTGCTTGTTTTGAGCTTTGTGCCTTGTGTGGGGACCAGGGTCGGGGATAGAGGAAAAATCTTCTTACCTTCGACGCGCGTTCCGCTCGTTCTCTTGATGGACACGGCGAAGATTCACTTCTACGGTGGACCGATATCGCGCGGAACTTTAGAAGCGCTTGAATTGATTGTATATCAGTGGCATTTACTATTTTATTCGCTTCACGCAGATATCGTTACGCAATTCAACATTATTTCTTGTGACCAATGCAAACTGTCACGATGTTGAGTTGCAACCTTCCCTATTTGCGCGGTCTCTTATTATTTTTCTTTCTTCGAATCGCGTATCATACATTGCGTCGCCCTTTTGACATTGACTACTGGATTTTGCAATAGGCAACACGTTCGTCGAGAATAAAGCTAGTGCAAGCTTGCATGTTTCTACACTCTGTCGCAGGACTTTAGGGTTTTCATTATGGTTGATTGTTTATTCTACAGATTGCCTTGAAAGTTGTGTTTTTGCGGTGTTTAGCCAGACGTCTATTTCTCAGCTCCGATGTAAATACGCTTGCGGTAACCTGCGCATTGCTGAAGCTACTAACGCGACAACTTCGAAAAGCTTTTTTAAAAAAAGAAACGAACACTCGCCTGAAAAAGTTTGCAAAACTTTGAAACCAAGTAATAAATCTACGCACAGCCAACGCATATGTTTGGGCTTTATAGGTGTTTATTCTTCCTTGCACTAGCCCAGTTCAAGCCATCTTAACTCTGAGCTCGCTGGGCAATATATCGAAGCGTTTATTCATGCAGATGTAACCTATGTGTACGAAAATGACAGAGTGAGGAAAAGGTGAGCGCCTCGTCCAAGTTTTCCCGCCAAATGTAGCAGATGTGTGGTTGATAAGGATCCTTTTACCACTTTTGTTTTGAATGTTCGCAAAGGAAAACACTTTTGCCTCAACCTGTATACACTGAAGAGCCTATTCTTTGAATATGCACGCTTTGTTGGAATGCCACGGTGCTTACGCTTCCCAAAACGATTTCCTACCAACTCAAAAAGCATCTCGGCCGCTGAAAGGAGTGAACCACTTTTCCACGCACGCCTTGAGAAAGTATGGTGGCGGCTTCTGGTGCAGTGCATAAAGAATGGGGTGGCCCATGAGGCTCGAGCCTACAAAAGAAGCCCGGACTAACCTAACCTAACCTAACCTAACCTAACCTAACCTAAAATGCCTTGGAACTGAAGCAAGTAAATTCTCTCCCCCGTCTGACCTCGGCTTGGGTAGTATGGTGACTGGCGTTAATGGTGATTACTGGATGTGTACGAACAAGATGTTATGGCGATCGTCTGAGGCAAAAGGAGACAGGAGCTGGTAGGTCGCTTAGTTTCATCAACAGTGCTTCGGTATCTCCACTTTACGAGATTCGACCCATTATTGCGTGAGAGAATATATAAGGCATATTTTAGCTCGCGTGCATGTGACCGCTTACATTTTCTGCATAGATCGGAGACAGAGCAGATTGCAGAAAACCGGAAAAAAAAGGGAAATTTCCGAGAGACAAAACTTGCGCATATAACCGCTTTCGCTTTCCTGGATAAGTGACGAAGGCTGACGAATCTGCACAAATTCAAAGCAGAGGTTGATTTAGTCGCATCTGCTGCTCCATCCGGAAATCCTCTGTGAGCTTGACTGATTGCCGTATATATAAACATTAAATTTTCATCGGCTCTATTTTAAGTATTTTTCCACTTATCGATGCCCTATTATTCTGTATATTGCATTCACGTTATTATCATGCAATTTCGCCTTGGCACACCGTACTGTTTCCCGAGAACTTCCTGTTTATAGGAATCATCGACGAGCGTGATTTATGCGTAGTGTCTTCATTACTTGAGTGGCGGCGCTGTGCTCCACTCACTGGGCTTCGGAACGAGGGCCACCTGTGAATAAAGGTCGGTCGTTCCTATTGAGTTTTATCTGGCTACTACTTAGCAGGTATGAATGCGGTAGCGTGAAGCTAACAGTTGTGAGCACATGGTGCCTGCTGTAGTCAATTTCAGTAGATTCGTTTGTTATAAACACCGATAAAAGCCGTCAAAAGCATTCATAAAATGATAAGTTTCTTAGATAAGATAAATGGAAGCGTGCGCCTAATTAGGAGCCTCATATACTATCACAGGTTATGCGGATAATAATTTATGCTTCGCAGAGCCGTCAGAAGCAACTTGATGTACATAATCAAATGTTCGAATTTCAAAACTTCGTTGCTCGACTCCTACCGCTCAACTATAAGCAGCATAATTATTTTATTGCGATAGCCATTATATGGACACTCCAAGCGGATTTCTGCCGTCAGCGTTACCGTCATCGTCATCGTAACCGTGAGGTTCCGTATAAAGTTCAACGGCGATTCGCCGCGCGCCGTATGCTGTATGGCCAGTGAAAGCGCGCGAGATACGTGCGCTTTCACCGAGTGCGAACGCCCGGCGGAGACCAAACGCGATCGTCTTCCGTCGAGTGAAAGGTCGTGGGGATGGGAGGGAGGGAGGGAGGGAAGGCGACGTTTAGCGACGGCACCAACTGCGTATCTTGCGACCGGGTGCAAGGGGAACTGGCGACTCAATCTCCCACGCGAAAGGAGGAAAGCCGGAAGGCATCGCGGGAGGGAGGGGGTGCGGCTTCTACTCTGCCAGCAACTCCGTACTTGTACTTTGCGCGGCTGCGGGCGGTCACGCGCACCGTATCTTGAAAGCGATCTGCACACCGCTGCTACCTTTGTATGAGCTGTGCTTTCGCCGCTCAGTTTCCGTTGAAGCGATAGACGGCACGAACCTTCGCTCGCTGCTGACACCACACTTGCTCACGCCAGTGTTTTGACAGTGGTTGTCGGCGGTCATCGAGTGTGATCTATTCATGTTTGCTTGTGCGCGCTGAGACCATGCATGTTAATTCAGTTAGTAAGCGAATGTGTCCAAGTTTATGCACCCGATAAAACTACTATCCTTACTCCGTATAGCTCTCTACTGATTTGCTATCGCAATTGATGCTTCGTCTTCAGGCGAAACTGCGACTTTTTTATTGACGTTATATAATTATGTATTTTATTGTACTGTATTGTGGCTTAAAATGAATGCAGACGCAAATGAGAAAACCAATAACAGGCTGGTAACTATCCTACACACATGCCAACCACCGTATACGTGACTCTGATAGGAAATATATGAACGCGGCGCTTCTGCTCCTATATCAGATGGGCGCCTACAGCGCCTACAATGCCACCATGGTGGGAGAACGAAACGTTTGAAACCTTTAGCGAGAAAATGAGTAATTATGTTGTCTCTTACCGACAGAAAGAAGCAAATTAACCAATTAATGGGTAAACAAGTCATTGGTGAACATTCTTCTAGTTTACCTTTTTGAGATGCAAGCAAATTACGTTATTGAACGTATCGATTATTCTGACGTGTTGGTTACAGGGCTTTGCGTATCTGCTGGCATACCGACGGTTGCAATGACGGCACAAACTTAAGAAAACAGACAATATTATCGCAAATACTTTGCGGCCTGGATGAGATTGAAAGCCTTTCACATTATGCGTTCGCGCTGTGCCTAACCCACCGCTTGCGAACGAGAGCAAATTTATGGTGAGGCGAGAATGGAGAGCCGTTATGTTCCATGGGCTGTCAGTTTTTCCTGGACACGTTGTTTGCACATCTTTGCACATCAATGTCCGTTTGTGTAGGACGCAATCACGAAATTCTATGTATACATTTTCGACAACGCAGTAGCTGGGGGAGAAATCAAAACTTTTGATTAGTTATTTCCGAAGTGACCACCACCACAAACTACGTCTGGTAGCACTCTCTCACGCAGCTTTGGCTCCGGATCTTTGCTGGAGTTCCACCGAAAATGGAATGCACACAGCAACCGTCTGCTTTCTTAGGCAGCGTCAATAGTGAGAGATGACCTTACTCGCTTCCTCAAATTCTGCGCTCGTGTTCATTATAAAGCTCTATACGACGTAAGCTAGGCGGATGTGTGTGCTATTACACTGCAGTAATATGTTCAATATAATGTCAAAAAGTTGCTTGGTGCGTTTTATATCCTGCCACTGACTACACTGGCGTACACAGAAGCAGAATTTTATTTTATAGCTGCCAATGCAATCAGTAGATTGTAATACTGTCAAACCTCGATGCAACGAACACTGGTATAATGAATTATCGGATCATCATCATCGTCATCATCGGCCTATATTTTTATCCACTGCAGGACGAAGGCTCCTCCCTGCGATCTCCAATTACCCCTGTCTTGCGCTAGCTTATTCCAATTTGCGCCTGCAAATTTCTTAACTTCATCACCCCACCTAGTCTTCTGCTGTCCTCGACTGTGCTTCCTTTTCTTGGTATATATTCTGTAACTCTAATGATCCACCGGTTATCCAATTATCGGATACAACAAAGTAAATACAAAGATTGGTTTGTCGTGCGTTATTTTAATGGAGTATTCTCTATCATAAGGGAATCAAAATGCGGGATCCCAGGCGGTATTGGTTATTGGGAAGCTGACTCCGGTTTGCACGTGCCTAAAGATATACATTTTGGTGGCAAACATGTCAAACACAGACACCGAATGATTTTTTCAGACGTCTGATTTGTCGGACCTGCATGTATGGATAGATGGATGCTATGAGTGTCCCCTTTGAAACCGAGGGTAGCGCCACCAAGCTATCTTTCTCATTTTGCCTAATGTTTTAAGTATAAATATTTCTTTAATATGCAAAAATTCTCAGCATCAAACTTTCTGAGAAGTTGTTTTTGTGCGCATCTGTTGTTTGTGGTCTCCCTACTTTTCTGCAACCAATTCTCCGATCTCTGTTGCGGATATGTTTACTTTCCCCCTGCTATGTCTGAACCCTAGGGCTTCAAGGAGGCCGACAGCTGGGTAGATATCTTCACATTCTAGTAAAGCATGCTCCATCGTTTCTTCTAGCTTTACCGCAGCAAGCCCATGCTTCCTCTTCTTAAGTGTACCTCTCTTTATAACTACGCGTTCTTAGGCATCCTGATCTCGCTTCAAGAAGTAAAGAGCTTCCCTTTCAGTTATTATAAGTTGTTTGTTTCCTGATTTCCTTTTTACCTCTTAGGTAGTTAATCAAAGCCGGTTTCTTTTCCGTTGCCGCCACCCAGGAGATTGCCTCATCATTTCTCACTTTGCGTTTAACGTTCTTTGTTGCCATGTTGCCTACTATACCGCTCGCATACTTGGTGGTAAGCTTCGTAGTTCTTTTCCTCCGTGAGTCAATTTTTTTTCTGTACAAATACTTGAACACTTTCGCAGCCCATTTACTTTATTTCATGCATGATTCCTGCGGCACCGCCACCTACCTCTAGCACTAGCGTACAGCGGCTATTACCAAAATTTAAATACTACACGGCGCTTCGGGCATGAACCACGCGTGCGATGCTGTAAACATGGCTGCCAGGAAGAATGTGGCCGCCATGCAGACTCGCCCAACTGCCGACGAGGCAGCGCCGGTTAGGCAATGCGGCCGGTGGAGTGGCTGGCGACAAGCCGTCGCGAGAAGCTAGCCGCCAATATGTTCGCACTCGTACACCTTATCGACAATCGAATGTGAGAGCCGCCGCAACGGCTAGACTCACGGCCGTAGTAGCTGAGAATGGATCCACGTGCGGTTGTCTCTGTGCCCGAAAAGTCTTTCGGCGCGGTGCACGTTCTGGCCAGTGGCTTGGCTTGGTTGGACCGGAGTCGGTAAACCAATGTGCTGATCCCGCATGATAGCACCGATCGCATGGCTGCGTATTCGCAGTGGTACCGAGCGCGTACGTGTATGCAATTTATTGTGGTTCCCGTGCCTTGTATCGGCACGGGTCAACAAAATTCGCAGCCGGTCCTATGCTCGCCCGTCGCGTTTCGCCCCTCGCCCATCCAGTTTGCGTTTCTGTCACAAAAACGTGATCGCGTTTTTTTTTTTTTGCCTATACGTGCGGGTATGCTTATATCGGATATAAATAACATAATTTCGTGTCCGATGGGACTTTGCTATAGCGAAGTTCGACCGTAACACTACATGTAGGCCAGGCTCTTAATACAGCAAATGTCCTTGTCGTGACCTCTGATCCACAGTGGTCGAACAAGAGATGTCTCTGAAGCGAAGCTTTCGACAACGGTACATGCGTTCGTCAGTGCCCTGACGAAAACATGTCAGGACTCTGACTTTGTCGAAACGTTGGCTCAAGTCTGACACACCCCTTGTTCGACCACCACCATCGATCGCTTCAAGTCTATGCCTTACTGTGAACTTTTGCCTTGCTTGGAGTTTCACTGGGAGCAGTTGATCTTGAGTCGGCGTTAGGTATGAGGCTGCAAAGTTCAGGGAAATTAGTTTTCGTCTGCGAGTTTAAGGGTGAGCCCCTGATTTCCTGAATATTTATCGTGCTTGAGAGGCCGTAAGCGGCATTGTCGGCACCCATTGTGTGATGAGACAGATGGAGCAGGTGATTCTGTGACTCTGGGGGACCCCGAGTAAGTATTTGCTTGTGAGCACATTAGCAAGCCTGTCTCAGTCTAATTTTGGAGAATCCGAGCCGGACTGAGTTTCGCGGGATGTAATTATGGTGTCTGAGAGTCAGGGTAAGCTTTGCATGGTTCTTCTTCTCCTTCCTCTTCTTTCTGAGATTTTACGTGCCAAAGCCAGTTCTGATTATCAGGTACGCCGTAGTGGAGGGCTCCGGATTAATTTTGACCACCTGGGGTTGTTTAACGTGCACTACACGCTTGCCTGGGTCGTGAGCGCTTGAGCCCAAGTAAGTCAGGCTGGGTCTGATCTTCATGAGTAAATTTGAGCAAACCATAAAGTAAAAATATATTTTAGTAATGATTATGAGTGAGTTTTGTTTATTTTGTCGAGCGACGGCAATAGCAGTGTACATTCTCTATCAAAAGATACATTTAATTCTTGCGAAAAACAACCGAAAAAAAAAACTTTTATTTATTCTTGGCTTGATACCACAAAAGCAAGCACCAGATAGGTACAGCTTATTCCACTTTACATCTTCATATTAACCGTTTTCGTCCTAAAGATTAGCGAATCCCATGCATAGGCGGAAATAGGTAATAAGCGAAGCTTTTTTTTTTTTTGACGTTTACAGAAACGCCCTCACTTCACTGCTCCTTCTTAACTTCAAATGTAAATCAAGGCTCAATGCACGCACCGGTCCCATTTTGCTCAGTTAACTTCTTTCTCCAACTCAGCTGCTTTTGTTGCCAGCTTCTTCATGTCTGTGTAGCCGACTTAAATTTTCTGTTACCGACTTTTTGTTCATTTCTTTGTAGCACGAATGTCAACGCTCAATGCTATCTCTGGTCCCATTCTGTTATCTTCATTACTTTATTCCCACTCGGCTACTCTTGATGTCAACTTAATCACTTCTCTGTGATTGACTTCTTCAATTTTATTGCGATAGCAATTATATGGACACTTCTACCGGATTTCTGCCGTCGCCGTCGTCGTCGCCGTCGCCGTCGCCGTGAGGTTCCCTATAGATAAAATCTTCGCCGCGCTCCGTATGCCCGAGCGGAAGCGTGCGGGGACGCGTGCTATCACGGAGAGCGAACGCACTCAATCACCCACGCGCAAGCAAGGAAGCGGGAAGCCAGCGCCGGAGGGAGCGCGGGGGGGAGGGGGGGCGCACTTCTACGCTGCCAACAACCGCGCTCGTCGCTCGTCCGCACCGTCTCTTATCTCCACACGGCTCTGACCTTTATGCGCCGTGCATTCGCCGCTCAGTTTCCGTTGAAGCGATAGACAGCACGCACCTTCGCCCACTGCTGCGGCGTATATATGCGCTTGCTGCTAGCGTTTTGACAGTCGTTGTCTGCAGTCATTCAGTGTGATCTATTCATGTTTGTTTGTGCGCGCTCACCCCACGCTTGTTCAATCAGTTCGTAATAGTGGGGCCACATTTTCCAACGCACGCTACACATGCAATGCTGCCCGGGTCGGCAGTGCAGCGCTACAGGTGTGTCCCTTCGCACGCGCTGCCCACGGGAAGCGCTTCTCATCAACACCACCGTTTCACACGCGCCTCCTCGTGGTCATCGAGTCTCTCTTCATGTCGGTCTACTTACGCCACAGCACATCTGCTTACTTAATCAGCTCATGTTTACTACAATTCATATTGCTTACAAAGCCGCTCACCTTACTTCGCATGACATTGCTGTGTTGCTATCGCATTCATTGCTTCGCCCTTAGGGCGAAACTGTGACATTTTTTTTCTCGAGTGAAGCAAGGAGCCGGGCCGGTTCGTGATGATTCATTCATCACGAACCGTGAAGTGCACTGAGTGAAACTAATTACCAGCAACAAACACAAACTGACGCACTAGACAGGACGAGGAAGCGCAAACGATACCAACGAAATTACCCAATTGGTAGTTTTTGCTTTTTCGTCCTGGGTAGTGTCACTATTTGCGTTAGTTGCTCGTCATCAGTTTCACTCGGCGCAGTTCAGAATGATTAAATTTTTTGTTGCCGACTTCTCCACTTCTTGCATCTTGCTCTGCTTGTCTATTCCGGCAATGGTGGTGGTGGTGAAACTTTATTTCCAAAAAGGGTCCTGAAGGACACCAGACTGTTCGTCAAGGTGTAGAGGGCACCTCCCATGTCGGGACTGGGAGCCCTAGGCTCTCCGCCGCTTCGCGGGCCTTCTGGATAGCCCAGAGTTGGTCTTGGAGCTCGCTGCTCCTAAGAGCGCCGTCCCACTTGTTCTTGTCCTCCAGATAGGAGGCCTGCGTCGCGCATCCCCACAACATGTGTCCCAAGTTCACATGTCCACCACACTGGGCACAAGTGAAAGTTCCGTCGTAGTTTGGGTCGATTGGGCTCATACGCCAAGGATTGGGGTACGAGTTCGTCTGTAGCAAGCGGAGAGTCACTGACTGCGCCCTGTTAAGTTCCTTGTTTGGAAGGGAGAATTCTCTACGTCCTAAATGAAGGTGCTTGTTGAGCTCATTATATGTCTGAAGTTGGTCTTTAAAGGCCTTGGGAGGAGACTGGGGGGTCTGCAGGGGAGCGCGGCTTCGCGCGGCCCTATAAGCGGATTCGTTAAGATTCCGCTGTCCTCCCACGATATCGCCCATATGGACTGGGAACCAGATTATAGAGTGTAGACTAGTGGATCTACCTTCGAGTAACATGGAAACCTTCGCATCTACCACTCCCCTAGCAAAGGCGCGAGTGGCTGCCCTAGAATCGCTATAGATTACCGAGCGCTCTGGATCTAGCAGAGCGAGTGCAATGGCCATTTGTTCGGCCACCTCCTGATTCTTGGTGCAGACAGAGAGTGCGTTGAAGACTTTTTCGTGGGCGTCTATTACGGCTACCGAAAAAGCTTCGCGACTGGCCAACTGGGCGTCGTCTACGAAGGCAGCTTCTGTGCAATCCGTAGCAGCCTCGGCAATAAGAGCCTTCGCGCGGGCGAGCCTTCTCCCTTGGTTAAAGACGGGGTGGACGTTCCTGGGAAAAGGACGAACCACAATCGCGTCCCTGATTTCTTTGCTAAGATGTCTGACGTTATCCTTTTCAAGTTCAGTAAACATGCCCATAGTGACTAGGATGTCTCTGCCAGCTCTGGTGCCTGACAACCGGACGACCTGAGCTGTGCGCTGAGCCTCAGCGATTTCAGCTAGAGTATTGTGAACTCCTAGTTTCGAAAAAAAGGTCGGTGGATGCGTTCAACGGTAGCCCCAAGGCTACCTTGAAGACTCGAAGGATTGTGGTATCGAGTCGTTTCTCTTCTGTTTTTCTCCAATCGAGCATAGCCGCAACATAATTAAGTAATATGACATAGTACGAAAGCGTGTATGAGCCTAATGGCACATTCATCGCTCATACCTTTATTTCTATTGACAATGCGTCGAAACCTTCGTAGAGCATTTTCCACTTTGGCAGTTATCTTTTGTATCATCAGTCCATTGTATCCGTTACCCTCAATAGTCAGTCCTAGGACTCTGATCGACCGTACTTCAAGGATGCGGTTACCATCCATGTCAAAGGGCACGATATGACGTCGACTATCTTGCTCCCAGCCCTTAGGTTTTCTTCCTGGCTTGGAAGGACGGTAAAAGAGCAATTCCGATTTCCTCGACGAGTATTTGAGTCCCGCTGGAAAAAGGCAGAGTTCCGTGGTTCTAATAGCCTCCTGCATTAGAGCCTCCAACTCTTCGTCGCTGCCTCCAGCGCTCCATAGAGTAACATCGTCGGCATAAATGGTGTGTTCAACCCCTTCAATGTCCAACAATGATTTGGCCATCTTGGCCATCACCAGATTGAACAGGAAGGGAGACAATACCAAACCCTGTGGAGTGCCGCTGTCACCCACCTCATAAAGTTGTGATTTTAAGTCGCCAATGTGCAAGGAAGCGATTCTGCCGCTCAGAAAAGATTGAATATAGCGGAAAAAACATTTACCAAGATTAAGATCCGAAATGGCCTGGAGAATTGCCGTGTGGCGTACAGTGTCGAAAGCCTTCTCTACATCAAGACCGAGTAGGACTCTTGCATCGCGAGTGACCGTTGATATGAGCCCCTTCTTAATTCTAAGCATGGCATCCTGGGTCGAAAGTCCTGGCCTGAATCCAATCATGGTGTATGGAAAAAGTTGAATTACCCAGTGACAAATAAACCGTCTGGGGGATTGACCTGGACTGTTTACATACCCAGTGCAAAATGCGCCGTAGCCCACATGCAGTGGTCCAGTTTGTCTATTCGGACACACTGTCAGTGGCGTATGCCCAGTTTCACATGTACAGTGACCCAGCTTGTCTATTCGGGCACATAACTAGTGGCCAAAGTTGTTGTATTACTTGTAAGCCAACAGCAGACAGTAGTCAGCGCACACAAAGTGGGCGGAAGAGGCAGAAAAATCTTGGCTTTACTAAAAAATATAAGCATACTAAACGACCAACTTTACGTGCTAGCATCATGCGTGTTTTCTTGCGTATTCTTCGCTTTTATAGGTCTGGCGAATAGCATCGTTAATCTCACGGCTTACACCGCTTCACATAGTAGGAAACGACAAACAATACCTCCATAGGCTCGTCCTCAGATAACGCGGAACAAGGTAATATGCCTCCATGAACTATGGCGGTGTTGAGGAGGGCTTCCAGGAGATCGCTCCTGGGATTTAACCGCCAGGTTCCGGTTGGCTCACATTCAAGACTTTCAGAGGTAACCAGGGCTTCCCATCATCACACCACAAAGATGCCGGTGAGACATGTCTTTTGTTGCCTCATCTACTGGGCTTGATATCACTCCCTCCCGTGACCTTCTCCTCTGAGAACGCTGTGGCCGAATTATATATGAACAAAAGCCTAAGAAACAACGTTCTTGGACCACCAAGTAAAGACTCGAGGAATAGCAGGGGCTTAAGAAGACGGCTTATAACGGACATCGGGCTCAACTCCCTAATAAGCGGGCCGGCCGCTTCTTCCTATATAGGCGCCGCCTCTCGTACACTGCAACAAAATCTGCCGGTACGAGAAGCGCCGGTAATGATGTCATATTTGACGTTGGATGGCCGAGGCGTACGATGAATTTGAGAGCGAAGCTGTTAGCTTCTAGTTGGTCGGGATTTTTCGTGGGCTCATTCTGTGCTCACCCAAAAACGGTACCCCCACCTAGCGGCCCAGGCCACTCTGAGAGACCTCAAACGACAGCTGGAGAATGGCTTTGCCTTTGAGTTACCGTGTAACAGAATTATGCTTTATCGTATATTCGAATTACAATCCGGAGCTATCATGTCTCCAGCTTGAGTGTAAATCGTACTTTACGAATTGTCTGACGCAATTTTCTTTGAAAAATTCAATTAGTTCAATAAAGCATTTTGCGATTGGCGGAGGGCCTATAGGAGAATGAGGATGTATGCTGCACTTCCGAAACACGTGCGTGCGCGCGTGACGTACTATCGACCAAAAAAAGTTTACAGACCAAGGGATCTGACAAAAAGCTGAATATCTCCGCAACCTCGAAACGCAGCCTGGTATCCCCATTTCCAGCCTCTGCTGGTATATGCGAACAACATTGTGCTGTACGGTTTTACTGGCTTCTTTTAAAGGCTGCTCGGATATTTAGCGTTTCCTGAGATCCCGTGGTTCGTAATGTTTTTTGGTCGTTAGTACATCGCTTGTGGTGGTGGTGCTTGTCTAACGTCGGCAACAGCTCCTCTGTACATCCACTCTCACAGGGTGGACTGGAGGCGTACTTTTTTTTTTTCACCCGCGCATCCAGGAAACAATAACAAAACTACTCAGACAGGTCCGAGGTAGTACTAACACAGACTGATTAACGATCTTTTTTTATTGCGAAGCACTCTTTGCCTCATCCCTGGCACATTGCGGTAAGTAGGCAGGCAGGTAGGTTCCTGTCTCGCCTCGATTTAGTAAAAAATAAAATGCCACAGTTTCGCCCTAAGGGCGAAGCAATGAATGCGATAGCAACACAGCACTGTCATACGAAATAAGGTGAGCGGCTTTGGTAGCAATATGAATTGTAGTAAACATGAGCTGATTAAGTAAGTAGGTGTGCTGCGGCGTAAGTAGACTGACATGAAGAGAGACTCGATGACCACGAGAAGGCGCGTGTGAAACGGTGGTGTTGATGACAAGCGCTGCCCGTGGGCAGCGCGTGCGAAGGGACACACCTGTATAGCGCTGCACTGCCGATCCGGGCAGCATTGCATATGTAGCGTGCGTTGGAAAATATGACCCGACTATTACTAACTGAATGAACAAGCATGGTGTCAGCGCGCACAAGCAAACATGAATAGACCACAGTGAATGACTGCAGACGACTGTCAAAACGCTGGCAGCAAGCGCATACGCCGTAGCGGGCGAGGTACGTGCGGTCTATCGCTTCAACGGAAACTGAGCGGCGAATGCACAGCGCATACAAAGGTCAGAGCTGTGTGGAGATAAGAGACGGTGCGGGCGAGCGACGAGCGCGGTTGTTGGCAGAGTAGAAGTGCGCCCCCCCCCCCCCCCCCGCTCCCTCCGGCGCTGCCTTCCCGCTTCCTTGCTTGCGCGTGGAAGATTGAGTGGGAAGTTCCCCTTGCGCACGGTTGCAAGATAGGCCTTTGGTGCCGGAGCGCAGCGTCGCCCCGCCTCCCTCCCTCCCTCCCTCCCATATTCCCCGGCGTTCGCTCTCCGTGATAGCGCGCGTCTCCCGCACGCTTCTGCTCGGGCATACGGCGCGCGGCGAAGATTTTATTTATACGGAACCTCACGGCGACGGCGACGGCAGAAATCCGGTTGAAGTGTCCATATAATTGCTATCGCAATAAAAGAAAATACGTGCGACTGATGGTGGAATCGAATCTCCGTTATGAAGCACGGTGCAGGTGAGTGCGAGTGCGAATGAGTGCCTGTGAGTGTGAGTGGAGGTGAGTGCGAGTATGAGTGAGTGCCAGTATGTGTGAGCGCAGGGGAGTGCGAGTGAGTGGGAGTGCAGGTGAGTGCGAGTGCAACAATGTCTGCCTCGAACGTAGGCGGCTTCAGGGGACTCGGAGTGCGAGGCCTAGTGTTGTGAATCGCGAGCCTTTTGATAAATATGACCTTACCGCGACGCAACTTGTACGGGTAATTCTTTCGGGAGAAATGCTTGTGCTCGCCGAAGTGCTGGCTGTGGGTGGTGATGAAGTGATTCGAAGGAATAATTATGTATCTCTCTCTCTCTATCTGTTTGCGTTTCAAAAATGAAGCCTGTTTGACGTAAAATACTAGACCATTGATTAGGCTTGAATCTTCTAGTTTCATTGAAATCAGTATTTCTTTGTCATCCTCCTGCAATACATTTGTTTACATTAGAATGTTCAGGTTTTGCACAAGTCTGCTCGTTACGCTCTTTCGGGACAGAAAATATCGCCCGCTCTGCAACTGATGATAGCGCAGAGAGGGACATGTATTCCTAACACCAGAATCGTTCGACGCCCTCTATAAGAAATTCAAGCTGTTGAAATGCAAAACGCACGTTTGATAGAAGCCATGTGGGTCGGCCCAACTATTGATAGTCAGAGGCCTACGTTTCCAGCATATTTTTGAACAGAACCGCCAACGCATATTGACACTCGTTAGATAGCGAACATTGATTTTGCTTTTTTTTTTCTAGAAGAATGCATATCCCAGTGCGTGTGTCTCTCGACAACGAACACCTTAGAATTCCTACAACATTCGCGACTTTTAGCGGTCACGTGTTTTCAAAAGCAGCTATACTTGTTTTCGACGTTGTAGAAGCTTAACACACGCTTCTCGCACGCAAGAAGATGACGCCTAATGAGCATAAGGGTTGGGACAATGCTTTATAAAATATTGTAATTTGATATTAAAGGAACTCTCGCAACATCATACCTGGCGTCATCGTCATTACCATGACGCACTAAACTGACCAAATCTGATACCAAAGCAATAAGCTAGGTATGAATGTTGCCCATAAGAAAATGTTTGGCAACATGCGTGACGGTGAAAGCCTGCTGCACACTTCGTTATGCGCCGTATCGCATCGTCGCGTTGCTGCTTTCGCAGTTCGGCTTCTTCGGCTCGTTTTTCACGCTTAGCTGCGGCTTCGCGCGCTCGTATAGCAGGATCAGACTCGCGCCAACGACGTTTCTCTTCGACTTTACGTTGCATCCTCTCAGCAGGGGATTGAAACGTATGCTGTTCTTTGTGTACGGGTGATTTTAACGAATGTATGCACGGTTCGCTTTACTTTGCTGAGCGCTTGTAGCCTCGGCCTTACGGGGGTATGAGCCATAGAGAAGGCCACGCGTTTTTTTTTCCCCTTTCTGCATTTGTGAGGAATCTTGAATTCATATTCTGTGTACTATCGCGCTCAGTATGAACTACAATGCGCGACCACTTTGCCAAGCGCTGACGCATTGTTTCTCATACTGAGCGCGATAGCGCATACAACACCTCGTTGTGCATGAATAAAACTTAATTTCGAGTCAGCGTTGTTTCATGGCCTTGTCTTTGTCTCATATCTACAAAACGCATTTATGGCTCTCTGACGATTGTCACTATTTTTTCAGGTGTTCAAAAAATTTGCATATCAGTATTTCTTTAACACTAGAAACGTGCTAGTCGTACACACAGCACTAATGCCCGCTAAAACATGTGTAATTCGTGGGTCTAAAAGAATGCGTATTAACTTACTCGAGACGGCTACTGTGTTCTGAGTTTTCACAATGACAAATGATAAGACTACATCAGCCAATTCTCCTGGCGTCCGTCGAAAGTGCTTATCATCATGTTTATCACCTTGTTTCTTTTGCAGAATCAGTTGGCAGATGCGTCAACGCTATTAGCCCTCACTCATTGTTCAATCCAGCGTGCGTGAGCTCTGCTGCCGTCCTGAAGGGTGCCATCATCGTCACATCGCCGTTATTGTTTTTATATTTGCCACCGCTATTTTTGCCGTCGTCGGTCATTGTAGTTGTCCTAGGGCCAGCTACCTGCTGTTCTATGCAGTACTTAAAATAATCATTTTTATGAATGAAAAGAACACGTGAATAAAACAGAATGATCTTACTGCTAAGTTACTGATATTTCATAACAAGTTGCATCGATTATATCTGCCTCAAGTTTCAAGATATGGGCAATGCGAAGATTGCCAAGATGTATGGCACGAGGATGACAAAGAGATACTGATTTCAATGAAACTAGAAGATTCAAGCCTAATCAATGGTCTAGTATTTTACGTCAAACATGCTTCATTTTTGAAACGCGAACAGATAGAGAGAGAGAGAGATACATAATTATTCCTTCGATTCACTTCATCGCCATACACAGTCAGCACTTCGGCGAGCACAAGCATTTCTAGCGAAGGAATTACCGTACAAGTTGTGTCGCGGTAAGGTCTTGTTTATCAAAATGCTTGCGATTCACGACACTATACGCCTCGCACTCCGAGTCCCCTGAAGCTGCCTACGTTCGAAGCAGACATCGTTGAGTTTTCTCGGCCTTTCATTCCCTCGCGACCGCCCGAAGGCACTTGCGAAGGTGCCGATCTTTCTGGGTCCTATTCCGATGTCATCGAAAATCGCGAGTGGGACGACATTTTCTTCACCTTGCTCCTCAGGTGGGCTATTTAGGCGCCGAAGAAGAACGATGCCGAAGGGAAGTGAATGAAGAACGGCATTGTGAGACGTTGCCAAAGGGGAAAGCCAACGTGCTTTCGTGGGGCTACACTGTATTCCTCTTCTTTATTCCGTAGTGTGTTTCGTCTTCGTGATGCTGGCAAGTACTGTGCCGCTGCCTCGCCGTAATGAGGTGGCGGAACGAAGAGCTCGTATCGGCGTTGCTGGTTGCGCGCTTTGTGCGGAGCTCCCCGTCGCCTGGAGGCAGCGCGTGAGAAGACAACAGTTGGAACACGAAGCCTTGCGGCAACCTCGGCAGGAAGCGGTTGCGCTTCGCCGTCGTAGATGCAAGGAAAAGGAAGTCGAGGCGATGGCAAAAGGGAGGTGGCGCTGCGAAATGCTTCAAGATCTTGTTTTGCCATTGTGCGGCTAAATTTTGTTTCAGTGGCGGAAAGACATTCTAGCGGCGTTAGGTTTATTTATTTATTTATTTATTTATTTATTTATTTATTTATTTATTTATTTATTTATTTATTTATTTATTTATTTATTTATTTATTTATTTATTTATTTATTTATTTATTTGTACCTTACAGGCGCCGACAGGCGTTGCGTAAGGGGGGTATGTACAGTCAGAGATATACAAACACAAAGATATTAACAACAATAGAACAATCGATATAAGCAAAGAATGATAATAAGTACACACTGTTAGCTAGAAAGCAGTGGCATGTAAGCGAAACGAATTATGGGAATTAAGTGTGTGACGTACTTTAACAAAAAAGAAACGTTAACCAGGGCCTGCAGGCGTCATGAAATCGAACAAAATCTGGTGAATATTGTGCAACCAAACTCAATAGGATAACAGTTGCTACAATTAAGGCAGCAACGGCACATGATAATACAAAAGCACTAATGTGACGCAAGAACAGGAAGAGCAGGAAAAATAGCCAAATAGTTTTGGTGACATGGCAAATAATTTGTGAAAAGTAGGACATTAGAGATTTGTGCTACCGGTCACGTCAGGTCTATATGTCAACCAGAACACGGCTTATCGCACTGAAAGTATAGGGAAGGGTACCAAGAGAGACAATTATTGACGTTGGTATATTGTACCAGACTCCAGACATCTCGAGATCTTTTACCGGACGTTTTTAGCTGACTAACGAGGTTTGTATTAAATACTTCCTCCTCTCCTTCCTGGTCCTCTTCCTCATCCTCATCATCAAATTAATCGTTTTCTTTTTTTTTTCACTTAGTCTTGAAGCAGCGCTCGGGGTTACAACATCGACCTATCGATGAGAGCATCCGTTTACTAGCTCCAGTAAATTATAGCGCTAACATCTTCGTAAACGAACCGTGCTAAGCAGGCGACGGACAAGGATTCATACAATACGAGCGCTGTGTGAATCATGCCGAGCGATATGTACTGTTTCAGATTTCCGCATGGTTTGTTGCGTGTGGCAACCGCGAAGGTGCCATTCAAGGGAGTTTGCTGCCAACTGGCCCCGAAAACCTCGCCATTAGTCAAACTGTGGTGAATTGAGCCGCAAACGTTTAATGAGCGAGCCGCACGCTCTCAGTGACTCGGAAGGACTTAAATGGCACGACCTTTGAGCAACTTACTACAACAGTGGTATTGTAGTTTATAGTTTCCGCGGTTGTGAAATGTCACGTCGCAAAGCTTTTCGGAAAGTTGTTAATCCGGACGAGGCACGCACATGCATGATGAACTAATTCGCGTTTCTTTCATCACTGGCCACACCTGTATGGCATGCTTAATCAGAACTTCGTAATTATAATCCTAGTACAATAATTGCTTCACTGAAATTCCGCAGCGCTAATACATGTTTTTCTTTGTAGGCTTCAGCGGGCAGGTAACAAGACCTGCTAGAATGAGCTTAAATGGGATTACAGAAGAACAAATACTGAAGCGTACGCAGGCATAGTTTTTGACATTAGGGTCATTGCACTCACTGCTAAAGGTTGTACATACTTCACAAAAATAGTCCAGGTTTGGCTGAAAGATTTTGTGTATAGGTAAATCATCTTACTAGTTAATGGCTGGTAGAAACGGAAGAATCAGGTCTTCTTTTGCATACTTTTAGGCAGATTAATAAAACGACGGCAGTCTCACGCAACTTCTACTAATTTTAGCGATGAGTCGAGACCAAACATGACGTTCTTTGGACGACCGTTTCCGCCAGATTGATGTCTAGTTGTTAGCTGGTCAGGCTCAAATCTAGGACCGCTATAATTTAACAATTATTTCTGTGGAATTTTATTCCTTCGCTATACTCCATCGTTCACGGCCAATGAATCCTGGTGATAAAGTGGGCCGAGCACCGATCGGACCATTGACAAAGCAAAAAGAATTTGGATAATGCGGTTATAAAACTTGGGAGCACGATAAGCGAATTTGAAGAAACGTGCCCGCTGTAACGGACAAAAATATTTAAGGCTTGCTGAGATCGTTCTATCTTTCATCATTAATGCCAATGAACAAAGTATTCTCTGGGATGGGAAGGTTGTGGAGTAGCAGAAATAACTATGTGGGATGACTTCTTGATTACACTGTAAACATCAGAGGCGTTTTACGCGCGACCAAACACTACAAGGAACTTAAAAATATAAGCTCACATGTCCGAAGAGAGAATATATGAAAGTCGACAGAATATTCACTAACGGCCCTGCCTTCTAAACTTCGCTATGCCGACTTGCTGTAAATAACTGGAAACTCTATTTTACTCGTATAAAGTAACCGTGCAGAGTGTGAATAAATTTTATTATTAGCACTCATTTGCGTGTCTTTATAGTAAAGAAATTTTCAGAGAAGGGTAGCTGGAAATGGTGTCTTTGATCTAACGCTGCAGAGAAGACGTCACCTCCCCAACGTCAAGCTGGTCGGAACAAGTTCCACTGAGAATCACACTTCAACGCAGGTTTCAGCGTCTTTTAGATCACGAGGTGTTAAATGCAGTCTTGTTTTGTGGATAGTTCACTCTCAAGTCATGATTAAAGTGGCCTATGGGACACGTTCGAGATTGTCATTTACTCGCAACTCCTTCTGAATGCGCTGTTCGCCATGTCTCAGTCTCCTTTCTTTCGCCTTCCTCTGCCTTGTCGCCTCCTCCGCCGCGTGCAAGGAAAGAAGTCAGGTGTACTTTTTTTTTTGCTGGCCTTCCTGTCTATCTTACTGAAGCTGAACTCTAGCGATACGAATATGACGAGACTTCAGATGTGCTGAGGCAGTAGATCAACACGTTACGGGGATCATTGTTAGAGTAAATACTCCTGTTCCGAGAGCAGGGTTTCAGATTAAAAACGCCGTAAGCATAAAACTCTGTATTCTGTGTCGGAGAAGATTTGCCTTCTAACATCCCCGAAGAAGCACCGTAATTGTGCTTCATGATAGTGACGTGGGCAAGCGCGTACAGATCGGGCTGCGCATCCCGCAAACGTTTCGCCACATAGTATAGTTTCAACATCTACTGTCACTATTTCTGACCTGGTGCTCTTTACCTGGAGAGCAGTAGCAGGCCAGAGACGCGTCACTCAGGTGTACGTCTCTCTCTTTCATGCAAGAAAATTTATCGCTAGTAATTACACGCTCTTTGCACACCGCCTTTGTCGACTCTTTCCTGTGTCACTTGTTTCGCTCTCTCTCTCTTTTATTTCACAGTGAGCCGATAACAAGGCTTTCAGCAACTTTTTTTCGGCAGGATAGAAACAGAGAGTGACACGCCTCCGCCCACCACCCCATTCATAAAAAAAGAAGCAAGAAAGAACAGAAGTAGAAGAGGGAACACGGCATGATACAAACATGAAAAACACGTCACCAAGGCCGACCATTCACCATTGTCTCTTTCTCTCCATTCCTTCTTACTCTGATATCATTGCGTGTACATACACTTTATTTGTGCCTGCTGCTGTCATTAAACCTCCAAATTCATTTCTACGCGCAAGTTTTGCCTTTTTTTCAAGCTTTAGTGGTGCGCTTATTCTTTTTTGGTCATATCATCCAATCCAGGTCATACAAACCAGGTCGCCCGGCCAAATCATTCAGATCGCCCCCCGACGCGCTGTGCCCGTTGCTTTCGCCACAGATACGCAGTAAATAAGGCAAAGTGAGCTTTACAGGAAAAGTGTCAACGCAATAACTCCAGAGTTTCGGCAGGTGAGCAGTGTGGAAGGGTAGACCTCTCGGGCACTACAGAAAAGACAACGGCAGAAAAAGGTCACGTGGTATATATTATTTTTCAGCCGCCAAGAACCATTTACGGTTACTGTGCATTGAATATGACGTAGTGCAGTAAACAGAGCTTTTGCAGCCATTTTTCCTCCAACTAAAATGGAAGGACAATGGACGCGTAATATACAACACGAAAGAAATTAACTGCGAATGTACACAACTTTGGCCTATTAATAAAAAAGGGCCTACATGTATATGTTTCAAAAGAAAGGCCGCTTCCTCTTGAATAATGCTAAACCAAAATCAGTTGCTACAACTTACTGATTACTCTATGTATGAGACATTTTTTCAGTGATAATATGTGTAAAGAAAGGTCTAGTTTCCTGTAAATAATCAATTATGTCGATATGCAGCAAGATTTGCTCGATATGTCAGATAGAGCAGAGAAACAAAAAGCCTGCTGCACTGATATTGCATTTATATACATGAGCTGCCTTGCACGCCAGAAAAATTACTTTAACACTCTCAAGGGCGTTAATTTTGCGAGCTAGTGATACTTGTACTGAAGGGCCATTCTTTAAAGACAGATATGGGGAATTACAGAAACTGTACCCCTCTTCCCACTCATTGGTCGTGTTTCACTGCCCAGACGAAAATCTAACAGTGCAACATAAATTTTTTCATTCTAATATATTAATTGATAAGTGACTTTTACGTGTTCTTAAAATACTGGACTGGTAAATTAATTTATGTTTAGATAAAAACAGAAACAGTATTTTATTGCGTCACGCAATACCGTCAAAACTACAGAACAATCAGCTACTAAGTAGAAAAAAAAACACCAGCACAATATTTTTTTTTGTCCCTCAGCTAGAATGCTTCACTTCTAAATTTCTTAAAGTAAAGAAAAAAAAACAAAAACCAAAAAAAAACGAAGCCGTGAATTCAGACTTTCAAGTGATCGTGACTGCCTGCGGAGATCTTATATGAACATCACGATCGACGAACAAAGGAGTGCCTCGTAGCATATTTTGTATCTAGCGCCCCATTGGAAAACCACAATGAATGAAGCACCCTGGCAGGAGTGTACGCATTCTTTAGGCTGAGGAATGAAACAAGATTTGACACTACCTGCGGGCAGCAACGTTTTCCTTCCGCTAGAGCCATTGTGGTGTCCGAAAAGTCTTCGGCTGCTAAACTGTGTCAGGTGTTCATACCATTGTCCTGCGTGTCGAACGTATAGTTATGAAATCCTGGTCATGACGTCAAAGCCTCGCTGCCTCTGACGTGCGGACGGCTTTCATTGTGTGTGACCCATGCGCCTCGGGGGATATTGACACATCCTCCTCTTTCTGTTAGAATAAAACCATGCATAACAGTGGAGACCCGGGCTGGTGTTGGCTGCTCTGGGTGGAGTTCTTTAGAAAACTGTTCGCGCACTGACTTCAGGAGATTGATCATTCCTCGCCCCGCCACGACTTCCAGCGTCTAGCCGTGTTACTCCAAATGTCGTTAAACCGGTGCTACTCTGAAACATTCCTAAACGCGAAGATTCTTAGACCAAGCTCGCACTCGCTGTTAGCACATGGGTGGATGCGGGTGATACTGAGGTTCCCGAAGTCGGCAGACGTTTATGACTGCCTGTAGGCATGCTCCGCATCTTCACTGCGCGAGATGTTATCACTTTCCTTTTAGTCCCAGGCTTTGTCACCTTATTCTATGTCACCTTAATCTCCCTCTACGTTCTCCTTCTACGAGGTAGGGTAGCCAATCAAAGTCGCCCCTATTCATTTATGCAAGCAGCCCGGCAGTTTCTGTCACTGAGCACCTGACATGCTACCCTCCGCTTACGCGATGCTGCACATATTTGCTGGAACGCGACACGAAGCAAATAAGCATCGCAAGCGTGTGAGACCGCGAGACGCCACAGGATTGACCTGGGAACACATGCAACCCGAATTGCAATACTTGGCCACGAAAAACAATATCTGGGCACCCACCTCCAACCACACCTTGGGCCAAAGAAAGCAAAGGAAAAAAAAGAAAAGAAGAACAGATGGGTAAAGAATCACGCTTCTATCTCACCCAGCATCTCTGCTCGAGCAGATAGCAAAGGGAAGGGGGAACGGTGTAGACGTAGGGTGAAGGCTGTCATGGTCCGGCAGTTGCCGTCGCCTGAGGCGCTTTCTGGGGAGCGACTATGTGAAACTGGAGATGTTATGCCGTGGTGGCAAGGCGACGCCCGGGAACACTGGTGCGCATCGAGATTGCGAGAGATATCGCCCAGTGTTGACAAGGCTCTAGCAGGAGCTGCGGCGCTGGTAGGTGTAGAAGAGGATCGGAGTACGCGCACGATAAAAAAAAGAGAAATAAAAAAAAACAGGAAAGGCGAGTCAATGTTGTTTCGAAATGCTGATTTCAAGCTCTGATCGTCGTCTATTCGGGAAATGCTGCCGTTGTTCCCTCTGCCCGCGGCAGAAGACCCAGTCTCAAAAAAAGGACAGTTTAGGTAGACTTAACTCCGTGTTCCAGAACGTTCCTCTAGTCATTACTTCACCTCAACTCAAGGGAGTGGACTGCAGCGCCAATCTTCGACCGAAATGGTCACATGGGCATCCATGACACTTCATGACGATCCCTGAACGAAAATTTTGTAAGCAAGTGCTACTGGTCCACATCTAGTAAATTGCGTTGGAGTGCAGATGTCTTTCTCAACCAACTCCTCGTTGGTCGAATAACCGAGGAGTGTCATTGAAGCACAGCGTCGTTTTCAGTCGAGAAGCCGCGCTGCGCTTGTAGTCAAAGGAATGTTTCGAGTAGAGTGTACACAGGAGGATGGTGTTTGAGACAGTGTCGTTCCTCCAGGGGACACCAGGTGACACTAGTTTATTCTAGTACGTACAAGTGCATAAAGTTAGTGAAGCTGTCATATCTCTTTTCGCTGGTCTCATGCACTGTTTGCTTGCCCCTAGAACTAACAAAAAGAAAAACTAGCACAGCTCGTTAATGATGGCAGGTGTAAGTGGCTGCTTGCATCTCCGTGAGAGAGACAGAGAGAGAGAATGGAAGGAAAAGCTGAAAGGTTAACTAGACTTTGTCCAGTTTGCTACTCTATACGTGGAGATGGGGATGGGGGAGTGAGAGCGAGCGTGGGAGAGGGCGTGAGTCTACACTCCACCTCATTCACACGCACTAAGTGAGGTGCAGAGTATCTACCAACGGGCATTCAAGTATGTCGCATTCATGTGCTGTAAAACAGCTCGTGTGGCATTCTGGGCTGATGAGCTATGAGGCCAGGCTCCCAGGACCTTCGTTTCTGTAACAGGCCAATCGCCCAGTCTAGTCAAGGCACACTGGAGAGTCTGGCGTTCTTTGTGGAAGCGGGAACAGTGGCACGTGAGGTCATCGGTGGTCTCTTGACATCTGCACTAAGCGGACATGGTGTGAGTCAATCAATACAATGCGATAGCTGTATGAATTAGGGAAGGCTACTCCGACCTGCAGCAGACACACCAGTGTTGCATCACTTGGTAAAAAGGCTGCTGGCAACTGCAGTTGTAATGATAGGTCGAGGCTGTGTTTGTATAGACTGGCATAGAGTTTCTCACTATAACACCTAGAGGGTAATCTGGCGCCACCGTCTATGCGAGTTTCTTAAAGGGCACTGTGCCTTGATGGGAATGACGGGATATGTGTCTGCGAGGCTTGCGTTGGCTGGTTTTGAACGAGGCTTCGTCTAGAATGTAAATATGGCTACACAGATAATGCGTTCCTAAAATAAAATCTACATAAAAGGCTTTCCTTCACCCATATATGACACCTACCGATAAAGTTTACTCACCTACAACGCAGAATCAACCGAACAAAAGCAAGAACAGACGAGAAGTTGTTCCAAAGCGAGCAAGAATCTTGTCTGTCCTCCAACTTTAGTGGCCAGCTGATACTTTTTACGCTTCATGTAATTGTACATACAATAATATGTCCTCAAAATTAAACAAACCATGTTTTTGTGCAATAATAAAGCTAAAACGGCTTTTTACGTGCTGGTTCAGCAGGAAATTAATCATAGTGACAGACGGAATCGTGCTAGCCAGGCACGTCTTCAAGGCGTTCTGGCTCTTTAAGAACGATGTCAATCCGAAGTCACAATATACCGGCATTCCCATGCATACCACAGCCCAGCAGCACCAGATTTCCCTCTAGGTAATATAGTGTGAAACTCTATTAGCGGTGGTGAGAACTCTGCAGACTATTTCAATGACTCATCTTGATAATATGCCTGATTTTGCAGCGTCTCCTCTTGGTATGATAAGAAGTGTCGTTGCTCCAGCGTGGACATATCAGGCAGCGTCATCGGCAAAATGGTTACCAGCGATGCCACAATATCCCTGCAGTCATAAAAAAAATTATATGATGTTCTCTATCAGCAACTATATGAGAAATTTTCGGGATTTGGGGCACCAACTGGTCGCAATTTCCAGGTCGTAAACTTCGCACACCTAGACGGGCTGCTTTATAGAGTCGAAAATATCGCCCATTTGTTAGATTGTATTTTTCAGTATGTTGTACAGCGGCGCGAAGAGTGCGATGTAGTAACCTGTAGATATCGTTACATGTGAAGTCTTGAGCTTGTTGATGATCGATCAAGATGGGATAACAATGACGCTCGTCGAACTTCCCAAGACCAAACCGTCCGTGTAAACATCTATTTAGTTTGCATGCTAAGTATATACATGCTCCAATGTGATATGCGCTTGAGATCTGCTGAGGATCAGGCTAAATTCCTTAGCAATTACTGTAGCTGCAAAGTAGCTATACACAAGAGACTTTTGAGGCACTACAAAGGAGATGGTGTTCTTGTTGCGGCGAGAATCTCAATGACATAGCCTGCTGGTTAGCCGCGCTGTTTTGTAAAACGCTGCCTTAGGTCTCGGGCAAGCGAGCGCAATGGTGGTCAGGATCTCTTGTATATGGCGAATATGCTATATACATTGCTAGCGGGTGATCGCTGAATATGACAATTCGTCGGTACGGTTAACGCACCGAGATAGTTCCAGACATTATCGAGAGGCTTAACTCTCGGAAAGTTATTGGAGAGTTCTCTGAAAATTCGACGGGCGCCATTGTTGTACCATCTCGATTGGTCGTCATCAAGTTTAAGACTTCACACGTCACGACATCTGCAGGCTCCGAACTGGCTGCTCTTCGCGCTGCTGTGGAATACACTGAAAAAGAAACACTTAGCAAATGGGCGATACCTGCGATTCGAAAGCAGCCCTCCAAAGCTTGCGAGGTTTACGACGTGGAGATTACGACCAGCTAGTGTCCCAAATCAATGAAAATTGCATTGCGTTTCTTAACGACGACGTGATATAATCTTCCAGTGGCTGCCAGGACACTTTTGTGATTAACAAAATTGACCAGGAGTTTCCCGCGGAATGTAAACGTTGTGGACACACTCCATGTCTATTTGATCATATGTTCTGGCTGTGCCCCAACCAAAGGGCTTCGGACTTCAACAGTGAGGAGGACTGGAGTCGACGCATATCCAGCGAAGTCCTCCAAGATCAACTCCTGGCCGTCCGGAGAGCTCACGACATCGGGAAAGCCTTTGGCCTACCGGTGCCTACGTGGGTGGAGCCACCGACTTAGCCTGGGGGCTTTTGCCCTCGGGCTCTAGTTTCTCTGGACCAAAATAAAGTTCTTGCCATGCCATGCCATGCCAGGACACTGTGGCATTGTTGGTAATCATCTCGCCGATGGCGCTGCCCGACGTGCCCAGGCTGGAGCACCGACACTGCTTATTCCGTTATCGAGAGTAGACGCTGCAAGAGACCTTATTCGCAATCTCGCGCGTACCATCACGTCGAGTTACTGGCATAATCTGCAGAACTCTAACCATCGATTATACAGCCTCGACCCACCACTGAAAATGAAATTACCAGCAAACATTCCACGACGTGACGCAACACTGCTGTGTCGGCTGTGGGTAGGAGTAGCATTCACTAACTCCTACAACTATCCTGTAGGAATGGCGGACTCACCCATGTGTGCTAAGAGCAAGTGTGAAGAGACCATCGCTACTATTCTGTGCCACTGTTCTCGCTTCGGCAATCAAGGCCAGACTTTCATGTGTGCCTTGAATACACTGGACGATAGGCTATTTACAGAAGCAAAGGTCTGGGGAGCTTGTCCTCACAGCTCATCAGCCCAGAAAGCCGTTCGAGCTCTTCTTCAGTATCTGAAGGTGATAGACTTGAGTGCCCGACTGTAGATATGCTGCAGCTAGCTTAGTGCATGTGAAAGTGTGACCAAGACTCGTGTCTTCTCTCTCTCTCTCTTTCTTTCACTCCCCCTTCCCCCTCCCCACGTGTAGAGTAGCAAACTGGACCAAGTCAGTTTAACCTCCCTGCCTTTCCGCCCTTCCTTCTCTTTCGCTCTCTCTTCGCATTGGATGCTCTGTAGGACAATGATGTTTGTTTTACCAGCGTTATTTTCGATAGAGACCTTTCCTGGAGCCCCCACATACCATACTTAAAGAAAAGTCTTACCTCTATTGCCCACATATAAAGGTTTCTCGCTGGTAAAACGTGGGGCACATCCGTGACATCTAAGCTTCATCTATACAGGAGGCCCTTTCTAGGATACTTGCGATGTAGCACACCAGAGCTGTCTTCTTTGTGAGCCCCCGTGGCGCTCTAAGTGGGGTTGCTGTTTTTGCGAGAGATGCGTGTTTGGTCGACATTCGAAGTGCTGCGAATGCGTCCCTTATTCGCTCGGATAGCCCTGACGCGCGCATAAAATTAACATGATGCTTTGTCCCTTTCCACGTGCACCTTGTGTACGTCAGAGATGCTCTCCCTTCTTGTTTACCATATTCAGAATTACTTCTTCTCAACGTGAGCTTTCCTTGAGTATTACTGTATAAACTTGATAGAAATTTTGGCCAGCATTTCGTTTCTTTTTTTTTCTTCTGCATGATGACCTCGCTCTCTTTCTATCGTGACCGCTTGCCAGTCGTTGAAGCCTGTCGAGCTATTAAAGAAGACGGCTCGTTTGTTGACGCGATGAAACCGGAGAACCACCACCAACAACAGCAACAAAAAAGAAAACTTTTGCTGTCCACCGCCGGGCTTTAGGAGGTCTCAAAGCGCGATCACTGCCGTGTTGACATTTTGTCTCCCCTTCTATCGTGATTCTCTCCTGTATTTTTTTTCTCGTAAAGACCGTTTCACGGGACACTTCGCAGCTCGCATGGTTATCCTTTACGATCTCGTCGTGCTATGAAAGCGCGCCCATTTCCGCCATCTCTTTTTTTTTCTTTCTTGCTTTGTTTTGACTCGACGCCGGCCCAGGCAAATATGTCCCAGAGCGGTGAGAATAACTGAGGCTCGCTGTAAACACATCCTCGTAGTAAACAGGCGGAAGGCGTAGCAGTGCAATGTCGGCATTTGTAGGAGAAAGAAAACCGACTGGCTGACTTCGAGGCGGAACTAAGAGACAGATGGAGGCCATAGTTTAAGTGGCGCTCAAAAAATACCCGACTCAAATGAGCGCCCTTTGGTATCTAATAAACAGGATGACTTTCTTTCTGGTTGTGTTTTTAACTTTTAGCTAGTAGTTTTCTTGAAGCTACGGCTTGAAGGCTACAACATAAGACTATATAAAAGGACGGCTGGAGAAGACCCGAAGACGGAGTGGTTCGCCATCGTTAATGCTTCTGGATTGCCGAGGTGAAGATACGCCTCGCCAACTACCATACCGTATATACGACGTTTACCTAGCCTTGACGAGTTACTCGGAATGCCGTGCTCGATGAAAATGTAAACAGTGCATCTTGCTTTGGAATCTGGCGTAACGAAATTGCATTTCTTCTTGCCAGAAAAAAAAAAGTTGGAAAGAGTGTTGAAGATGTGCATTCTCAACAGTGAGACAAACTAATTTGCGGCCAGGTTATTGACGCAGACTTTCCATTCATTACTGCAAGTGTAGGATAACGAATCTGTGTTGGACTATAATTGAAGTTATCAATATGGATGCACCATTGTTTAAAAGAAATAGAGAAAAGGGCGCTGGGTGCGATTCTCATGCATGGAGGAAGTGGTGACATTCAATTTATATTAATTAGCATCAGTGGAGCAAATGTTTGCATATGCAAGGCGGGAAGGGGTATTATTTTGTTACCAAATTTCGAGTGTTTTGTTTCTTATCAACCTAGCCTAGTGAAATGATGCAGAAATATCACTCGCGGCCCCCTACTATTAAGAGCAGTACACATAAGTACGTCTTCCCTGTTTGGTTACTGATATTCCCTCTATAGTGACAAAATGGATACCAAGAGAAGGGAACCGCAGTCGAGGACGGCAGAAAACTAGGTGGGGTGATGAAGTTAGAAAATTTGCAGGTGCAAGTTGGAATCAGCTAGCGCAAGACAGGGGTAATTGGAGATCGCAGAGAGAGGCCTTCGCCCTGCAGTGCACATAAATATAGGCTTATGATGATGATGATGATGATGATTATGATTCGCTTTATATTATCGTTGTCACATGGTTTCATACAAAGTAGGCAAATGTTGCACCAATTGGCCCTCCCATTCTCTAATAATTATCTCATTATTTCTCAACATGGAGGATGGAGGCAGTATTTACCAAGGTTGTCTTCCCGCTTTGATCCTGTCTTTTGACTTGAACCTCTATGTTTAGATTCATATTCTGTGTAAGGAAAACTTTGACAAAGTGGAAAACTGTGAAATAATTTATGCTATTTGTTTGTATATAGGCTATCAAACTATAACAGAGTTATAGTTTGATAACTCTGTCAAAGTGCTGAGACTTGTTTGTAATCTTATTAAGGTCCTGGTAGGTTTTGTCTTTCTCATGTTGTATGAAAAATCGGAGGACGCTTAAGCTTCTCCTTTAACAGTGGAACGCGATAGCGTTATCGGGACCCGTTCGCATAGCATTTTTTAGTCAGTTTCACTGCAATACAGAGCGTGGGAAAGCCAACTTACAAAGCCAATCTTACACCGATCTCCTTAAAGTAGGCTTCACTTTTAAACAGGAATGCATTGCATTTCTGTCGCACGCACACGCTCTCATGCACGCTCGCACGCACGCTCGCACGCATTTAATGTCCCAGCACAAGTTAGCAACAAAGAAGATCACCAAGCCAAGCTATAGGATACCATGCAAACGCTATCAAAAATAGCTAAAAATAAGATATAGTAGAACTAAAGTGATTTCGCCAGAGCTGGCGTAGCTCTCGGCAGCACCAACTACGCGAGCCCTCGTGTGAGTGTTTTGTTTACTCCAGAGATTGCGTACGTGTGTGCTTTAAAACTCCGCATTGTATACCTCGCACTGAAATAAGCAAGTTGGGGCTCGAATGCCGAATGCAGGAGCACGAGAGAAACACGTGAGAATGGGCTGCATATTTTGTACCTGCTTTTCACCACTAGAATATTCGTATTAGTGGTTCCGCAAAAAATTTGTAGGAAATTAAGCTTGCTTCTCAGAGCTTTGAGTACGGCCTGGTGAGACACTGGCAAAAATTCGCGCACTCCATTCGACATAATCCTGCTTCCGTGGCATGATTTGTGCCTACTGCAGCTTACTGCTTCGAAATGGCGTATTGTTGCAGGATTTACCAGCTTTACCTCAGTGCAAGCTTCTAGCATTTGTTTGAATTAATCGAGAACGGGGGTGAGCTTGGACTTTCCCTTTTCGGTTACCTATTACCTTTTTAAGAGTGAAGCTTCCTTTGGTGAACACTTCCGGATTCTTTTTTTTTTCTGACTGATTTTTAGCCAGCCAACGTGCCCCACAAGAGGACGATGTATTTGAGCTTACTGTGCCGTGAATGCATCCAATCTTCTAGAGTACTCGGGGGTTGTTTTGACGCGCTTGCAGGGACATTAGTGTCCTGAACACTCATATTTCGCTCTTCTTTTTTGTACTTGTGGCTTGGTAGCGGCCACTGTTCCGGTATCCATATCACACCGTCCCGGTAATTCACAAGAAATAACTGATTCTTGTACAAGAAATACCAATCAAGAAGACGAAGGACAAGAGAAGAGAATTCACACCACAACGACTGGTGTAGTCTGAATGATGTACCAACTGGCCCGGATTTCGACGACCCTCCAAAACTGATTATTGCATGACAAGATCATCGCGTCTGTGGACATCCACCTAACGTCTACTTCTTTTACTTGTTCTCTTTTTTTTTCTTTTTGGCCAGATTAAAATAACCGGAGTAATCTCTGTTGCCTTATGTTCGCGATGGCAAATAATTTTCGCTTAATTTTTAAAGCATGTAAGAAACATAAGATAAATCATATTATTATTATTTACCTAAAGATTGGCAGTGATGTATGAAGTATTTAACTATTATTGCTCTGTTATTGCAGATTCGAGACGTCGTAACTTTCGAGGCCCACAGCAGCCGGGAGTCTGAGAACGAAGTTTTAGTTGAGTGCGTCGCGATTTATCGTTTTCAAGGCTAATTTATCGCAAAGTATGTGAGGCATACTTATCCAGAGCAATCGGGGCTTGTCGAATCTCTTCTAGATTACGTCGACTGCTGGCGTGCATCGCTAATTATACGGTCGCCTAGATTAGTTCTCACACTGCCTCGTCGGAAGTTCAATTAGGGATTAAGCATGCGTGACAGACGTCGATGTAGTGCGGCATGGATTCCGGAATATCTCGAACACTCGCAGGTGGCGTTTCAATCCAACAAGGTACTCAGCTTGTGCATAGTAGCGGGATATCTAAATGTACAGAGGTCAACATACTTCTCTAGAACGCGCGAAGCACTTGTACAGAACTGCGCTGGCGATATCTGAAGATTACATGTGGCACAAGATCGGCCGGATGCGAGCTTGCGTGACTATATTTACAGTTTCCAATGATACCTCTCGACCGGGTGGTCGGCTCAAGCTTTGGTAGCTGCTTTGGCCCTCAGGAGCGTGCTCTAGTCAAGTGCGTTGACCTCTGTGCCTGATTTCAAACAGGTGAACTGCTTCCGTTTATAGACGACGCAGAGAGAAAGAGAGAGCATCCAACGTGCTAACCATGGGCTGCATGCACTCCTCGAGGACCTTTTAAGGATTTCACTATCTTCACTTTAAACGTTAGAAAAATCACCCGTTTTAATTGTTGTCATTACGAATACTGCGATCCAGTCAGACATTTTAGGATGATGAGATTTACAGTAACACTATAACAACAACAAAAACAATACGGAAGAAAAGAATCGTCTCTAAACGTCGGAATGCAGCCTAAAAATGTATTTGTATGTAATCCGGTACCAGAATTGGAGCGTGCGCGTGTGTCAGAACGAAAATTCGGTACGTTCATACACGTATTTGCACTGTATCAGTTTGAAGGAATAATGACAAGAACGGTGACATCAAAAATAACATTAAAGAAGACGTCCGGCCAATCAGAGCTATTTTTTACGAGCGCGAGTGCTCTGGGGTGCGCTCTGGAGTTGAGCAAGTTCGGCGAGCAGAGGTGATGCGTGATGAGTGATAAGCAACACGGCTGGGCAAGCAACGAGCTGCCTTATTAAATGCGAAGCATTTCTTGGCGAACATTTGCCACTTGCAGAGTATCTATCTATCTATCTATCTATCTATCTATCTATCTATCTATCTATCTATCTATCTATCTATCTATCTATCTATCTATCTATCTATCTATCTATCTATCTATCTATCTATCTATCTATCTATCTATCTATCTATCTATCTATCTATCTATCTATCTATCTATCTATCTATCTATCTATCTATCTATCTATCTAGCCACCTACATCTTGGTGATCTCATGGTTGTTTCGTTAACTTGGTATGTACCAAAATTGGCATAGTATGACAAAAGTATATGACGAACATAAATGATAGGTCATGACATGCGTGTCACGTAGGTCATGAAACAGCCGTCTACATCTTGGTCGTTTCATTAATTTGGTAGCCTCCCCGCACCCTGCTTCGCATATAGATTCCCACAGGGCGTGGGATCTGCCGGCTTATTCTCTCACGAAAGTTTGTTTAGGCAATCTGCAGGAAGGTCATGTTATTTCCGAGAAGTCTTTAGACTAACCACTTGGCCTTGCGCTTTTCGTCGAATAATACCTAGAGAGTTTGCGCAAACAACCCGTTCGCGAATCTGTCGACAACAATTAACCAGAGGAGATATATTCGCTAAACACTTTTGCCTCCGGCGGCATACGGGCTGACTGTATATAATATATATAGGCAAAAGGACAAGTATGCAAAAAAGGCAAGTAAGCCAACAGGAAATCTGTAGACTACCTATACGCTACCCAAATTCATATTTATAAGCATGGGAACTAAGCACTAATCGTCGTTTGCCCATTTGCCAATGGCCTGCGATATTTACCGCCATGGTGGCTGCTGTGCGCGAGGTAGCGGGTTCGCTCCACAGCCGCAGCAGCCTTAATTCATTTAGGGAAAGGGCGAGATAGAGATAGATCGTTAGAGAGAACGAGAGAACGCGTACATAAAAAAAGACATGCTTGTGTGCATATACATATATAGGCGCACATGAAAAAAAAAAAAAAAAACGCGGGTGGTCAATAATAATCCAGAGACCTCAACTATGGCGTCTTTCACAGCCTCAGTGTCGCTTTGAAACGTTGTGCCCAGAGCATCATTCAGCTACTACATTACGTAACATGTCATCGGACGCCAATAGGATTACTGCGCAAAGCGACGCATACGACATTGACTGCCGTACATTCTTTCAACTGCAGAGTGAACGTCTTTTTGATTCAATTCTTCGTCCACAGATTTACAGAGGTGCGACTTTCAGAATGGCGCGGAGACGCGTAAGCGCTCCGAGAACCTGTGAGCACGTGGGCGAGCACGTGTTGCCAACAGTCGGGCTCGTTGAACTACGTGCACAAGTGGGCTGGGGACTGCGACACCGAAGTGCGTTAATAATGCAAACTCCTTCGCCATGAAAAAAAAAAAAAACAACCCCTTTTTACACGTTTCTTCGTCTAACGTCTTCTTACGGGACGTCGTTCACACGTGCTCGTCGCCGTGACAACGGTGACATTATTCCGAGAAAGTGAAGCAGTAGGACTAAGCTACGAAGACCAAGGGAACTACGAAAAGAATGCGGCGTCTATCCCGCGCGACAGTCTGGTCATTCTGGCGGCGCCTTCTTTTCTCTTCTTTCATGCTTCTTTCTTTTTTGATTCATCTTCTCAGCGAGTCGGCCGCTTTTTAGCAGAGACGTGCCGGCGCACAGCTCTACGCTAGACTTGATTACCCGCCGTTAGAGAGAGGCCTAAGAAAAGTGAGCAATGCGGCGTCGCCCGCGCCAGTTGCTCAAGCTGGGGAGAAGTAAGCTGAGAATTAAGAGATCAAGAGGAGAGAAAAAAAAAGAAAGAAGAAAATACTGTGGTTTGGTTACCGTGCCGAGTTGTTGCGCATTGATTCTATGCGCAGGGCCATTCGTGCAGAACTGTCGGGAAGAGAGACATTTTGCGTAAGGCCGAATCTGTACCATTAGTACTGTGCAGTGGTCTGAATGCTTGAGTCTTTTGTCAACCGTATTGAGAGTAGAGTTAAAGAGTCTGTAAGCTCACCTATACATTTATTAGGCTACGTGGCCTCCCTGTAATTTTCTGTTGTTGTGCGTGTACACAACTAGTAGCCCTTGTTAAGGTAACACTGCATGAAAAATGTAAGGTCATAATAACCCCATAAGCCGTATAACGATAGTATACTAACTCGTAATCTCGTAGAACTTATGGCCCGCGGACTGTCATACACGACCTCTTGAATTTTAACTTTTTCATAGAAATTTGCTGATGACACACAATAAAAACTAATGAGACTAACAACTTCACAGTAGAAGTTTGTAGGCAGCTATCGGCGCAAGCTGTCATGTGAAGCCTATTCGTAAAACTTCATATCTGGTGCCGTTGTAACTTATAAATTATTCACGTAAATTTTACTTTAATCAGCGTCCCCTTTCGACCTGACGAAAAATAATGGTGCCGTCAAAACCAGTGCCGTTCTTACGATAATTTATCCTAACAACCAATAAAGCTTTTGGGCACATTATGCAATGTTTAAATGTGCGGTAGCATAAAATGTATAGAATGCCTATACATCAACCTGCAGTCTACTCATCAAGTTTTACGCTCTTTGTCCATTTTTACCGTTATACTATCTGTGGACAAAACTTTCAGAAGTGTACCGATCACAATACAGATAAGGAAACAGATGTTTCAACGACTTTCATCTATAGACAATGTGTAATCTACCTATACGCTCAAAAAAAAAAAAGAGAGAGAGAGAGAGAGAGAATTCTTCGTGTCTGCTTAAAGAGACTGCATTTACAGTCTATCAAAAGTAATCTTTTATTATTGTCACCTTTAAACACACTACGTGCTTATAAAGTCGTGGGCTACAAAAAGCGTAGATGTGTGAATCCCTTCCCGATCTTGTCCCGTGATTAGAATAGGACATGTGTAGCTTCCCCAGTACTGTTCGGATTTAGTGAAGCACAGTACGGAGTGCACTAGAGGCACTTAGGGGTTCCTTCCACATCATTTAGCATTTACGACCGAGGCTCCAGTTGCGCGGTTGTCGCAGTGTATTCCGTTTTATCGTAAACTCTGGCGCATAGCTAGCCATAACTGCAGCCCGTCCGTGGGGTTTGGATCTCTACGTATGTGGTTTAACATCGTCGCACGCACATAGCCGTGACTTCACCGTGACCCGGTGTAACGACGTTTTAAGTGGCTCCGAAAAAGGCACGTGTCACTATTAAATTTGCTAGTGAGTTTTCATTTTATGCAGCTATCGCAGTTTAATGTTCTCGACCTGCTTAGAAGTGCCCAAAGTTGTCGTCGACGGTGCCCGTCGAAATACGTTCGATTAAACACCCAGCTGTTTGGGTAGTGTACCTTTACGCGCGCCTTGCCTGTCAAATGGTTATCGAAACTAGAGCCATTCAATCTATATGCTGAAAAATTGTTTTCTTTGCTTCTCTTTTATACCCTAGTCACTGACAGTGCGATTTGGATCCCGATCGAGCTGGACCAGTATCAGATTGCGCGACCACGTTTGGTCCTGCAGCTTGTGTAGATGAGCCAATCACGATAGAGAAATTCGATCCCGATCGGGCTCTATTGCGATCGAAAGTGCTCCCTGTGAGTGGTGTAATATTCCGAGGATGTTTATACACGGAGCATGCACGCTGCAGCTGTTAAGCGTCCATGAATTCAAATGGCCGGCCCACGTGAAGTATAGGTCCGTGTCACACAACTTGTGTAGATAAAACCAAAGCTATTATTGCCTTTAAAGGCTGCGCGTGCAAACAGAGCATCCCCTTTGCGAATTTCATCACTGGCATCTCTGCCACCGGAACTGCAGACCTTGGTATACACATTTCCGTACGCTAGTAATAGTACGGTGTGTCTGAACAGCTTCGTATAATTCATGCTTCGGGGCCAGGATTCTCAAGTTGACTCACAAGCAGAAACGGTCTGCATAGCGAGAGCAGTCGAGAATGAGATGACGTTAAAGAAGCTGAACTTCTAGAAGTGGCTTCTTTCGCGACGGAAGATCCAACGCACGAAGTTGTTTTGCTGATCCAGGGAGGCACTGCTTTCACGGTTATGTCTTCTTATACGTGCCGGGATCTCAAACTAGGAACAGCACACAGTTCTGTGTGGCGCTCACGTGAGCCTGCCAATTGGTTCAAGTGACGCGTACAGGCACCGACACTGGAGATAGTGCACGCCTGGATGCGCGATTCCTCGTCAACGCCGTCCGCATGCTGTTCAGCTAAGATAGGCTCGCAACGCTCTTGCTTTCGATTTCGCCCACGTTTTCCAGAGTCGGCTGTTTTGCTGATCGCGGGAAGCTCCCCACTTTCTTATCCCCATTAGGGCTACGCGCCTGACATAACTCGCCGCAACCGGCCCACGTCCACGTATGACGCACGGAGAACGCTATGTACAAGCCAATGAGTCCACCCCTCATCTACAAGACTGGCACTCATAGTATTGGCAGCCGCGAAACAACCGCAACACTAACGGGCCTCTGCTCAAGACTATCAGAAAGAGGCACCCTCTCAGCAGGGAAAATACTTTAAGTTTGATGCGGATAAAAACGTGACTGTGCCTGCGAAACGCGTGCAGGTTGAATCGTATGAAAGCCTTAGGTACATAGAACCCAAATTAGCGGCAGGTCACCCTGCAAGAACGGCGATGCCAACCTTACGACAACAACGATAAGGAGCGGCTGATAGATGCTTTTTTAACATTCCAAAACAACATATCTAGAAGATCTGAGAGACGGGGCAGTGAAGCACTCCGGATTACAATTTTCACCACCTGCGGTTTTTCAATAAGAGCCTGTGAAACGCCAGGAAGCGTATATTAGCATACGGCGCTAGCTACTTCGTCTTAATGGAGAGATAAAATGGCAGCGCCCGAGCCGTGTTAATGTTCACAATGGCTGGCCTATATGCCAGGGCAGCTATTTTTTTGCGAACACTGGATATCATCTCGGCGGGGAGCGTTTTCTCCAAGGAGATTATATTCGGCGGGCAAAACTGTCCCTTCCGCGCGAGCAGGAGGGACAAGCGGAAAGCATTTGCCGATGTCCATGTAACAAAAGCGCCAGTAGTCGAAAGAAAAGAAAGAGCCGTAACACGCTCACACAGAGTGACGAAGGCTGTACGACACATTGTTCGCATATGTCGGGCATCTTTCGATATCGTAATCCAGAGCTTAACACCGCTATAGGACACGACGACTCGCTCCGTCCCACGTGGAGCGAGCGCGGTGATGCGAAGGCTAAACGTACTTATCCTCTCTAAGCCCACGTTCCTCAAAGATTCCGTCTCTTTCGGTTAAATCTGCGTGAAATCTATGGCTCCAAGAATATGTTAGCCCTATAACGGTTTTTTTTTTATGTGAGTTACGCTCCATGCGGACTTCTTTCTCCTTTGCTTTAGTTAATAGAACATTTTCTGCGCATTAACTGTCAGGATGCTATTATAGAGCTTTTGTTTCTTGCGGAATAACAGCGTATGCCGTGCGCCGGTATTCTTTCTTCGTATTTCTTTTTTTTATGTCTCCTACTGTTTCAGTAGCTTCTTTTTATCCCTTTCTTCCTTTGTTGGTATTCTTCACGCTTCGTCCGCCCTCTGGAAAGCTTACGTGTTATAGCCTGCTTATTTTAATTTCTCCTTTTTTTCCTTCTTTCGGTCTGACCGCGTTTTTTGAGTTCGAATATCATATAACACTAAAAAGAACCGGATCGCTTCCGCGCTTCCATTCATTTTGCCGCTTGGCTAGCCGTCGCTCAGCTGACAGGCACCATTCATCTTCGGCTTGCTTATTCAGGTTCCCCTGCAAGACTTGAGTGGGCAAAGCGGTTTCGCGAAATTGCCCTCGCTCGTTTCTCATAAGCGATTCAGTCAACATGGCTAATAATTCCTCTATTTGCAGGTTTTCCCGCAATCCTTATTGATGTGAAATATTGCAGGGAAAGCCCTCTGGAGAAATTACCAAAATAATGTGCAAATCGCAAAGACAAATCTGTTTTGCATCACTATTAGCATGTCGTCCGGAGAAAGGCACAGCTAACTGGCTACGCACGAGCGCAATCTTGTTTACGGGAGAATAAAGGTCGATCAACTTTCTCGACAGGCACGTCGGTTGGCGGCTGCTGTTTGTCGCATGACATCCGTGCTCACTGCGTAACTCATTAGCATAGATAGCACGGGAATCCAACTATACTGTGGTACTTTGCGTGGAGAGAACAGAATCAACGAAACGCCAAGGGCTACCCGTTAAGCAGAAAAAGATGCGCGAGCTGAGGGACGGTGACATGCCTACGAGCCGACATGGGGAGTGCGCGAAAACCGTTTTCTAAGGACATGCAGTTGCGTGTGGGTACGTGCGTCCCATTCCTAATGATCAATCGATCGATCGATCGATCGATCGATTGATGAATGAATGAATGAATTAATTAATCAATCAATCTTTATTATGTTTCAAGACGATGAAAATTCGTACATACATATCTGAACAGATCAGTGCCATGTGACTGAGCAGTGCCCTATCGCTGTCACCTTCTCTCGAAGTGTTAAAAAATGCCGTGCAGAAGCGGCCACTCGCATGAAGTTACCTACATAAAAAAACTAAGGGTAACTATGGCAGAAACTGTCTTCAAGAGTTGCAAGTGTGCCGGTTCACCCAGAGTGAGAATGATGGATTTGCCTAAACTCCGTCCTTCTGGCATGAAATGGCTTTGTGACTTAGTAAATTAAACTACCGCTTCACTTTATCTTGATCACGAAACAGTTCTTAAACTTCACTTTAAATCTAGCTAGCGGTGATGAAGTTACTGTCGCGAGAGAACGAGACAACGGTTTGGCGAGCCTAGATAATCCTAAGTGATAAAGTGACGGCGACAACGACACCGTCTGCGTGCATTTGAATCTGGCCCTCATGACACACACACAGCTGCTACGGCGCTCTGGCCACATTTGCATGCTTCCTAAAACGTGAAGGCTGGCGGTCTGACTATAGGAATCGTCTCGGTACGGCGCTTTTTATTCCACATCCGGCAGCATATGCTGGTCGCTTTCTTTTCTTGTTTCTTCTTCTTTTATTCTTCATTTCACGATTCTGCTTCTTTTGTCGCGAGCGTTCATTTTCTTCTCCCTTTGAAATTGCTGGAGCATTCTGTTTCTTCCGCCATCAGCTTAGTTCGCTAGCAATGCTGCTGTGAGGTGCAACATCCCTCATTCTTCTTCTTGTCTTGCCAATTCTCCTGCTGTGGTCGCTGGTGTGGCTGTTTTTATCTGCTGCCTCAGATCATATATCATCTCAAGTAGGCAAGGGGTGAATGTTGTTCTCTCCAAGACTTCCGCCGTGGCAGCGAGCAAGTTCTACTGCGTTCTTTCTATGCCGCTGCGTGCGCGTGGAAAACAACGTCATTTTTTGAGGCGATGCCTTTGCGACTTCGCACCGTCTGCAAACCAAGCGCCGTTCGCAACCCATGCAGCTTCGTGCGCAGCTGCGTGCGTCGTCTCCTACTGGCATACGAAATCGCTGAAGCAAGCCGAAGCGATGATAAATGGCCATGAGTACGCGTCTCTGTTTGCGCGAGATGTGCTTTCAAACACTACTTATTTTAGCTGCCAGCTTGCCTTCGGTTCTCTTTTCACTCTTGAAGGGTTACGTAAATATACAAGTCGACGAAGGGCGCTCTCACGTCGAGGGATCTGTTTGGCCGCGCAGGATTGTCCGTCATCTTCACGCCTGTATACAACCCTGCCGTGTGTGAGAGCGAACCCGCCGCTGTAGGCCTAGCGGCCATGGCATTCTGCTTCTCAGCTTGAGGTCCCGGGATCGATCCCTGCTGCGGTGGCGGCATTTTGACGGGGGCGAAGTGCAGAAACACGCGTGTAGTTAAACTTAGGTGCACGTTAACGAACCGACAAAATTAATGCGCAGTCCTGCACTACGGCATGCCTCATAAGCAGATCGTCGTTTTGGCACGTAATACCTCAAGATTTAAAAAAAAATGCGATAAGCTTAGTGGCTGGGAACTTTTAGTGTTGCAAACTCCTAGTCATTCGTTTGGAAGGCAATCATTGGGTGTTTCATCAGAATAAGACATCAGTGGGTTTAAACAAATAGCTTAGACGTATTATCGCAAAGACATACCGCAGTACGACAAGAGAAGTCTATACAAACTGTGGCGACAGTGGTGACCTCAGACACGAGCATTTTGCAGCTAAAAAAAAGGGGGGGGGGATGCAGATCCCACGCGCTGTGGCAGTCGGTTTAAGCGAAGCTTGCATTAGAGTTTGCGAAGCACGCTGTTCTTGATGAGCCGCAATTTGCAAATATAGAGCGCACAAACAAGTTGGACGTATTTCTAATAGGAGCCGCCTCGATAAAAAATAATCTTGCGGGGCCCGATCATGCCCATCTCATGCGTGACGACGAATAGATGACGGCGAAGAAATGACCACCACGGAACGGCAAACGATGGCGTGATGATGACTGTATGACCACGACACAATGACAACGATAGCATGATGACAACGGCATGATGAAACTGCAATCTCTACTATACATAATGACGACGGTGAAACGACCACGACGACACTGTGATGACTGTACGACGATGCTGGAATGACGACAAGGGTATAACTACAACGGCGTGACAACAATCGGATGACGAAGCTGGAATGATGGCGAGGTGTCGACGCGTGACGACGATAGCAGCAGCCAGCACCCTAAAGGGGGGGAGAAGGAGCAGGAGGAGAGAAAGAGAGATAGCAGGGTGTTAACCAGAAATGTGCCTCGTTGGCTACCCTACTATGGGAGAATAGAAAGATGACATAGAAAGAGGAGGGGAGGAGGACGCGGTGAGCTCGCGCACGCACGCGGAGGGCCTGAGCAAGTCAAAGGCGTTCACATACGCCGTCGCCCTCAAGAAAGACAAGAGAGAGAAACGAGAAGGGAAAGGTACGGAGGTTAAACAAGGACGTGCCCCGTTGGCTACCGTATACTCTTGGTGAGAGGGAAAGGGGAAGAATAGATGAGGAGGAGCAAGAAGAAAAATTTTAAAAAGAGTCAGTCATTCACAAAGTCAGTCGCAGAGGAAGGTCCACTGTCACAAGCGCTCATACAGTCCCGTCGCATTCAAGAAGTGCTGAAGGGCGTTTGCGGCCTTTCGCTTGCAAGTATGCATAGGCCATGGTCCCAGGATCTTTTTCCTCTGAGAGCACTCTATTATGTAATAGGCTGAGTTGAGCTTGTAGAGTACGTCGTTGAGCGTCAAAGGATGGGCAATGACACAGAAGGTGCTCTAGAGTCTCATCGCACCCACACAAATTCCACGCCGCAATGTGCGCAATTCCTATTAGGGATGAATAGGAATTTGTGAATGCGACGCCCAACCACACGCGACACAATAAAGTTGTCTCACGACGGGAGAGTCCAGGTGGTAGACGAAGTCGCAAGTTAGGGCCGAGAGAGTCCAAGCGTGAGTTGCTGAAACCCGGTGAATTCCATCGTAGAAGTGTGATGTGGCGAGCAAAGTTTCTTCACAGCTACCAAGATGGAGACGATGCAAATAAAGATAATATAGCTCCAGGCGTCATTTCTATGGCACCTGGCTCCACTGTTACCTATACTTCTTTGCTTCAGAGGTATTATCGCAGAGACATTAAAGAAGCAGCCACCCGAGCCGTTTCGCGGCCCAGCTAGTAGGAGTCTGACCAATCACCAGGTGGCGTAAAATGTCTGTATCCTCACCACTTCAAGGGCGGTCCTCTTCCTATCCATCCACTAAATCATTATCATCGTTGTCTCCCGCAAACAATCAAATCTTCTTTTGTTGTCTTTGCATTGCTTCTGCGCGTTGGACCTCGACGCCACCTCATTCAGCCACCTCGTTTTTATGGCAAGTTATTTCCGTTGCATATTATCAAAAATTACTTTGTTATTTCGGGCCTTTATAGCCTTGTAATTGTGTCACGACCGATTTCCGCTGCGTACGAGGAGCTGAGCGTTATTATGTGGAACAGCGTTTGCACTACTTGCGACTGCTAACAGCATAAACATTTGCTCAGAACAGCTTGGGTTCGAAGTGGGAATTTGTAGTCAGTTGCTCCCCCGCTGCGTACCATCACGCACGCCTTTTATGAAATAAGTTATAGATATGAAATAAGTTATAGTCAGCATCGTTTGGCGAAAGCGCGCTTCTCTCGGTGCGCCATGTGCACGTGCCTGCAGTGGTTGCGCAAGTGCCATCCTTAGGTACATCATCAGGTGTCTACGAGCGAAAGCGCCGAAGCGGAGGGAGACAATCTCAAACCTGCGGAAATACGAGCACAAGACGCCAGCAAGTGTTCAAGCGTAGTACTATTATCGCCTGTACAATTCCCGGTGCGGACAAGCAGACAAAAATAAATGTTCTTGTATAAAGTCACTGCCTCAGATTCTGTTCATCGTGGGAAAGCAGCACATAAGCTGTCACAAATGGCGGCAAGAAGAGCTGTGATACAAGTTACTTTCCTACTCTGCATTAGCTAATTCAGACTTGCCTGAATAAGCTGCCTCGAGCAGCTTGACGCGCGTCCTGGAAATGGCTGGCCGTTAACAATATTATACACTTCGTGAATAAGACATCCAGAATATAGCAAGTATTAGAGAGAGAGAGAGGGAGCAAGGAGAGGAAAGGGAGGGAGGTCAACGAGACGACCATCCCGTTTGCTACCCTGCACTGGGGGCAAGGGAAAAGGGTAATTGAAGGAGTAAAATAGGGAGAGAGCGAGGATACTGAGTGCACGTGGGATGATGCACAGGGGCACTATAAGCGGTCGCTTAAACCGGTGCACTTCAAGTAGTGTACAAGTGCACGAATCACTATTTGTGCCCGTGGCGGGAGTAGCCACGGCCCGAGTATCTTTGACTCGGAGAACGGTCTCGAGTCCGCTCGGTTTAAGGTTGTCCTGAGAGAGAAGAGGCGTTGTACGTCGTAGCGAGGGCAGCTACACATTAGAGAGCTTTACATTAGGAGACACAGGTGAAATATCAGCCGTGAGTGTTCAAGAGGAACCTAGAAGCGAAAGATTTACTATCGATACCAAAACCAGAACCAATATGAGCGGTACATCAACGATTTCTGAAGGCATGATTAACAGTCTGACCAGTCGCTGCGGTCAGTCGCTGTGCTGGTGGCAGCGTGACGCTTGGCCCACCTGTTTCCTAAGGCTTTATACGGAAGTGTCCAAGCGTTACCTATAGCTTTCTCCACGAAGACTTACCAGTATGCACAAAAACGATTCCGGGAACTGCGTCAATGGTGGAGGCCTCATAAGCAAGCAATTGTAGATATAGCTTAGATGTCATGCTACAGCACCTGGCTGCGCTTTATCTGTCATCTACACTTGTTACATACATTTTGTTACTTCCGTATACATTTTCTTCCATCAGAGTTGCCTTTATACCTGTCGGAAAGTATCTTCATTACGGGCACCGACTAAGCATCTAATTACCATGGTGTCCATTCTATTACTTTGTAAGGACGGTACGCTTGAAAAAGACGTCAGGCCGTTTGGTTGCCCGAGGGCGTTCTGCCGGTCGTACCGTGTTCACGCGCACGCCGCGGATCACACGCCTTTATTTTCCGCGGCTTGTGCCGCAGGACATGTGCGCCTCCTCAATCTACCGATTGAAGTCGCTGCTACCTTAACGGGCAGATTTACAAAAACTGCAGAAAAAAATCAGAAAGGAAAGTCTGTATGATAACGCAAAGAGCAGTGGCTTGTTATTGAGGCCCGAGCTGGCTGCCTGAGGACAAAAGCACCCAGGAGCAAATATGCGCCACAGGATGAGGCATGTGTGTGCTGCAAAAAAAAAAAAAAGAAAGAAAGGAAGAACGAAAGAAAGAAGAAAGAAGAAAAGAAAGAAAGAAAGAAGGAAAGAAAGAAAGAAGGAAGGAAGGAAGGAAGGAAAGAAAGAAAGAAAGAAAGAAAGAAAGAAGAAAGAAAGAAAGAAAGCCGGGAAACGATTCGGCACATCGTAATGCAGTGCCAAGATATTCTCCCAGCGAGACCCGCAGGGAGTGCCTACCTTCCAGAAGCGTTGGGATTAAAAAAAAAAATTGGAAGGATTAACTGGTCAGCAGTCGAGATGAGTAAGCGACGATTAGAGTATTGGTGAAAAAAAAAAGCAGGAAAGACATTGACAGAACTGGAGTCATTGCAAGCGTATGTAATAGTACAGTATGAGTGATGGGGGTTATAAATACGAAAGTTAAGATAGAGATCAGATAGGCAAAAGGCTAGATGGCGATAGCTGTAGTAGAGCCTGTACAAAGCCTCTTCGTCCCAACTTATGTTTAGCTTTCGCCATTCTGTCTTGAACGATATATTTTTCGTTTGTATGATTAAAGGGCCCCTTACCAGGTCTGGCCATTTTGAGCTGACAAGCACATTGCATACAATGCGCGCTAACGATCGTGTTTGCTAAGTATTACACCCCTGTGCGCCGGGGAAAGAGCTTAAATTTCAAACCAAACGCCGTTAGCTCTTCGCCTTGAGGGCACCGCGCTAATAGCCGGACAGTCGAAGTATATCGCGCAATTGGTAGGGTAGGGCTGTGACGTCGTTCATAGTGACACGTCCATTCGAGAATCATTCAAGGCAGCATCCGTTATTTGTTTAATCCGTTGCTTCATTAGACGAATGAATGTACAACGGTAAAGGCAAGTTCAGCATCCTCATGGCTATCAACAAAGTCCAAAAAGGTCCTTCAAACGTGTCATCTACCTTCCAGAGCATGGACGGAGTCACGAATACAATTGAAAGTTCACAAAAACTCGCCGCGAAGAAGCTTGTGTATGGGCTTCTCCTGCGTGAGCACCACAGGTGCCAAGCAAGGTAATTAAATTATGTAAAGAGCAGCGATCAGCTGCTCCAGTACGGCGAGGACATGCACGGCGCTTTTAGCGGCCGGAGTCTGGAGACCACAGAGAATCACGCGCATTGATTCTAGCAGGCATTTCAGCATTTTTTCAACGCTTTCTTGGTCATTATTTTCAGCTCCTTGCTTGCCTATAGGGTTATCGGCTTTACTAGCCCTATAATCCACTTCTTGACGTAGAGGAACACTACGGCATGGTATCGTGGGCGTGGATCTACTGGGTAGCGAAGGCCACTCCGTGTCTGTGCCACCCAGGGGCGACGAATGTGCGCCCTGTGCTCTCGGAGATCCTGAATTTGCTGTAAAATTTGGAGAAATATTAAAACATACAAAGCAAATGTCTGCGTGTTATGTTTTACTTCGTATCGTAGCAAGAGACGTGTACTTCCGTTCCGTCTGCTTGTTCCCACGTCTTGCAGTCGTGCGCGCAGAGAACAAAGCTATATAATTTTCCACCATGTTCTAGCGCCGTGATCATGCTGTTTCATTCTCTCACGCCTACTTCATTGCACGTGATTGTGGCACTGATCAGGTGTTCTCGTACAGAGAGCGCAAAATCGCCTGTTGCGCGAAACAAGACAAACGCAACCGTTCGCGCACGAGACCGTCACAGAAAGTGCGCCGCTCAGATAAAACGAGAAAGAGAGACAGAGAAAAAAAAAGAAGGTGGGGCCTGTGACGTATCCATCACGCGATCCTCCGGCTCCGGCATTAGAGAACGCAGGGAAGAAATTTCGCTTGCGGAGGCTAGACGGGTCAAGGGGAGGGAGTGTCTACGTCAGCGGTGACGCTCGCCTCCTGAAATCGTGGGTTCGCGCCACTTCAAATATTTCGATCTCTGCTATTAATGTACTAATTTGAAAAATTGGAGGACGCTTAAGGCTTCGGCTTAAAGAGTGGAACGCGACAGCGTTATCGGGACCCATTCGCATCGCATTTTAGGGGCGAAGCTCCTTAGGGTGTGGGTCGTTCCCTCCTCTGTAGTAGTAGTAGTAGTATGTAGCCACCTCTAGTTTATGAATTGTTCAATAGATGGCGTTGTGTATCCGTACGTGAAAGAGACGCCGCATGTAGTTTTATGAAGTGTTCACTAGAAGTCCGTAGCTCTGCAGTTGGCATCGAATTAGGTTTTGACAGCGAAAAACAGCGAATTAAGTTTTGATTTATCCTACATGCGTAATGGACAAATGGTGCAACAGAAGGTCCCCGGACTGATGTACGCAGACGACATTGTGCTACTAGCGGACAATAAAAAAGATTTACAGATACTTGCGAATATCTGTGGGAATGCAGCGACAAATCTAGGCCTTAAGTTTAGCACAGAGGAATCAGGAATTATGATATTTAATGAACACACCAGTAACTTCGTGGTGTCAATTCAACAGCAAGTAATACCCATAGTGAAGCAATATAAGTACCTCGGCGTACACATAAACGAAGGAAAGAATTACTCAAACAACCACCAAGATAATCTGAAAATAAAAAGGGAAGCGGAATGCAGCAATAATGAAACACAGAGCACTGTGGGACCACAATAAGTATGAGGTTGTGCGTGGAATCTGGAAAGGAGTAATGGTGCCAGCGCTAACATTCACAAATGCCATTATATGCTTAAAATCGGATATATTGGCGGGTTTGGAAGTTAACCAAAGATCAGTAGGCCGGTTGGCTTTGGGAGCCCACGGTAATACCACAAATGAGGCCGTGCAGGGTGACATGGATTGGGCCTCTTTTGAAGTCAGAGAAGCACAGAGCAAAATTAGTTTTGAAGAAAGGCTCAGGAACATGGATGAAAATAAATGGGCGGCTAAAGTGCACAAGTATCTCTACATGACAAGCGTGGACACAGAATGGAGGAATAGGTCAAGGAAGTTGGCAACCAAGTACAGGATAATCGAAACTGCAAATAGACAACCAGGAGTCATCAGAAAGAAAGTGAGAGAAATAGAGACCGTGAATTGGATGCAAAGAATGGAAACGAAAAGGGCAATGGAGATTTACAAGAATGAGAAGAAAGAAATTAGAAGGGAAAATCTGTACGATAACACAAAGGGCAGTGCCTTGTTATTTGAGGCTCGAGCCGGTTGCCTAAGGACGAAAACATATCGGAACAAATATTCGGAACTAGATGAGACTTGTGCATGCTGCAGTAAAGATCCAGAAACCACTCAGCACATCCTGATGGAATGCGACGGGATCCACCCAGCGAGAACCGTAGGTAACGTGCAGCTCCCAGAAGCGCTTGGTTTCAAATTGGAAGGAAACAAACAGATCAGCCGCAGAGATCAGCAAGAGACGATTGGAGTACTGGTGAAAAAAAAAGCAGGGAAAAGATGGATAAGACCTGATCTTTTAAAATCATAGGCAGCGGCACAAGGTCAATTTTTGAAAAAGAAAAATAATAATGAGAGGTATACAAAAATGCTAGATAAAGAACATGTATAGTATACCTGATTAAATCAAGCAGGCTAGGTGACTATTTGTGGCCGCCTAGTTTCAAAGGGGATGCCAATAAATCATCATCATCATCATGATCATCATCATGGAGACCGCTATGTATGTATGTATACGCATATATACATATATATGTATATGTATAGTATAACCGGAAGCCGACTTCCGCTTATGTTTCCACTTCCGGTTCTGCTTCCGTTTCCACTTCCGGTTCCGGAAGCCAGCTTCCGGCTTCCGGAGAACGCTTCCGGCGTGCGTTTTTCTCTCTCGTCCGTAGCTAGGTGCGCTGCGGTGCGCAAGGGCGTTCGTTCCCGACGCGTGTTCTCTTTCTTTCTCATCCGTAGCTGTGGTTTACCCGAATGATCCCCCGGTGCTTCGCCCACTCATCATCATTCACTTCGTGGATATGCTGTGATTTTTTCTTTATGAGTAGGCTTCACTGCAACCCACAACGTGGGAAAGCCATGGGATGGGAAGACATTTCCACAAGGGCAATATAAGCCATCTTATCAAAATGTGAAGGCCCTAGGACCTTTTTTATCAGTTCTATTAATTGTTTGCTCTTGACCTGAAGCGCACGCATGTCCAACAAGATTAAGAAAGTCCCGGTGTTCAACATTCCCCTCAATGTTGCCTAGAACCTAAGTACAGCGAAACACCATCAGAATTGGAGGACGCTTAAGCTTCGCCTTTAAAAGTGGAACGCGATAGCATTCAAAGATCCCTGGCTGCTTATCAGGATTTTTTCTCGTATATTCAAATTACAATCCGACGCTATCACGTCTGTACGTTGTGGTTAAGTCGTACTTTCCGATTTTTCTGACAGATTTTACTTTGAGAAATTAAATTTTTGTTCACTAACGCCTTGCGCCACGCGAAGGGCCCGCCCGGTGGGGGAGGTTCGGGATGATGTGGTTCGGCATGATTATTCCCGTCAGACGCCCATGCTTAACGCCGACGCTTACACCGACGCCGGATTTTCTGCGACGCGGGGCCCTTAACGCTGTCGCGTTAAAAATTATCCTTACAGGGCACGTAAAAACTTCCAGCATATAACCACAATTTGGTGTGCGCCCCCATGAGGGGCCCTGTAACAAACGCCTCCGAAACATGCGGTTATAATCATGCATTAAGTATATCAGCGCTACGCTGTTCTCCACTCAACTCGTATGCCCTCGGTCGTCCTTCAAAGTTGCACTCATTTATTATTCCCCGAGTCCGTTATTGAGATTCCAGTCACACGGAAATGAAGGCGGCAGCTCATCTTGGTTAGTTCGAAGCTTCGCAACAAACTTAAGGTTGCTGCGTGGGCTTGTGTTTGAATCCGCTTGCACACGGAGGGGGCAAACGTATTTACTCAGAGTTTTCGGGATGAAACATGTTCGCAGAGCATGCATCTTTCAAGATCCCGACGCGCTCTGTTCAAACCGACGGCACTCGAAAAGTTCCTGCTCGTTGCTGAATTGTGTTTGCCCAGGGGCCATGTTTACGACTCTCAAGACTTGGAAAATGCGGAATCTGTCTTTTCCTACGCAGCAGCTGTGTCAAGTGCGGCGAGATTTTATGCCTAGCTAGACAGAAATAAGCATGTTTTGCCTCCACGTGTCTTGGCCTAGTTCTGCAAACCTGCGCCACCCAGGTCAACGCATAGGGCGAAAAACATTTCCTGTCGTTTGGGGGAAACATTTCCTGTCGTTTTGCAAGAGAGAGAGAGAAATACGTTTATTAAATCATTAAAAAATAGAAAATTGTACATGTATGAAAAGGCAACCCCAGTGGTTCTTCCGGTGAGGTGCCTAGATTAAGTTAATGGTTTCGCTTCTTATAAGGTAGGTGAGCAAGCTGTCATATATAGCTTTGCGGTGTTGAGGGGTCCCTCTAGGAAGGATCCAGTCATTGAGTGTGACGACTGAGCTCTGCAGCCCAGCAAGAGCGTTGTTTGTTTGTTTGTTTGTTTGTTTGTTGGTTGGTTTGTTTGTTGGTTCGCTTGTTTGTTAGCTTGTCTGTTTGTTATGCTTGCTTGTTTGGTTGCTTGATTGCTTGTTTTTTGTCTATTGCTTTGTTCGTTTGTTTGGTCGGTCGGTCGGTCGGTCGGTCTTAAATGTAACCTAAAACACTGTAATATGGAAGGAGCGCAGGGGTATGCTTTCTGAACAATCTTTTTTGTTTGATTTTGAGAAACAGCTCCCATAAATATTTAAGTCATTTTTTTAGTCAATACATCGGCATTGTTTCCACTGCGTGCGTGTATCGATGCGGTCTGTCAAGTATCAATCGGCATTTATTTCGACGTTTACCTTTTCTTGTGTGAGAAAATATTACTTCAACACAGCAACAAGTGGGTGGTTATTGTTCTATTGAAGTGATGAAACATTTTAGTCAAACGTTTGGCTACTGCAGTAGCACGAAATTATGAAAATCTCCGGAGAAATAGCTGGATGAAGAAGTTTAAAGGGACTGCAACATGGCCAGAATGTGCTGCGAGACGCTGATGCAAATGATTACCATGATTTATAGTGATAGTATCCAGCACGCTGTTCGTGATTTAAGTAGGAATTATAATTTTAAGTTGGCAAAGAAAGTTTCAAGAACCTGGGAGTGTCGCGGCCTGGCGGTGAAATCTTGGTACTCCGGATGTAGTATATGAGATTACTGCACGTAAGTCGGCTGTTGTTAAGTACGGCGTAATTATTGCCTAAAATTGCAGTTCGTGCATTATTAGACGCTTGCGCTTTATGATGTGCGTATTATGACGCAAAGAAAGTACACGCTAACGTGCGGCGCACACGTCCCACACTGCATGGCGGCGCCCATGCTGTTGTACACGCGCGAGTTTGCGAGTAGGTACCCAGAATTGTGTTGTTGTGTGCTCTCCCTGTGAGATACAAAATGTCATCGACTATAGTGCCGTAAATGTGTACCAGCACTACAATACTTGCACACGCGTGGCTACGTACGGCACCACGCTCAGCGGCGTATCATGTGTATAAAAGCGCCGTTTCACTTTCGAGAACTTAACTTGGCTTGGCTAAAAAACACCTCTGACTGGTTAATGACAAAATTGGGTGGACAGAAAACTATGAAAATATGTAGCCCATATTGTAGAAATAAGTTTAACACTTCGGAAAACGCTGCGGCACATTAAGGACTGGCAACGCCTATATCACGCCGGAGAGTATACAGATGATTGATACACCTGTAGTGTGGTCGTTTGGTAGCAGCCGGTACCCATAGCAGTCAAGGCGGCCACATATTTGAGGAGGGACTGTGATTTGCGCCGTACAGCTTTAATCGCATGACGCCACGAGAGGCGGTCATCAGTAATAACAGCCAGGTAACGGTGTTGTCGTACACGTCGCAATGGTGTCTCGCCAGGGTGCAGTCGGCTCATGGTTCGACGAACACGTTGTCAGGGATGGTATGCAGTTGCAACCGACTTGGCAGGTGGAATCTGCACCCCAACTTCATCCATGTACTCTGCAGTCGCATTCAGAGCTCTCTGCAAGCTTGCACGAATACGTGGGCCAAGGTGCGAAGGGCCACTGATCCATATAGCGAATGTCATCAGCATAGACAGCTATGCGATTGGGATGCCACATTCCTGAGGCAAACGGCTTGGAAGCCCAGCAAGAACGCAGCTAAAAAGAAAAAAGCGATAAAATGCTGCCTTGTGGGACACCACGCATCTCATTGCGAGATTCACTTATTGCTCCTCCAACGCGCACGTTCATTCTGCGCTCTGAGAGAAAATTACGAACAAATACAAGCAGACGGCCCAAATTCCAGCGGTCGCAAGTGCGACCATAATCTCCTTATGTGGAAGCGAGTCGAAAGCTTTCTGTATGTTCAAAAATAGCATATATGTGGAGTGCTTGCTTTCTCTAGCAAATTCAAGCGATGATACAAGGTCTGCAATGCTGTCCAGGGCTGGACGGCAGTGACGAAAGCCGCTCATGACACCAGGAAAGAACTTCGGCTCCTGCAGCATGACATCTAGACCAAACAGTACCATTTGTTCCATCAGCTTGATAACACTTGATGTTAGTGATATTGGCCCGTAGGATATTACATTGACGGATACCGCAAATGAAGTATGTGTTCTGAATCTAATCTATGATGAAAGCTTATACGAGTAAGTGAAACTTCGCAATTTACCCAACTCACCCATGCACTTTGTCGTGCAAGTGCTGCTTGTCCAGCAACGTGTAGTCCACCTTTACAGCTCCAATTTGGCTATATGCCCCACGTTACATCAAAGACTGCAGTAAAGAAAAAACTCACTATGCCACTGCAAACAAAATGTCACTTGCTTATTTTTAATACTAACTGTCGGGTACCCAATTCGTTAAAATTCCTCGTGACAGGCCATCAACCGGTGTTGCAGTACAAGATACTTTCCTTCGATGTCTTTTTTTTTTTTCTGGTGGTGGAACGCAGGTTTTCACCCCGTTACCTAAAACACAAAACAGGTTCTTTGACGAGCAGGCGATTTGGGCTTTACACGGTTCAAGCGGCGATGAACTCGGGGGCCAGTGTCAAGGAAACGCTGGGAGTCTGGACTATAAACAAAGCCAGTTCATGCGGACCAAACGGGGAAGCGGGAAGCACGCCGCAAAAGAAAGCGGCAACTCCCTCGACGGGCGTTCTTTCGAGGCATGCAGTTGTGTGGAAGCTGTTGGAGCAGAATGGAGGCAAACAAGGCCCACTGACACGCGCTGTTGGTTCGCCAAGACTTTCTGGTGGAGCGGAAAACTCGGTGCCAGGAATACATTAGGCAACCCTAAACGTCGCAGCTGCTTTTATCTTCTTTGTTTTCTTTATTTCTTTTATTTATTTATTTCCTTTCTCCGACAGAGTGTGCGCACTAATTGGAGAGCGCCAGTGGTCGTTCGCCCTTGCTTTTGAGGCTCGTCGCATAGCTTGACGTTGTGTTCTCGTGGGAAATAAGCCCTGCGTCTTGCAGGAACAGTGTTGAAACCACAGAATCTTTATCTTCAACGAGGAATGCACTTGTACACTGGCAGGTGGAGAAAGAGGTAAAACGCGAGCGGTATCGAAGCAAGATGGGGGTTAGCGCAGTGGTAGGTTTGGTCACGCTTTCGCAGGGCCCGGATGGCGAGTTTTTCCTTGTTTGTCAGAAGCTTACAGTATATCTGCTTGAAGTGCACTGAATTGAGTGATATGACTGTACTATGCAAGTATTCTTCTTCATAGCTGGAACTGCTCCTTTTCATGGTGTTGTTGCGTCGTTGGAATCCGGAGACGAGCGTAGGACAGTATAGCAAACAGTTTATTGCTACATGGTGCAGCAAGAACGGAAGTACAAAATACAAGTGGCCAGAAGAGAAACATGCTAGCCTTATAAGCAATCGCGGGCGGGTCATGTGACTACCTTGAAGCTTGACTTGATGATGCTATCTACAGCACGTGGCGTTATCACATACATTACAGTTGTGTTCTGCTTTAATATAAAAAAACTGTATTGTTGTTATAAGGCCGGCGGCAAAATTTGCAAACGTTTCCAACACAATGTCTGTCTATCTGAATATATAGTAGTATTTTCTGCTCGTTTTATTTCAGTAGTGTTTCTTTGTTTTCCGTTGAGTGCTCTGTTTTCCCAGTATACTGTAGTGCTCGTAAAAAATCACATCAACTCACCCTACGGGCAACCATGGTGGGATGCGAAAGCATCGCGGGGGGTGCGCATTGAGTTTCCGTTTCGTTTCACTTGGCAACACAACCCCATGAAAGTTGAGTGAGAGAAGTGGAACGCTGACGTTCCACTTCGGTGTGCCGAGCCCGTGTTGCTTCCGTAAAAGTTTCCTGCCGACGTTGACGTTCGGCTTCCCTGGCCCGAAGTTCGGGGTCTGCTTGCCGACGCTGACGTTTACGTTCGGCTTCCCGAGCCTTCCTCTGCTCCGCGGCGGTGGCGCTGCCGCTGCAACTAGCGCCGACGTTGGCGTTGTTCATGGCGTTTCGCACATCGTTGCACAGAGAGAGAATGACGGAAGCACAGCGAACGCGCGCTTTATACTGCGCCGCGACACTTGCGCCGCCTACCGGCGTACCCTTAGAGAGAGAGGAAGAGAGAGTGAGAGAGAGATACTTATATGCAATGATTTGCTGCGCCGCACCTGTGTCGGAGAGGGGAAGAGGGGAGGAGGAGAACGCACACCTGCGTAGGCGAGGAGAATGAGGAGAGATGCGCATGCGCAGTATGGTGCGGACGCTGCAGAACGGACACTGCCCCGAGCATAAGATGTTCTCGCATCTAAAATGGCAGTGTTCAAAGTTTGTTAAAAGTGTCTAGTAGATTTGTTCAGAAAAGTAGCTTACGCTACAACTATACTTGTCTCACTCTTTTCTTACTTTGCGCGTAAGAAAAGCATAGAAACCTATACTTACCCCATTCATTTCTTATCGGCTCTTTACAGGCCAGGCAGTCAATACTTTGCAGGCTTCAGTGCCGCATTATCGACAGCATTTGCGCAAACGAGCCGAAGGAAAGTAAAATAAAGTAAATGCCCGCCGTTTTTTTTTCTTTCTTTCTTTTTAGTTTCACACTGAGGTTCAAGATAAAGAAGGTTCTTGCCCTTTCGCGCTATACAGATCATTTAATTGCCACTGACCCTGAAGCACGTGCATGCTTATGTGCCGAAAAACACAAATCAGAAACAGGCTTTGGTCGGGTTCTCAAGTGGGTTAAGCAGATTTACACGATCGAGCGAACGCCATACGATGAAAGGAGCGCTGCACAATATGAAACGAGTGAAACTATCTGTTTTCTTCGGAGCTTTTCTCAGCATTATGCGATTCCGGGGGGCTTGAGCCCTTTTTGAAAATAATGGGGTTCGTGCTCGTTCAAAAGGTTTCGATACCGTTATTCCACATCTGCCTCATCTCCTTTCCTTTCCATTTTTTTTACTCACTTGCATCAGTGCTAGCTAAATTGCAAAAACTTCGAGATCATGGTCGGTTAACTTACAAAGGGGTCTAGTCAGTTTTTCTCCTTTTCTCCGTTGGAAATCAAGTCTCGTATTTTTCATTTTAAAATGTAGTATTACGACGTAGTTTTCTCTCAAATACCGCTTTTGTATAATTTTTGTGTGCCTGTTCGGCTTTTTTAATGACTGTCAAGCCGACTGCAAACCGCTAGGACCAGTTATGGAATGACTATGCCTGCAGGATTTACGTTCACTGTGTGCCGGGCCATTGGCATCTTGGCCGAAAAGGTTTTGCGCTGTATATTTATTTATTTTTCATTTTGTTGGCCCCAGTACGCTGTGGTGTATTGCCCCAACGTTGAGAGAACATAAAGCATGCGCCTTGCACTCGAATGCAAGTGACGTAAGGAAACGAAAAAAAAAAATGAGACAAATATATATCAGTAAGACACTGAGCAAAAATATTTATTTCGAATGGCCAACATTGTACCATACAGTACCGAACAGGAAATATATTTTGCTTTTTGAGTCGTCTGAGTAAAACTGCTCAGGCAGTAGCCTCAAGGGCAGTATACCCTCTTGAACACTCACTACTTTATTACGTTATTCACACTGTTTAGGCCATTCATCGTGCACACAAATTGCGTATTCCAAGAATGCATTACAAGGAAACTGTATACATAAACTGGTTACTGAAGATACGTGCCCTCTGGCGAGATAAATTTTAACGATAGCTGAAAAGGGGGTTAGCCGAGTGGTAGACTTGGCATGCTATTGGAGGTTTAATATTTCACAATAGATTAAATAAAGTGGGAGAGAAAGAAGCGCACATGTATCTACTCGCACACAAACTCGGAAATTTAGGCAACAAGAAGCGCAATGAAACGAACAAACTGGAAAGTGCAGCTTTATGGCACCGTGAATAGGGTATACGTTATACATCTCTGTCCCTTTAGCTGCACCCTACTTAACATTAAAAAAAATACAATAGCACCTCAAAGCTCGGAAACGTAGGTAATAAATTTTCCACAGGAAACAGCAATATCATTTCTTTTTCTTTACTGCTGTATGTTCAGTGAAGCTTTTCTTTGAGTTAAATTGTATTTCTTGGTCAGATAAGGACAACGTCATCTTATTGTTTCTCGCGCACTTATTACCTCGAGCCTACAGAGTTATCGACAACGGCGCCCATTGGTTGAAAAATGGAATGAGCTTGAGTAATAGTCCTCCAATATTACTACGATGAGGGCTTAGCTTGAGACCATATGGCTCGACTCAAGCAATTTTAACTGGGCTCTAGGAGCGTCTAAGGTTACAAAACGTCAGCCCACGAATCGCCAAAGAGCATCGCCTAAAGCCCAGTGTCGAGACAAATCAGTGGAGGGTGGCGGTGTTGCCGTTTACTGTCGTGCGCTATCTGTAGATGTCGAGTACAGATAAGCCGCGGTACCAAGAGCATGGTTTATCGACCGTGACACTCTCAGCCAAGAGCGAGGCGTGGCCTCACTTAGTGCCCGGCAGCCGTAAGCGAGGCGCGATCGCCTAATCCCTGTGCCCTGTCAAGTGCAGTTTGCAGCCCTGCGTGCGCGCAGACCCGGTGTCGTACGAAGCAGGGCGCGTTTACACGACCATCACTCTCCTGTGTCGAGGCGGACGCTCAAATGAAGAGACTTGAAAGAACACAAGTGCAGGAACTCTATACCTCGATGATTGAGAGCAGGCTTCGGCCAGAAGCGCCTTGAGGCAGCATGACGTAATGGATAAAGTTTTCAAGAATTTGTAGACTCGGACGCCTGCCGAATTTCGCAGATCTTAGCTACGCGTGGAGACAGTACTGCGATATATTATTACTCAAAGTCGGCCTCTGGTTCGAAACATCCCTCCTTGCACTGAAGACACAGTTAGATGGCAGCAAAACGGGGAAGCCCTAGAACAGAATGAAACGTTAAGTGCATATTACTGCCACGAGGTGACTGTCATGATTGCTACTATATAGTGCGCCTGAAGGCGTGGCTTACTGACGGTACCATCTGCTCCACCTGCACTCTGTGTATAGTGAATACAAAGTCACTCCCTGTTCTGGTCCTGAGCTGGTTGGTCCTGTTATCTCACACTCTGTCGCGCCTCATTAAGCCTATATAGCATACGTACCACGTCCCGACAGCGACGTGAACCTAAACAACAGATATCTCGTTACTTTGATTCGTAGACTGCTTTTGTAACGTTCTATAATGATTCCCAGCTAAAAGCACTTCTCTAGACGGCAAAGAAACCCCTAGAAAATCGCTAGTTTTCGCTCAGCAATGTAGTTACTTATGTGTTCTAGCGAAACATCGATATAAATATATAGAAATAAGAAAAGAACGAGTTATAATGATATCTATCTCAAGGCGTAGAAGGTATGTCTGTATAGGAATAATTGTATCAATATGGTCTTCCGTCCCCATGCCGCGCTTGCCGGAAGTCAACTTCGAGAGAGATTCATGAGTTCATAGCCTAGCACTGTAGTCATGTTGGGGCTATGCGAAAAATGGATGTACAAGGCTACACAAACACCTAGCTGTATTTTCGGACACTGTCAAAATTTTATTAGAACCCCTGTTTTTGTACTCGCCAAGATTTCGAACGCGATCTTCTTTGAAATTTGTTATACCAAATGGGCTTAAGAGCAGTTTCAGAGATAAAGAGATTACTTTAGAGTGTGGCTTCATAAATAGCAGGGTCCGAAAGCAAGGCGGTCATAGCTGCAATTTATGAATCTGACTAGCCTCAGAGACGATTTGTGCAACTGAGCTGCATTCCGCACGTTTGCGTTCGTCTAACCATGGGTTGCTCTCTCTCAACTTTTTTTTTTCCCCAGTGTAGTCCTTTATCCCTGTGTGTAGTAGCAAACCGGCAGCGCGTGTGGTCGACCTCCGTGTCTTTCTTTGCCACTGGTTCGTTTAGCTTTTAAATCTCGTTTAGAACAATTTTCCGGGTAGGCAAAGTTTGTGGAGGTTTCCATTTAGTGTCGCCGTACTGCTGAGTGCCCTTTCTTGCATTCTGCTTTTTAAGCTAGAATGGAAAGTGAAAGCACTTTACGAGTACTTTCTCGACTCGCCCTTTCCACAAAAACGTGCAACGGAAATCACACGTGACAAAACTTGCGGTGATAAAGGTGCCGGTTCTGGCGTCGGTCCAGCAGTGAATCCACAGTCTGCACCGCTCGCATCCTCACGGCTCCTCCCCCCCTTTTTTTAATATATTGCGGTCTTCGCAAGTAGAGCAAACGAAGAGCGTAGAAATAGCAGGAGTGGGAAAGGGAACCTGCAAGACGGTGACGAAGTGGCAGAGAGTCTTCTATAGTACGACAGCGCCTAGCAAGTTGCAGTTGTCGCTCGTTATTTCGGTCCCTTGTGGTCGCGCTGGCAGGTCTGAGTCGTCGAGTCTCCAGGGCCCACAGAGATTCTCTTAACATTCCGATGAGTGTGTATTTTTTTTATCTCGTGTGGAAGCTTTGCTGCTGTCCGCTTGTTGTTGCTTGGTTTACCTTATCCCTCCCACCACTTTCTTTTTCTTTTTCTTGCTTTCTTTATTGCCATTATATCATCGTCGCTACTGCAACTCTTGTGGTACCCCTGAAAACTTGGTTTTGTGTCGACGAACTTGAGAACTAATGGCTTGCGCGAAACATCGACCCGTGATTCGGGTCAACACTCTGGGTTTTTTGAAACGAGGTTGCGCGGCTTGGTGGAAACTTCCAGTTCCTTGGAAGGGCAGCGCGGTGCGAAGGAGTCTGGCTCCTCACGAAAATAGCTTGCTGTGTAATCGGCGCAACAGACTCCGAAGAACGTCGCATTCGATGTCATAAATATTACAAAAACACAGCGGCAATGAGTAAACACGTACGCGCTGGCATGTTAGAGGAACAAGATGGGTGTCATTTTAATCTCAATGCATAAAAGTCGGTAGAGGATCATAATGCATAATGAAATCAAGGTGGTAGGTCACAAACAAACATTTTTCTTTTAAGTCGGAAGACAGGACCTAAATAAGTTTTCTTCCTGAATAAGCATATATTATTTAACTTAATCACTAGTTAAAGCGCAGAAAATGATTTATTTTATTTATGGCTGGTAATTTTTGTCATAAAATGTGGTATAAGGGCTAGTCGGGCCAGCAGTGATAAGTAACGAATGAATTGCTGAATTGAGTAAAGTTTTGTCATTTATGCAGCTAAGTGTGGGATCTATGCAATGAACTAGGATAATTGCAATGTGATAAATATTAAGGAAGTAATTTTCGAAAAACTAAGCAAAGTGAAAAGATTGCCAATTTGGACCAAATTTTACACAAATCTTCAAGCTATGTGAAAGATGTCAAAAAACAACACAGAAGCCTCAACTGCACCAGCTTCATAGCTGGAGCCCCCATGAGATGCACTAGAGTCTCCTTTTGTTCGTGTGGCTGCTGGGTGACAACATAAAGTGGAAATGAATAATACTTATATAAAATAAATAGTACTGATTTCCGGTTTCGCAAGACAAGAGTATGGGTTGGAAAACTCCCTGTAACTCCCAAACTAATGGAGATACGAAAATAATTTCTTGTACAACATGTTGGTGAACGTTTGAGCATACATAAAATCTAAACAAAAATCAATTTTCTGCAACAAAATACTTTTGAAGGTGGCCTACCACCTCAACAAATTTGCGGATTTGGGGCAGGTTCGGTTTACGCGGAATGGTGGTTGTTCAAAACATCAGAAAGAGGCCTCTATCCTATGGTGCATTCGATCGCGGAAGCTCTTAATAAATATGTTGACTAGGAAACGAACAGCGACTATTACCGCATGCATAATTGTTCAATGTATGATGCAATTAAGCCACCGGTCTCGATAGCATGATTACGTGTTTCAGAGATTTGCAGGTTTTCGTTATGTAAAATCTTTGTTTGAAGGTCTTTCCTTCGATTTCGTTGCAGCAGCCACTGTGATATGTAAGATGGTATACATGCCGGTAAGGTACAGTTACAGATTGCGCGAATTGGGATAAACCACGGAGATAGAAAAGCAACACCGCCTGCGTTTTGTTGCCCTCGTTCCTGGGGATGTTCAATTGAAAGATAGTGTCTCCGATTCAAGTAAACCAACCAAATTTGGCTTTCATGTTCATCGACGCAACATGGTAGAAAATATTGCGTGTTTTTAAAGCAAAATGCACCGGGAACAGCAGTGCCCCGGTCTTCCTTTAAGGAAGGCCGAGGCATTTAATTGCCACCTGCCTGTGAGTATGATAAAGTAAGAGTATAAGTTATTGATTGTTAACTGAAAGGAAGGAATCACTGCTCTGATTTCACAGTGCCACTATCACTTGATATGAACGCGGCTCTTGTTGCATCTGCTAAATGTGTGCTTTATTTAGTAACTGATGACTTCTCGGTGAACATAGCCAAGGGAAGGACGGGTTAGAGAGAGACACGCAGAAGAGAGGAGAGGCACGCAGGTTAACCAGACGCATTCCCGGTTTGCTACCCTGCACTGGGGAAGAGGGGATCTATAAATAAAGAAAGAGAGAGATAGCGATAGGATAGAAGGAGAGAGTACATTTTCATGCACCTTTAAAAGGGCGCACCGAGTCTATAAACGGTCGCCGAGACCTGCAGACTTGATATACTGCACTCACCCTTACGTTGGTTTCTGTGCCATCGAGTCGCATGGCCATGGTGCAAGGATATTAATTTGGGAAAATGGTCTAGAGTCCAGCCGGTTCAATCCGGATCCGGAGAAGATCACGTTCGACGTCACACCAACTACAAAGGCACAAAATGTGTTCAATAGTTTATGTTGTTCCAGAAGAGTCACACGTGCACGCATCCCCCATTCCGATGCGGAACGAGTAGACCTTTGTAAGTGCCACCCCGAGCCAAAGGCGGCACAAAAATGTCGTCTCAGAGCTGGAAACGTTTGATGGCACTTGTAGCTTTAGGGATGGATAAAATGTATATAGATAACATTTCGGGATGTCGGGAGAAGACCAATATTTGTATGTCATAACCTCAGCCACGAAAAGAAGATTTCTTGCAGCGTCGGTTCTGGATAAGGGGTTCGGATAAGGGTTCTGGATAAGGGGATTGGAACTGGTCAGGCTCTAGCTACATTGGCGGACCAGGCTGGCCTCGTCGGCGAGGCCATTACCAGCAAAGCCTGTATGTCATGGTAGCCACTGGAATATTAGTTCATGCCCTTTAGCGATAGCGTGATAGTGGTCCCCTCTTATTTCAGAAACTAGCTGCTTATGAGCCATGCGATTTAGGGCAAAATGCAGGCTCTGAAGTGCTGCCTTGGAGTCGCAAAATGTGACCCGTTTCCGAGGTTGCTCTTGCAGGAAGTCTGGTAGATATGACTGAACCGTCGGTATAGATGTGTATTCGGTCCCCGTACGTCTCATTCAATGATAGCAGCGTCATTTGTTTCACAGCTTTTTTGGGGTGATTTACCTTCTTTACACCCGGAATACATGGGTGCATATGAGGCGCTTCGAGACACCACAAGGACGGGTAAAATTCTGTTAACAAGAACAGCAGCAATGACAACAACGCAAGAACGACACAGAGTGTACTTAGAGAGTTTCAATCTGTGCGATTGTGAAAGCTATTCATTATTTACGTTTTGCTTTTCTATTTGTGCTGTTCTCTCGTACCGCGTTTTTAATATGTGTCAGTGTTTAGCTACGATCTTGCAATAGCTGGCTCTGCAGTAGGCCAAACTTCTCATACTGTCGCAGTTAGTGCAAGGTGGGCCAACTTGAAACAGTAGACGAAACACGTCATTTCGAGGTTTACTGCTCCATTTCTTCAAACTGTGCAATCTGGGTAGCGTGATATTTTGCCCCTGGATGACACTATTTATCCGTTTTCCGTGACTTAGAGTTGGTGTGATGGGGCGGTGTACACAGGAGGGGAAAAAAGGAATTAGTGTCGGTCAGGTGGAGGCTCGACAAAGAGAGTCAGAAATGAGCTCCTTTGTCTTTTCAGGTAGATATACCGCAGTCCTCGTGCTGTTTCTCTATCAACAAAGATTTTTATATGTTTATTTTTCTTCAGTACCTACACTACATGAAACTTCAGCATTGTACGTCTGAATATTCGCTGTAGGAAAAATATTCGATTATTATTCTCAGGCAGGTGCAAAACCTGCCAAGCAGCCCTAAAAGGATTTTGATGGAGCGCATTGTTTGTTACCGCTCTATGCGATTTCCGTGATCCAATCTAGGATAGTCCGGAAGTAAAATAAAAGGAGATTAAATGCTGAATTGACCGTATATTGGCCTGAAGCCTCCCATCAGCGGAACGACTTAATTTCAGCTATGCCGAAAGTTTTAAGTGGGCCGTAAAATACTCGGCAGAGACATTCGCGAAAACTGATGAACAAAAAACGGGCGAACTAGAAGCGATAAAACCTTCCATGAAATGTCTCTAGTGCCAAGAAAAATAAAAGCTGAAAAAGAGAATGCAGAGGTGAACTCAACTCTCACCTTAGCTACCCGCAAGGCAATGTTGTTGGCAAAGACTGCCAGAAAGCTCGCAGTCTTCCCCAAAATGTAGAAGTTGTAAAGGAAGGCTAAAAGCAATCGAAGGCAAAAGTATACATTCAGGGTAAAAGCGGGTCAAGAAAAAAAAAAAGGCTTAAGCTTGCACTCGGCCGCGCAAGGCTTGAAAGAGCGAAGCTGGGCGATCGTAGGGTCTTATTATGGCTGATGCTAGGTTGTAACTTGGCCGATGCTAGGTTGTTAGGCTCGGCGTCGCTCGTACTCGGCTTCCCGCATGGCTGGGTCCTGGCGTCGCATGCGCATGTACGTAGCCTGCCGCTCTCATTCACGGCTGCATGGCGTATTCGGAGTCTTCACGTCGTTGCTGCCTCTTGGTCTCGGCCGCTCTGGCTGCGTACTGAGGATCGGCTTGCCGCTGTCTCTACCGCTTAGCAGCGAGACTTGCTTCGCGAAGCGAGGCCTCTTCTTCGGGAGTACGAACTATCTTTGGGCGTACCATGGCTTATACTGATCGAGCATCGCCTGCGCACACGCTTACATAGCTGTTGCATCAAGGTCAGCGCATGCGCAGATTCAGTCGTTATCACGGTGCATGCGCCGATCTCGGCGCGGCGGCGGCAACCGGTTGCGCCCAGTGGCTCCGAGCGGCTGCCGAGCTGCTGCCGGACGCCGCCCGCGTTTCCCCGGCGCGAACGCGGGAAATGGGGAAACGCGGGCGGCGTCGGCAGCAACTCTGCGCGTTAGATCGTTGGTGCTGCTACAATTTCTTTCTCTATCTCTCTCTCATTTTCTCGTTCCCTCTCCGAGCATTGCGCGCGCCGCGCGCATGATCTCCTTCCCTCTCCTTAACGTCCCATGTCAAGGCAACATGTGCACGGCACGGAGAGAGGCGAGGACACACGCCGCTCCGCGAGGTGGTTGCTAGGCAACGCAGTGACGTCATAGCTCGGCGAGGTTTTGCGACAACAAGCGCCACTTTTTACGGTTAGCTAGAACAGCTTCGCTGTTAAAAAGTGCTCTGCGAGTCACACGACGCCCACCAAAGGAAACTAACTGTTAGTGCTTGGTTCGCAAGAAATTGGGTAGCGCAAGTTGCGTGAAGATTCATTGCAGAGCCCGCAGTGAGTGGGCCCATGAAGCCTGCTTAGTGACCCACTGCGCCTACTACAAGTGCCTCGTATGCAAGTAGCGAATTCTGTTATTTTTTGAGATTGCCTTATTTTGCCCACACGACCTGTTTCATATTGCGCCGGGGTCGGGGCCCCCATGAGACACTTCATACTTTTTTAACATGATTTATTGAATGCTTATGGCTCTTGCAGTGTCAATGTTTTCTCAGACTAAGAAGGCAAGGGCCCAAGGAACGTTCACGTCGATTTAAATCCCAATCATCATAATAATAAGCATCTAACGTACATGTTCAAATCCCTGTCTCATTTTACTCTGCCTCACCTTTATAAACAACAAATCAGCGAGTTGGAACATTCGACGCCCGTTTATTTATTTATTTATTTTTTTGCGCAAAATGGCGTTGTTACCAAGCTGCAAGCAGTGTGTGGGTGTTCTTGTCATGGTGCGTAATTAGAGGAGTGGAGTCCTTAAAAAACTTGTGATAAAGTAATCAATTATTGGGAATCTCCTTCCTCGCGTAGCAACAACATAGAAGTCCCTTCAGAAAAGAAAAATACTTGAGCATTTTCTTCCACCCACCCGAACATAGTAATTGGTTTCTGATACTATAACTAGCAAAGCTTGTGCCAATCCTTGAACGCGCAAAGACCGATGCCCCAGTTTTTCTTGTTTTTGTGTTAGCATTTTACACAACCAAACTTTCCCTCCCTTAGTTTGCATCGCCGAGAAAGCGGAAGCGATTAAAGTGACCAGGATGTGAAACTCAAGACACGAAAACCAATTGCTTCTTACCTGTTCAATATTGCAAAGTTTCCTCCGACAGCCCAAACTGACGTATCTGAAATGTTGCTAGTGGTGCGTGTGTTTGGTTCTGTGTGTTTGTTGGGAGCGCGTGTGCGTGCTTGTGTATGAGTTATGAGTTTATTAGATCTCGTTTGTGTGAGACGCACACTTCGTTATATTGCATTTATTTTGTTTGTATACACGATGCTGCAGGCCAAATACCCAAACCGTTACCGTGTACAGGCATCAGCTTGTTTCGATACAAGTGTCGGAATAAAAAACAAGTAAACCATTGTAAGTTGTGCGTCCCACGATAATTCTTTTTGAATTGTAATCCCCCAGCACATCTAAATAACAGCAACAGTAGCCCAAACGAAGCAAGATAGTGAATTTTTTTTTAGTAGTCGATTGCCCAATTTGATTTATTTTGCAACTAGTGTACACGGCTCCGAGCAACCCAGTTCGAGGAATAGAATTGTGCTATCTCCCTCAGGCAAATATAACACGTTCCGTTTAGTCCGAAAAAAAAAAATATATATATATATATATATATATATATATATACATACATACCTGGCATACTTCCTTCCCCGTACAACGAAGATATACGAAGATGTCCATTGAATTGAGTACCTCGTAACTCAGCTACCAGTAAATCATCATTACAGTTTTATCAGATTACGAGCAGCATTTGAAGCGGCTCGTATTAATTGAACCATTCCAATGACAGGGCAGGCCCAAATAATTGTAAATAGACGTACCGTATATTAGGCCTCGATCTGGTATTCGTAGAAAGTACATATTGAATTCTCAAATAAAAATATTTCTATTCGGAACAGAAGCATCTGTATCTGAATTTTTTTATTATTCGCGTGTCCCTTTAATTTTTACATATACTGGAGCACAAGTACATATCGAAACTTGAGCCGGAAAATACAAACCAGTGTATTCCTGCCGCGCAACTTTATTCGAATGCGCGATGCAGGGGCCGAGTTAGCAAACCTATTTATTTTCAAGAGCACTTTGCAATGAGCCGTCCGTCTTCGCCTAATATGTGTAACAATACGATTGTATAGTATGCCACATGCGTTTTACGAACAATTAAGGCATAACAACTTTTTTTTAATAGACTAGCTTCAACTTTGTAAATAAGAAAACTATGATGTCGCTACTGCGCAGGAGCATGGGTAAAAATAAAGAAAAAAAACACTTTTTTGCTGTTCCTCGTCGAGCAACTTTTAATCATTTCCGCAATGATCTGCAGCTTAGCTTGTTTTCCTGTCTGACGATAAAAGGCTCAGGACCAATAGAATCACGCTCCTGTCAGAACCAGCATGTTCGCACTACTCGGACGATGGTAAGCAGCTGTCTGTATGACGTCATGGCCTGGAGCAGGTGTATACATTCCCAAGACCACCAGGAAGCTGACTGATACGTCACACACAGTTGTGACTGCGACGTGACACAGCTTGAAGAACGCGGAAGCGCATCGATGCAACTCCCTGTTCTGGCTGCGCAGCTATGGCGTTGTCCTTCTGCGCACAATGTCGCCGTTTTCTTGTTTGTTTTTTTCATTCCTGGCCGCACTCTCAGAACTAACGATTGCTGTGTAGCTCTATAACAGCTAGTCACGTGAATGGCGTCACGTGAAATTCTACAGTCACGGATGTTACCTTCCACACTTATCATTGATATGTGCAACAATTAAGTGAATTAATTCCTCCAGTGTTATCGACTTTTGAGAAAAAGAACACAAAAGGATACTCAGGCAGCTCATGCAGCAAAAGCAGGAAACACAGATCCCGGGATGCGGCATTCCTGGAAGAACGCGTTCGAGCGTTCTTCGTAAGTGATATTAAGAGGCGGTAATGGAAATTTATACCAGGGATAACCAAGCAAGAAATCTGAGAAGGCCACGAGCTAGGCGCTAACAAAATAATAACTTCGTGACGAGAATTAAGCAGCCTTAGCAAATAGCTTTGAGCAATAATTACAAGTTAATTGTAAAAAAAAAAGGAAAGGCAGGCATGAAAGTGCATGCATAGGAAGGCAATGAGATTAGGCGTTACAAAGGCTTCGTCGCATAACGAGAATAGCACAACCCTAGGTCCGATATTCTTAGAGCAAATATTTAGTCTCTCAGAAGAAGACTATCGATATATCCGTGGGCGACCAGTGTTCACTGCATTCTCAGTTCTAATTAGGTTAGAGGCCAGTAAATCTTGCCGTTGCTTCTCTCGAACCAATCTCTACTCTGGCCAGTGCATGTTACTTCGAGAGAACACGAACGTAACCTTTCAGAACAGAACAAGAGAACGTTAACGTTAGTGCTAAAGCAATCCGATGAGGCCGAGCTATCAATTTGGTAACGAGACTTCTGGATATGCACTGCGAAATTTAGACAATACTAGGGCTTAGGCTACTTTCCTATACCGTGAGTAGGAGCACATATACAACATCCCTGTATTACAGCTATTCCATACAATAGCTTGTTTGGGGGCCAACTCATTCTCTTTGATGAAAGGCTAGTTCTAACACATTTACTGCACCTTTTCTTATACATGACTAATGATGATAGCAAAAGAAGGAACTGAAGCTTTTGATATTTTTAATCAAATTTTTGTTTTGTAAGGCGAACTCTTTGACGCAGCACCTAATTTGATTGCTCGCACCAGGAGGAAATCTTCTATAACTAACGTGCAGGGTATACTTCGAAAACGTGAAGCCTTTTTAAGATTCATGGTTGCATTGCACTTAGTGTTGCAATGACGGAAGATTACTGAAGAACGAACATAGAAGAACAAAAAGTGGAAGTACGTGGTGCAACGTACGTCCACTTTTTGTTCTTTTGTGTTCGTTCTTTAGTAATATACTCCGTCAGTGTAACACAAAGCGCCATGCGCCTTGCGGTCGACGCTGGTGCCGTGTGGTCGACGTACGCTCATGTGATATTTTTAACAAATTGCAAGGCTGTACGTGATTAGCCCGAAGGAATGAACGAGTCATAGTCCCGCTGCCGATCCTCCCCCTCTTTCCCGCCGGTCCCCGCAACTCGGTGGCGAGAGAGCACGTGCCCTTTCCCTCGGCGCCTTTGTATCGCAAGTTCGACAACCAACCATACATCGGCAACCGAGCACTGCTAACCACGAAAATGGGCGATCACATCGTGGTTTTGGCACGTAAAACCCCATAATCTAATTTTTTTTTGTTAAGTTCGAATGTGGTCACCGCTGTAACAAATCCGTGTTCGATGTATTCTACAATGACTTGTTTTGAGGTAACCCGGGTGTGGCTGTTCCGTTTTTCCGTAGCGTAAAAAGGCTACCGTAAGTGGACAAGTTTCCCGAAGCCGTATGGGCAACCAACGCTCGCCAAGAGGCGATACGGCTGTTCGAATGTGCAACTGAAACCTGCATGACACCGTCGTGGATAGGGAGGTCACGAAAATGGCCCAACATTAGTTTGAACAATAAGAGACGCGCGCATGAATCAACGTTTTCTTTAGCCCGATGCATTCAGCCAAGCTCTGTCCACCGCCATGCGCCAGGTGAGGATTCCATGCGCTCCTACGTTCTAGCAAGCCAGAGCCCAGTTAGATCTCCGTTGCGACGCTGCTGTTTCGTGAGTGAAGTTTCCTTGCCTTGTTTGTCCGTTCCTTTCGGTTATCAATACCTCGGGCGCCAAATGTTATCCTACCTTTTGGTTTCTTTGAGATTTATCTGCTCTTACCTCTAAGCTTAAGCACTACTGATCAGTGATCATTCCCCTCCCAATCTTCGTGCTCCCGTTTTGCCCAAGTGCTTTACCTTTGACCTAGGCGGCATTGGTGATTGCATGCAGCATTGGTGCAACGTTGAATTGGAATACGAAGAACGGTGGGAACAAAGGAAGTAAGTCGTTATCGGCAAAGCCGCTAAAGGTACTAAAGAGCTATCAAAACTGTCCCGGCAACCTTACTCATTTCGTTGTTTTCCACAAAGTTAGTCCGTAATTTACGGGCCTCAGTTTTATTTTATTTTTGCTTTCTATATTCCCGTTTAAGAGGAAAATAAGAGTAGCACGAACTTGGAATGTATCCAGCGCCTTTAAGGTATAAATGTGTCGTTGCTTCTAAAGGCCTTAAACTTTTTACCCCGATATTTAAGATAACGGCGCAGTGATCAAGAATTATGAGGAGTGCACTGCACCATTTCAATCTGATAGTGTCACAGCAGTTTACAAGTCATAAAACTTCTTCAACGGATATTCTTCACATAGGGTTTACAAGTCATAAAACTTCTTCAACGGATATTCTTCACATAGGCGTTCTCAAACAACGTATTTATTATTACTCCCGCACTTCGAGCACATTATTCAGGGGCGACAACTACATGATAGCCGTATTATTTCGCTGGCACCGAAGAATATTTGCGACCTCAATCTTCACGAAAGTCTGTATATGCATTCACTTAGAACAAATTGATAGAAATGAAAAAGAAAGCTAATATGAGCATTACCTTGCAACTTCTTCGCCATATATATATTCTTCTGACTACCCTACGCAATAAATGTTTTCATAGCATTTGCATGAACACGTCTTTCCTTGCCTGATTAGGCGAGCCCTCGCTCTACAGGCCCGCCTGAAAACTACAACCCGCATTAGGCTCAGCCATAAATTCACCGCTAAGAGGATCAAGTCAGAACGAGTGCGTCTGACGCTTTCGAGTGCGCAAGGATTAACTTTCGGCTCACGTTTGGCTTCTTTTCTGGTCGCGCCCTTCGCATATTATTAAATAATCTCGTTTACGGCTTGGAAAGAAGCGCGTGTTGGGAATATTTGCAAGAGCCTCATTGCAGGTTATAGAGTATGATTACCATTTGCGGTGTTCCCTTTTCAGTATTTTATTTCTACTACCAGAAATTTCCTACGAAGTACGCGGGATTAAAACCCTCACAATAATGACCTTTGTTATGAGCGCAACACTTCGCATTTAAATTTGTAGAAAGAAAAAAAGGAGTTTCAAAGGTCCTTGAAACGGTGCCATGATGTGACTGAAAGAACGAAATTTAAAACGGAATCACCTAAGAGCAGAGCATTTTCTCGCTCTCAATATAACCCCATATACGTCAAAAATCTACAAAAATATTTATCTCAAACCAAGGTAATTGCTGTCGCAATGTATTTCTACCCACACCATATTATGATGTCTATCGTTACACAATCGGTTGCAGTAAAGCATTTTTCGGATACTTCCTGCCTCCTGCATTTTCGGGAAAAATAGGCTGGTGTGACAACCTTGCTCGGTTTTCCTTTTTATTTTCTTTCTTTTCCTTGCTTTTTTTTTCTTTTCTTTCTTTTTTTTTGTAGGACGAGAAGAGAAAGTTAGCAAAATTGCATAAACTTGTTAAACCCAGCACGAGCAAGGATATGCAAAAACCATGCATTCTGAACACTGATGAGCGGGATTGTTACAGCATGGGTGGCAGTATTTGTGCACGGCTTCAGATTTGCACCGACCAGCTGTTGTGACATCGGTTTCACGCACAACACACGCACGCACTCGGCAGTAACCGCGCACCTTGTACATATTTTGTTAGCTTTTAGCTAGAGTAATGTTCCTTCCATGTGCTTTGAGCACCATTCCTCGTCTAATGACGCCGAAATCACAGAGTCTTCTGCCTTAGCGAATTTTCTTTTCCAATGAAGCGGTGTCTCAGCTTCGACTTGATACTGATTTTTTTTGTCATAATGACGCGCCTGTGAATAATTTATTCATATAAAACAGGGCTGGTGGGTCTACTTGCGTCACTGTGATTCATCACCTCCCCCTCTCCACTACCCCTCGATATCCACGTACAAGTAGGGCGTCTAATGTCTAGCTCTGCCCGTGCTCGCTACATGGCATAACAAATGAGAACAGCGACTCCTGTCAAAGCGAGCGCGTAATTTTGGCGCTGCTGCAGCTTCCCTGTCGCAGGATGAACAAGACCGCAGTTCAAGCAAGCCACCACAAGAACAGCTGTTGAAAGATGAACAACAAAATATGCGACAAGGTCACTATTACTTTTTTTTTCTATAATTGCGTTTCTTCATGAAACAGAACTTTGCGTTTACAGAACTTTGCTGTCATTGGCTTTACCAAGAAGAACTTTAGCGACTGCAACGAGTTTGGTGTGACAGAAGTAAAATTAAGTTGAAGCCTCCGACGTGTAATGTAGCGAAGATCAGTGCGTGAATAAAAGCAAGTTTCCTGACTGGAAATTGTGAACTTGCTGCTGCGATGCTCTAAAATGCATTCGTTCACCGTAAAGGCACTGTCCGATCCCAGGCTTCGCTATTCAGGTGAGGTGCACTGGTTGCCATTAGCGCAAGGAGTACGGTCAATGAAATTTTCGACCTAAGCTTGTGGGGAGTGGGCGGGGGGGAGGCGGACGAGGAAGGGGAGGGGGGGGGCGGGTCTTACCGTATATCCGTATAGTGTAGCGTTCGTCTGAGATCAAGCGTCATCATTTCAGACATCACTTCGGCTTCTTGGTTCAAGTATTTGCAACATTATAAAAAAGATATTCTATATCGGCGTCTTCGCTGCCACATTCGCAGTAAGAGTTTCGAAAAGGCAGCGCCCGATGGATTATAGAAAGTTTATTTGTGTAGGCGGCACCTATTCGTCTTGAGAATACTGCTATAGAGCCTTCTCTAAATAGCCAGAAAGAGGAAAACCGATATTTTCCCCGCACAATATACAGAAAAAAAATGATAAATTCCATGCTAGTCGCGTTTACATCTTTTGACACACATGTAAGGTTGAATGAATTCTTTTTGTTTTTTTATCTGGAATTGAATTTGACTTCCCCAGACTCTTGCTTTTGGCAGCTCAGGAACGAAGTTACGGTAAGAGAAACTGCTATTTCGGGCTTCACTTCTTGTACCTTCTTTACCGACACTGGCTCTCTAAAGCGAAATAAAAAATAAATAAATAAGGGAAAATGTTGAAAGAAAGGAATAACGAAAGGTCCTGCAAATAAAGAAATATCTTCTTACCCTAGGCAAGTTATTCGCGTTGCTCAATTTATGAACGAACGTTGTAAAGTTTGTTTCCCTTGCCTTCAACGTATAGCCGTGAATTGTAGACGAAAAGACAGAAGCGAGAAACACCTCAATGGTATTGAACTTCTCTCTTTTCTTTCCCAGCAGCGGACGTATTCGCATTCATTTCCTCTCCATGCGTACTCGACACCGATGTCCTACGGAAAGAAATAATCACGACTAAGGATTTCTAGAACTTGCATCGCGACTCAAGCCCTCTTTGAAGAGCATTTATTTTCCTGCCTCCTTTTTATTATCTATAATTTATTTTCCTCTGCATTGAACAGCAATGTCCATCTCACGCGAGTTGTTTTTATGGCCAAAAAGGCGACATCGTTTCATATCGTAACTTTTCTCCCAACGACGCCACATTCTCAGCAGTTTTCAAGTATGCAGCTGGGGGAAAAGTTCTTCGCTTGAAGAGGTATAGGAATCGAAAAGGCTGATATAAAAAAAGAACAGAGAGGAATACACAAACGTCGTTTCTCTGGTCTCCATGTTTTTTTCGCCTGCACCTTTTCAAACCAGAAATCTTTACCAACACTCTCGCCTTTTTGTTGCTTTGCGTCCTGCTTCGCACCAGCACCGTCTGGAGATTTTTCAGGCTGCGTAAAGAAGAATAATCTAAACGTGTACTATACTCAGAAAAAAAAGGAATACAGCGTGGTTAAGGTGCACTCTCACATTTTTATGCATTCTTGAATACGCTTTGCGCCTTACCTTATGCTTGCGGTACTTCCAGACAGAACCAACAGAAAAACACGCCTTGGATGTTAGACGACAGATATGCGCTGCAGCCAGGCGAAAAGAGCAAGACGGCCAGACGAGGAGTCATATAACCACACGTTCAATGGCGTCTCTTCGATCTCTTCTATCTGACGAAGACGGAGAAACTCACGCCTTGCCAAATCACCAACCACTCACCACACGTCACGTGACACTATCTCGCCACAGTTTCACTAGATGCCACTATCAAATACACAGATAGTGGTTCATCCACTAGACAGCAGCATATACGACGATGTTCCCCATCAGCCTACCATGGCTGCCGTCGAAGCCTTGTTGTAGTTCGTCTGCAGACGTAGTCTCTCGTTCCGCAGTATTTGACCCCAACTTACCAAAATCATCTCGATGTATTCACAGATGTGTTTGTGACAACGAATGCAGACCACTGCGGGACCACTACGTCTCTATACTCTTCCTTGAAGCTATCTTATCTGGTTGGACAGATGGTTGGAGCGCCTTGCTTCGTCGGCGGTGGTCTAAGGCTGCTCTGTGCTAACTAAAGTTTTTGTCTGCGCAAGATGTAGTATATTCCTGGGCCGAATCCTGCATAGCAACAACTAGGAGCCTGCATTGCGACAACTATGCGATCTACCGTCCACGGATGTCGCAAGCGCCCATGAAAGACTTCAACAGCAAATATTTCCAGAAGCCTGCACTGTAGCAACTATGTTGCGAGTTACTGTCCAGAAAGTTGCCACGCATTTCGCAAACCTCTGCGAAAGACCTCAACAGTAAAGATTTGACGCCCAAGTTTCAGTGGATTCACTGTCGCGTAGGCGTGGCTGGATACGATGAAACTGATGTTCTTGCGTATGCAACACGGTCGCGTACATCCTCTAAAAGGAGAAACCGTGAATAGCAATCAAGCTAAGAAAGCATACACTCGTTTCTCACTTTGCGTCTCTTCGGGATCTGCTAAATGACGCCTGTGTGTACCGATGTGGTTTCACCTATACGGCAGTTTGGTTACTAAAGACGGGGTGTGACCATTCACCGCTCTGTTCCTCGTGCAACGAAACAGGAAACAGCAAACTCTTTTTGTCGTCGTCTATAGAAGATGGGCTCCCCGCACGCATACCTGCAACCCATAGTGTTTCCAGAAGTGTCCATCATAGAACGCAAGAAAGTTTTACACCTTCTTTTTCTATTCATAGCAGACCTTTTTTCTCTGCACGTGTAGTATAGGAGATTGTGTAAGACGCTCAATCAGAGTTCTTGCTGGCCTCCGTCGCCAAACTGAATCAACTATGAAGCTACAAACACCATTACTAACACGCTGCGAGCCCTAGTCAGAATATGAAAAAACGTTAAGGTTGCATTTGGTAAAATTAAGGAACCTCGTTAATTTGGTGTATAATAATGTGATTGACCAACACATCGATAAACTGATTGAATGAAGTATAATTATGATTGATTGATTCACTCATCAATTGATTGATTCATTGATTAATTAATTTATTCATTCATTCATGTACTCGGATTTTTTTTTCTTATTCCAAGTTCCAAACTCAATAATACCGCTAACTTCATATTCCTGTTTAGTGACCCTTTATTACGCACCCAAAGCTCGATTCAGGAGACACGCCTCCACAAGCAAACACATGAACTCGTGCTATGCTGCAGAACATCATAGCCACTTAGACACTGTAACAAATGAATATCGCAGTAGGTAGCACTTGGAAGCAATTGAAAATGATTACTAACTGCTCCAAGTGAAAGCGGCTTGAAAAATACCGTATAGAAAGCGAGAAAAATGTGTAATTTTGCAACCCGAATAAACATGCTGGATGTCTAATAGGAAAGCCAAAGGCCGTGGCCCGGGCTGCACTAGGCAATAACACGAGCGATCACCAATTATGTGTCTTGTCTCTTTTTTTTTCTTCATTAGTTTTTCGCTCACTTAACGAAGATTTCCAAAGAAAGAACAAAAGCACATTGTTCCCCAAGGGCTTTCGTTCGTAGCCTAATTTTTCTTCTCGCTCGAGCAAAATTGCAAAAGTCTTTGACACGATAAAAATACTCCCAGCTTTAATGGAGGGGTCACCTCTATGTGGCAGCAAGATTAGTGAGGCATACTCAACACCGTCTCTCCAGTATTGCAGCTCCACTGCGAGTTCATTCACACCTCGTCTCTTCTTGTCTGCTATCTTCTTCTTCTTCATTTTTCTTATTTTTGCGTCATGACCCATCCTTGTATTTCAGTGGGGGCGGCACCCTGCTGCTGAGTACGAAGTCAGCGGCTTGACTTCTGACCATGAAGGCTGCGTTTCTATGGAGGCAGTATACAACAAAAACACTCGTGTACTAAAACTATCTTAACATGGCAAACAATTCCTGGATGGTCAAAATTAACTCAGGGTCATCCTCTGTACAGCATCTCTCGTAGTCCCTGTATTGCTCGTGGACGTAAAACCGGGACGTAAAACCCGATGATTACTCTTTTTATGTTTTCCATTCTATTCCCAGGGTTGACCAGACGGGAGGAAGGTGCACACAGAGCAACATATGTCCATATTGTGAATCTGGCCTCCGATATAAACCAAGTTGGCAGGAAGAACTGTACAAAAAATACTGTGCTGTGGACAATTATCTGTGCAAAATAAAATGTTTAGTTAAGATATAACGTTTCAAATATTCTTATCGGCGAAATCGGCGATTTGAGATAGCGCATCGAGCTTGAAGATCTTTGTTTTTAGAGGTTCACTCAACGCGTAATTTGTGAGAAGAGAAAAAAGGGTTCGATTAAAGATTATCGCTGATAGCGACTCGGAATAAGCTGTGACGAAGGAACGTTTGGAGACACTTCGTAATTACATCTCTGGAACTAAGGAGAAACGTTGCGTGGAAATTGTGACATCTATGAGAGGTGCAAGCTGAACGTTGTCATTGTGTAAGTTGATTAACAGTGGATGAACACGGGTAGCCTATCCACTGGAAGAATAATGTTTCAGTGGATACCTGGTCACTGCAATATCTCTGGGGATGTAGCAAAATGCAGCACTTGTGGACAAGGCAGCTCGACAAGTGTATGTGGACTACGTCCCATCTGGACTTCCTATAACACATGGTGAATTGCGGCATATACTAGGACATAATTCAGCCAGTGGCAGCAGAGCAAGCTAATTCGACCTTAATTCAAAATCCTCAGGTTCATTTTGAATCCTTAACTTCAATTTGAAATCCCGCCCACATTGGGTACGAACAGATCCTGGTTCGTACCCAAACGCTGGTTCACCGTCTGCGGCTCACTAACACGTGCACAAAACACTTTCTGCACTAGATTTCAGAAGCCCATAGTCCGCAATGCACTAGTGGCCACCTAGATAAGGATGTGCAACACCTTCTAGTAGAATATCCACAACAAGGCACACAACAACAACGTCTATTACGTAAGTTAATGGCATTGGACTGCAGGCCCTTCGGCCTCGAGAAAATCTTAGGTTCGTAGCCGACATATTTGTTGCAACGGCGAGAGTTAATAGCGCTCCAGAGATTTCTGGGAGCGAGCGGCATTCTCGGAAATAAAAGTAGATTATTAAAAAAGATTTTAAAAAGTAGATTATTTGTCACGTATTGTAAGTTCACTGTATGTTTTTAAAGTGGTGTGCGTTTTTTACATTATGTGCCTATAGATTCATTGGCCTTCGTGTGAACTTATCTCGTGCTTTATTATGCGCCCTGATATATTGCTTCTGTGTTTTTCTGATATGTATATTTTTGATTATTGCTGTCATTTTTATGTGCCATGACTTGAGAGTTTGACTTATTTAAATGAATTGACTTTGTGTTTCAGTGTGATCTTAAGTCCTTTTTCTCATCTCGGGGATCCTCAACGTTTACCTCTCTATGTTAAAAGGAATAGCCATCACGAATTAAATGCGCCAACATCTCCTAAGCACTATATATTAAAAAAAAAAAAAACGAAGGGAAGTGTATTTCCGGAGCCTATGTTAGGGCAAAAGAAGTCGTATCCTTCAGGGCCTTTCTGAACTGCCCTTGTCAAAACGGCTACTCCCGGCACAGTCTTTGCTTGTTCATCTGTTGTTAATTAATTCACAAACAACGCTCAGCGGTCATAGCCAACGCAATTGAAAATAGCTGCTCTGATTTCGAGGCACTAGGTTTCCGTAGAGAGGATAGGCTGTTCGTCAATGTCCTGATGGATGCTTTATAGGTGCAGTGCCAAGCTCTTGAAGTCTTCTTACAGGATTCTATACCTGTTAAAGTACTTTAGTTACGCTTTCCACACATATCACGCCAGTTAATTTATGCAAGGAGTACGTAATTATAGTTTAACGTAACGCGTCTTGCCTCTCGCCTGAGATGTTGGTGCACAAAGCAGTCAAATATTAAAGCGACAACTCATCGATATTGAAGCAACAGTTCTTACCGAATTGCAAGTATACAGAAGTGCAGTTGTATTGCTGGTACTTACTCAGCATCGTTTCTGTTTGAGAATATGCCATATGCTTGTTTCTATGTTTCAGCATTGAAGCACGGATAATTGATGGTCTTCAATGAAAACTCGCAATGCTTTCTCTCACAACGGGCCTACTGTACAACTGACCGTCCTTCACCTACTGAAACGTAGGGAAATTTTTAATTTCTTTTATATATTCGCATCACCGTCCTTGCACGGGCGCAGCGATATTTGTAGAATATTGGTTCCGGCCTGTCATTCTATCATAAGTTAGGTAACTTTTACCTTGAGCCCGAAGGTCATCTTTACTGGAAAAGAAAGGCAATAGCTGTCATTTGGAAACGGCAATCTGTCATTCTTCTGTATACCTGCAACCCCAGTCAGCGCTTTTGGAGTTGACGGCCGCTTAGACCCACCCTTTTGTTCCCAACGGGCCTCACGTCAGTCTCAGTGAAAAGGAAGCGTTGCTTGAATTTAACTTTTCTGGCAGGCATGAAACTCGCCGCAGAGTTCAAAACTTACACACCTAAGCAATAAATGCCCCCCGTTCTCAACCGTTACGTTCACAATTTGTTGTCAACTTCCACAAAACATATCTACTTTTTTTTTTCTTGAAGTGAAACGTTTCTCGTTGTCTTGTAGTTTCTTTCGTCGGCGCTTGCTCTAGATCGATATCGTACGTCCTTGCGCTTAGAATATCTAGCTTTTTGCAATCTGAAACATGCTTCATATTTCAACGCTAGAACGTCCACATGTTCTTGGTGATAGCACAGACAAAACATGTAGGACAATTAAGAAAAACAAAAAGACAGATGGGGAAAACAGCGCAATAGTGAAAGCAGGCAACAAAGCACCACGGCCAAAACACATAGGCCGGTGTATTGAACGCGTGGTCGCAAGAGCGTCAACTCTACGACACATGATCATCTTGGTCAACTCTACGACGCATGAGCAAAACGCATGATCATCTTGCGTTTTTTACCAAATGATATAGCCGAATTTGCCAGAGAATAGCGTAAGAAAGTATTTTGGGGGCTATCTTGGGCCATCTAAAGGGCTCCTAGTAGGATTCCCAGAAGACCAAAGGACAGGATAGTTTAAATCATAGGAACCAAGTTTTAGGATTTCTTTATGCGATTTTCGTTGACATTATATATTGTAGAATGTTCGTAGTTTGTAATTCTGCATATATGTCGCTGACTGTCAATTGCTGTTCAAGAAAACGGCCTTTTCTCGGAAGTCTCACTTGAGGCTGACAGGTGATCGTTGCCGGCAGGAACACCGGGAGCAATGGCCCGTATGGTTATAGTAGAGCATAGTCACTAATTGCAACAAGAGTACTCCATTTTGGTTTAACAGAGTGCTGCACAACGTACTCAAAAGTTCTCGTTCTTGGTTTTCGTCTCCACTGATCACATGAATAAGTACAGTTCAGCCATATATATTTCGAGTTTGAACCATGACTGTATCACTTGCAGCCGCTTTTCAACTTGCGTGAATGACATGAACTTTAACTGACCTAGTATCACTTGTTATTATTCATTTAGCAATGCGTTGTTCAGCAAAATAAAGCGTTTTATGAAAGCATTACTTTTATACAACAATACAATTGCTACCTTCTACACGTGTGCAGTGGTAAATCACGCACGTGCAATGTGTGGGAGAATTACCATGTAGCAATACGTAAAATGTTTATTAACTAAGACACTTTAACCAACCACCGTTAATCTCTACCTTTCGTCCTTTCTCATTTCAAGTGGATGCATGCTATCACAAACTATACGCACCCATCTGTGGAACTCCCATCGCCAAGCGAAGTCCCTTTCTGTGCACAGCCTCCAAGCGCTCGAATTGACTCGATGATGGAGATATCAGAGGGAGCTGATAGAGAATGCGGCTTGTTATCAGTGCCGCATTCAGTTTAAGCATGGACATAGGATTGTTTCCCCAACGTACACCTGCCAATCGACGAAGTGCGTTGACTCTTACAGATAGCTGTGCAGCGGCATTCTGCATACCATCCCTTGATGTGTCATGGTCTGGCCGACTGGATCGCGTAGTTTCCTCTACAACAGTAGAAAGCGCCGCAATCACCGCGGCTTTGCGGAAACTACGGGCCTTCTCTGCACGAGATGTCGTGGTGCTGACGGATTCCAAGTCAGCGTTACAGAGATTGCATCGTGGCCTACCTCTAGAGAAATTTACAAGGCAATCTCTGGCACTGATTAACGATCTAACAAGCAAAGGATTTAATATAAGATTCCAGTGGATACCATCACACGTAGGAATTGATGGAAACGAGAAAGCTGACGCCCTTGCACGCCTAGCGCTGACATGTGTCCCAAAAGTGAAAGCTCCAAAAGCTCTTCAGAACCCTAAGGGTGTAATCCGCCTTCACTTTAGGGAGATCCACAAGAATCCCCACGAATCCTGCGTGACTCATGGATTTACCCGCGCAGAAGCGACGCTTTTATACCGCATCAGGACCGACTCCGCGTACACCACAGCTTGGTTATTCAAGACTGGGCTTCGCGCTTCCCCATTCTGTGCTTTCTGTGGTGACATTGGCGACATCGAACATTACATTTGGATATGCCCGCAGTTTGACAAAGAAAGAAAAGCGATGATCGACAGCCTACAAAAGAGCGGTCTTACGCACAGGACATTTGAAGACGTCGTTTTCCCCGGAGGACCTGCGATAACCAGGAAGAGAGCGCAACGACTGCTGTTGGCCTTCTTGCGAGACACGGGGCTCATAGACACTTGGTGACACACCCCTGATATCAACTCGAAGGAGGATCAGGCGGAACAATTGCCGGCTATGTATGCCAGGCTAACCCCGCCTGCTTCAACATCATCACCACCACCACCACCTATACGCACCCATCTGTCATTTTGAAGAATTGGTAACGATAACGGGAAATAGTGTGCTCATACGTGACGCCATATAGCTTCATATTACGAACACTAGACCTAAATCTTACCTCAGTGTCTACGCGTGCCACAGATACAGCGCTTCATACAGCATGGTAATGATGTCTAGTGCATGAATGTGTCTAAACTTCCTGCCTTTGTTTTCGCACAACTTTCCGGTTTCTTAGTTTAACTTAACATTTTCATCTAACATTTGCCGTATGGCCTCATTTACCAACTATATTTATACCGCAGTATTGTTTTCACAACAATACCAATAAAAAGAACTAATTGGAATTTCTAAATTGCTCACCCACAGTGAGTGTTCTTGATATAAGGTCATCCAGATCTTACGACGCGCGTACTCAGAAGTGTCGAGGCTTATTTACTCAAACTAAATTACATAACAGAATAAAGTAGTTGTCAACGCAAAACACTTTACGTCTAGAGATAAATTTTGTTATCATCGCTCGCCACGTCAAACCGCAAGGAAATGAAAAAAAAAAAAAACTTCAGATTGCTTGCTCAGCAAAGCTACGCCAAATCATGGAAACATCCATGTACTACCCAGCGCTCCCATTGTACTTCAACCAACTGCAGCGCCAGATTTTGCTCTAGTGGTTTCAGCAGGAACTAACTCTATTTGCCTCCCACGGCCTGCCAACCGCACACTTCAGGCCAGACTCCACTTTTCCTCCACTGGGCTTTCAATTGTTCGTCTTGTGAGTGGTATTCAAACGTCACACAAACGAATGCTAGTCGCAGATTCACGCGGGCACTGTGATAGTATTGTGTTCAGTCGAGTAGGTGTGCCTATGCAATTGTTCCCACGGGCTTTGGGCATTCACGTCCAGCGCAGGCGTGGTTCGTCTGACCAAACTTTTCTTTTTTGCCACTCCTACGCGCTAGTGGCTTAGTCTGACACGTTCTAACTCGGCGCTGAGACAAAAAAGAAAAAAAAAGTGTGGCTCGGACTTGCGAGCAGCAAACTCTGCCACTTCGCAATATACGTGGAGTATCTTCAACTCTCTATGCTAATTTTTTCGACTAGACGTCTTCGGGAGTTTCCGAATTACCCTCTCTGCATAAAAAACGGGGGACGGGGGAGAGCGGGGGCAGGGAGGGGGGGGTCGAGGTTTTGTTCGGTGGCGTTTGTCGACCTCGCGGCTTTGTTTCCAGAAAGCGGGTTTTCGCTTGCAGACGATTGACAGACGCGAGTGAACTTTCGGGTCGAAATGGAACGCTGCTGTAAAAGGCGAAGGAAAGTTCGACCAGCGCAAAACTATGGAGCTGTGCGCAACAGCCAATTTCAGTTGGCGGAGAGACGGACAAAAGGGAAGGCGCCGGCTGCGGTTCAATAAAAGGGATAGCGAAATTCGGAGCAACGTCGCCCCGCCCTCCCACCACCTAACGACGGCCTGATTTAGACCTTCAGACAAAGAATTACGACTAAATAGAAAATATAGATGCATTCATCCTACAAAGTGTTTAAATGGTCGATCGATGACATACACATTGCACACGTCATGTGGACTTTTCAGTGACAACACACTGTTTGTAATAGTCTATATAGACAATAAATGTCGTTATAAATCCACAACTTTGTAGATCTTTACTTGCGCCGACGCTTCGCATGCTTTAGACATGAATGCACTAGACTTTAGATATATGCACTTAAACTTACTTCCTATAAACACTAACAAAACTAAAGCAGTGCTGTTTAAACCAAGGAATCGGCGTTATATCGTTAGCGGTGACCTTATGATTGGTAATGCAGTTATTGAAGTTGAGCCCTACATTAACAGTTCAATAGTTATTTTTCAATAGCACATGGCTTGGAATCAACATGTAGACATGGTTACTAACAAAGTTACTTCAGTGGTCGGAGTGCTAACAAGATTGCGTTCAGTACTACCAAAACACATACAATTATTGATTTATAATGCACTATTGAAAGCGTTCCCTCCACCGTAATAGGTTTGAGAGACTGTCTCATCGCACTCAGTATGGTCTTTGATCGGCATGCATCAGCACTCCGTCCGCTTCATACCAGGCCAGGCAGCGAAGCGGCACAACTTATGGCAAGTCTCAGGGCAACTCGCGTGCCTGCCAATGCACGTATCGTGAAATCGGCGTAAAAATGGTCCTCTCAGCGTGCGTCGAATCACCGAATTGAGGAACTCATGTGTACTCTTCCCCGCGGGGATGCACTTTAACAAGAATCCCTCAGAATCTAGCAGGTAGGATATAACGCGTAGCAGGTAGGAAAGAAGCACGCTCACAGAACTACCAACTGCTTCTGAGCGCCGCGAGCTAACAGCAGTACCAGCTGCAATCTTGTGCGCCTTGGCCGCGCTGCCGGGCTATCGGAGCCCATAAAAAGGAAAAAGAAAAGAAAACACAGTTATCTACAAAAGACGTCCTACCGCATACGAAAGTTTTCTTCTTCTAAAGAAACGCTTTCGTCCTGAGAAAGTAGGTCGTCTGCCCTACGCTCGGGGATGTTACATTCGAGCATTCGTAGCAGTTACCTTTGCTCTTAGGCTGAGTTTCTGACGCAGCAGAATGAGTAGTAATGTTACCCCTACTGCGAGCTTCGAGCTAGCGTCGTAGCAGTTACTCCGCCCTGCGCTTGTTTCGGGCAAGGGGAGTTGAGTAGTTATGTTACTCTTCCCGCCGTGCGAAACTGCATTCACCATAACGCTGTTATTTCCTCTCCTATAGCGCACTGTAATGCTATATCGCGAAAGGAAAATTACCGATTGGGCCGGTTGCCGCTCGGGTCCTCTAGAGAGATAGAGAGAGAGAGCACCTCACGTGTAGCACTGCCCTCGTCGAAGCTGGTCAAATTCCGTTGGCTAAAGTTCGCCGCAGGATTCGAATGTACTGCAGCTGTTATACACCGCCTCTTCGAACTCCATGTTGCCTGTAGGTAGCCATCCGTGACAACGTGTACAACGGCTGTAGATCAGCACGTCCGCTGCCACGTTCATTCGCGTGATGACAGTCACCGATAACACAAATAGATAGGACCTGGCACACCTCTGGCCCCACGTTGGGTACAAAATATAGGGATATTACTCAAGTTCGCGCATGCCTACGTGACCTTCTCTGGAACTCACCGGGCCAGCGGAGCAGCTGTCGCTCGCTTGCAATTTCGCAGCAGCCATAACAGACAGAGCGGCAACCCTTAATCTGTGATTCGCAGTTAATTAGATGTGACCACGGCGGGTTCAGGTCAGAAGACGATCCTCTAGTTTCCTGAATGCGTTGGACATATAATGTGATTGCGCTTCAAATTGAGGACAGTGGCACAATAGGTGGTCAATGCTCTCCTCGCAGCCGCAGACATCACATGCCATGACAGCCGCAGGGCTGTCAGCCATTCCGATTACCGCTGAATAAGCTTTCGTGAAGGCAACTCCCAACCACAACCGACACTGAAGAGGCGCTTCGTGTGTTTGCAGTCTCGCCGAAGGTCCAAGTTGCAGTGAAGTGTTGAGTCAATGCAGTGTGGTGCACTTTGTTGTGCGGTATTCCACTCGGCTAACAAGAGTGCGCGCGCTAGAATGCGGGAATTTGGCATATGTTAGGTTCCTAGCAGGAAAGACTTGAGGAGTATCAATACACGATTACCGCTGAATAAGCTTTCGTGAACCTAACCTAACCTAACCCAACCACAACCGACACTGAAGAGCGCTTCGTGTGTTTGCAGTCTCGCCGAAGGTCCAAGTTGCAGTGAAGTGTTGAGTCAATGCAGTGTGGTGCACTTTGTTGTGCGGTATTCCACTCGGCTAACAAGAGTGCGCGCGCTAGAATGCGGGAATTTGGCATATGTTAGGTTCCTAGCAGGAAAGACTTGAGGAGTATCAATACACGATTACCGCTGAATAAGCTTTCGTGAACCTAACCTAACCTAACCCAACCACAACCGACACTGAAGAGCGCTTCGTGTGTATGCAGTCTCGCCGAAGGTCCAAGCTGCAGTGAAGTGTTGAGTCAATGCAGTGTGGTGCACTTTGTTGTGCGGTATTCCACTCGGCTAACAAGAGTGCGCGCGCTAGAATGCGGGAATTTGCCATATGTTAGGTTCCTAGCAGGAAAGACTTGAGGAGTATCAATACACTCTATGCTGCAACTGTACAGGGTCCTCTTTATTGGATTCCGGCGGTACAGCCCACCGGTCATCTCCAACACCTGCAGAACTAACCTGAATACAATCCAAGGTACCCAAGCCCTCAGGATATGCATTGGTATACCGCGAAGTGCGTCAACGACAGAAGTCATTGCAATTGCTCAACATTAGACTATCAGAACGTACATTACCACTGAAACAATTCGTGTGCACATAAGACACTTCGCCAGGACCCCTACCCACCAGCTCGTAGGCCTCCCAGTATAAAGGCCCCACATGACATTTTGTGTAACTATCTTATGCAAAATATCGGAAAATGAATGAAAAGGGGAGGGTAACAAAAGAGCGCACCGCATGGCAGATTTAAGCCCTCCAAAGTTTAAAACTTAAGATTCCATTAGTTTGGAATAGCGGCCGACCTTCTTCCGAGGGAATCAAATTTTAATATACCCGAAGACCAGGTGACACTGCATGTCTGGTTTCGCAACCTCGGGGCAACAAAAAAAAATGAAATTCCATTACAGTGTTCTTCTCCAAGTGGAATGGTAGGCTGCTCACTTTGTTCGTCTAAGCTCTCGAAGGCTTTCGCTGTTATTCTAGTTGTTCTGCCAAGGCAGTTTGTGGAAGTTATTATCATTCGCGATTTTTTAAACTTAAAGAACAAAAATGCTTGCTTTAGCAAGGTTTACGTTATGCTATCCACGTTTTCTTTTTCATTTTCCAGGTGTACTTTAGAGGCCGTGTGTTTAAAACACACACGCACATCAAACGAGGGAATCTTTTTCGGTAGTAACATGGATAGAATAACTATAACATGACGAGGATGAGAATTACATTTCTGCCGCGCTGACTTTCTTCTCGCCTAATTCAATCGCGAGTCCGTTGAGTGGATTGCCGGTCCAATTCGATTTAGAGTTCAACGTGCAGGGCTACTTGCTCTAATGGCTGAAACGTTTCCAAAGAACAACTTCCGGTATAGGGAGAGGCCGAATTGGACAAAGCGCTAGAGGCGCAATTGTCCTGAAATTCATTTCCTTTAATTTGAAGAGTTTTGCACTGACGTAAAAGTAAGCCTTCGCCATAGTACTGTTTAAGTAGGCAGATGAAAAGTATTCGCTCATGCTTATTTTCTAGCTCTCGTGCAGGGCTCCAACATGGTATAGGAAGTAATCGTGCGAACCGCAACTGCAATTCAGTTGAATAGTTTTCGACGATAATTTTTTTCTTTGTTTCACACCATCACACTCCATTACTGAATGTTGGAAAAGGTCCTTTCTTAAATTTTTCTAATTTGTTTTCTTTAAAAGAATGACAATGTAATGATGGCGAGAAATGCAATGCCAACTTCACTTTCTTTTAACGGCAGAAGGTGACAACAAGTTACTACGAAATCATACGCACATCCCCTCTCAATGACGGTACCGTTTGACTGTATACTCTGCAGAGAAGGTAGCCAGCAGTGAACAATAAACTTATTTATTTATTTACTTATTTATGACGCAATATCTGCACAGCCATGCAGGCACTACTACTGGGTGGACATGCAGGTTAGAAATACCAAGAAACAGGATCCTGCCCCAAAAAATGAGTTCTGCCCCTAAATATAGTATAAAACATGATTAGGCCGATATAAGAATTTCTCGGAATACACAAACGTAGATTAACCAGCAAATGAAAATAGTGCATACGAGAGAGAGACAGAGAGAGAGAGACGGAGGGGGGGAGGGGCGGAAGGCAAGGATGTTAATTGGAAGTGATTCTAATTTGCTACCCTGCACTGGGGGAAGGGGAAATGAAAGACGAAAAGAATAGCGGAGAGATCAAGCAAAGGCACGAAAAAATAAATAGAGGAGGTGCAGAACGTCCGCGAGAACTATAGTCTCTCTAATAGGCCACTCGAATGCAAAAACTTTAATTATGGGGTTTTACGTGCCAGAACCATCATCTGATTATGAGGCACGCCGTTGTGGGGGACTACGGATTAATTTGGACCACCTGGGGTTCGTTAATGTGCACCTAAATCTAAGTATACACGGGTGTGTTCTGCATATCGCCCCCAGCAAAATGTGGCCGCCGTGGTCGGGATTCGACCCCGCCACCTCGCGCTTAGCAGCAATTGTTATTTCAGCAAATGTCATTTCCGAGCATTTTCCGCAATTGTTATTAGCAATTGCGGAAAATGTCGCTACTGCACTCGCGTTCCACAAGCGGGGAGTTTTCGCACTTCAATGCGCTGTCATACTTGTATACGGATTCTAAAGCGGTGCGTAAGCATCTACCTCGTATACTTCGTCTTGAGAAGCTTTCTCGGCAGTCACTGGTGCTACTTAAACCAATATTGGCACATTCTTTCGAAGTTGTAGAATTCCCATCAAGCAGTTATCACCCGTAAAATTATGATACTTGGCAGGTGCGAGGTTGGACAGCATGACATATTTTAATTTGATACTAAAGTTTTTCTCGAAATGCTATAGGCCTGGCGTCATCGAAATTATCGTGGCGCTATGACACAGAGCAAAATTTACCCACGTTGTTTAGGGACACAACATAATTTTTCAATGGCCCCCAGGACATTGCAACATCAGCGGCAATGACCACGCCGACGAGACCGCCTGATCTGTACATGAAAGTGGTTAATGTGTCTTGACTCCATTTTCGCGAACTGACGCCGCGGCTGGACTGCGATTTACCTCCCGTGAATGTGCTTTGCAATTGTGGGACTCGAACACTTTCACCATGTGTCGTTTGCGTTCGTTGTCTCCATATATACGGATACATCTCGCGCCTGGATTACCACGACGTGAACAGGCCATGCTGTACCGTCTGTGGCTAGGCGTTGCATTTACGAACTCGTATGCCTTCCTTATTGGAATGGCCACCAGCCGCACGTGCGACATGTGCAGCAGCGATGAGACGCTAGAACACATTATCTGTGTCTGCCCGCGCTATAGTGCAGAGAGGCAAGTGCTGCGCAGAGTGCTGCACTAATTGGACAATCGTCCACTAAGGAACTAAAAGAGTTAGGCCAGTGCTCCGACAGAACATCCGCGCTGAAGGCCTTACTCGCGTTACTAAGGTTCCTGCATTCTACGGGCCTTCACGATAGACTTTAAGAAGGCCGCCCCCTACCGCTCTATAGTGTACACGGTTTGTTTGGGCTCGTCTCTCTTTCTCTCCCCCCCCCCCCTCTTCTACTCTCTTTCTCTTTTTGTCCCCCTACCCCTTCCCCCCGTGCAGGGTAGCCAACCGGAACTACCTCTGGTTAAGCTTCCTGCCCTTCTATGCATCTTTTCTCTCTCTCTCTCTACCCACGTTGTTTAGCAATAAAGTGCGTATGATGACGTTGCTCATAAAAATAATTAATAAGAATGCGGCGCATGTCTCCTTTGGCGTCGTTAGCAGACACCACAACTGATACTGGTTTGTAGAAACAAGAATTACAGTAAATTATTTAGGACGCTCCTTTGGCTGAGTATTTCTCGTAGAGCTTCGAGGTTTTGGACCTTCCATTAACGCAAGAAATAAAGAGTAAAAAAATTACTCGCCGATAATGTTTCAATCAGCTTTAAGGAAACAATATTACCATCAGGTGTCTCTGAGTCCCTTCCAACGTGATATTTATGGAAACGAAATAGCATATGTGTTCGCGAGTGCAGGACTGTCAAAGGTCACCACGATGAGAATAGCTAACCCAGTTCACCGCTTTGATGCTTCAGATTTGTGTTTCCATGAGCAACTTGCTTCTTCAGCTAGTACTATTGTCTTCTTCAACTGGTCTCTCGTATGCTTCCGCTGGTTTTTTTATCTGTTTTACAATGCACCAACTATCCCAGTTCAACGCTTTGCTACCTAATAACGACCGGATGCGGAAGAGCACAGCTGGCAGCCGCTTGCACCCCCCCTCTAAGTTCAGCCTGCTGGGAGGGTCACACAGCGCTTTATGAGGGAATGTAATATTATTTATTTATTACAATACTGCCGGTCTGGACTCCAGACCTTCGGCAGGAGTGGTACAATAAACACATGCGAAAAGGTTCAACCTAAATAGGAACCATTTGAACAAAGAGCTTGAATGAATGAATGAAAGACTTTATTCAAAAGGAAAAAGGGAATGGGTCATAGAGTCTTATATGGATAGGGCCATCCGTCCAGGGCTCCACTGGCCTCCGCCGCCCACCGGACTTGATCCAGAAGTGCTAGTTGCACTCCCAGGTCCGAACTGGCAAGCTGTGCCTCCCACTGCTCCGTACTGAGTATTGTATGATTGCCGAAACTAGAGTTCATTGTCTCTGGGCTTCCGCGCGCATCCCCACGAAACGCGGTAGAGTGTCGGACTGCCTCCGCACCATGGACGTTTAGCCAGGTAAAGCGCGAGATGTATAACGTGTAATTTTAACAGATGCGGATATACGTCCGTCTGTATCCTTCTTAGGTCAGTCGCCTCTTCTCCATTTAGGGACTTGAGAGGCGTTCCATATTTTTGGCGCGTGAAACGCTGGTGAGCAAGAATCTATCTGGCTATAGCATTGGAACGGGCGACGATCGGGGGTCAGAGAGCGCCGCTCGGTTACTAAACTCGCGAGCTAACGCGTCCGCCCTCTCGTTATCCTCGATCCCGGCGTGGCCGGGCACCAAATCAACCTGTGGCGTTGGGTCAGTGTGGGTTCGAACAGCCTTAAGGCTGTGGCAGGTATTCTACCGGCCATGATGAGCCGGCAGGCTTCCCGCGAGTCCGATAATATTACGGACGACACTCACGCGTACGCTCCTGAAACCGTACAGCTAAAGCTATAGCCGTGGCCTCTGCCGTGTTAGCCGAGGTGGTTCGCAAGGAAGCGCTAGTGATTAAATGCAAATCCTTGTTTACCTCTGTGATTACGCTGGACAAATAAAGTTTATTCCTATCCTATTACGTGGCGGTGACTATCGCAGCTGGCTGCGTCGACGTGCATGGCACTGTAAGTCTGTTCCGAAGCTTCATTAGTGAGAATACTGCTTTGGAAAAGAAAAAAAAAACACCGCCAAAGAAATGTTTACTGAGAGATGGGACAAAAAGGACATCAAGGTTCGTGTACATCAGCGGTATGCGTTATGGATTCAAGGTCATGTAGATAAAATGATACCGTCGGGCATTCGACTACAGCTGCGGGGAGTGAATTCCAATTGGTTATAGTTCTTTAGAAAAAAGAATATCTAAATATGTTTGTGTTGCATGAAATCTCAGTTACTTTTTTTTTTGTATGGTAGGGCCGTGTAGGACCGTTTAGGCGGTTATGAATTGTACCTAGAACACACATCAGGATGGCTGCTGCATATTGCTACGGGAAGACAACATCAAGATTCGAGCAAGTAAAACAAACGGCAGGTACAACTTCATCGAAAGAAGCTAATTAATGCTCGATTACACTAATGAAGTGCTCATATGAGGCGTGCGAATAACGCTTCTTGGAGGCGGCGATTTCCCGCTGCACAAGAGCCAAGTTTTATCGCTGATAGACGGCTGGGATTGACCGGTGCGCGTGACCTGCCTGACGTCTCTTTTGTGCTGTTCGGCTTCCCAGAAGCTGCGCAAACTTTTCTCGTCAGCCCGACCCCTGGTCACGTATGCCGCTCCTCTCACTGGCTCTATCTTACATTCATCCCGCACAGCTTTCGCGTCTAGATAAGAGGATTATAAGCTTTTCCCAAGCTTGTTTTTCTTGGAGTTCGCCTCACTTTGAGCAAAGTTTAGTCCCACCCGATCGGCTGTCCCTTAATTCCCTGCAGTTCTCGAAAAACGCACATTTCGCAACCAGGGTATACAGTAAAATAATTTATTGCGTTTATGTTAATTCTTTTTTTTTCTTTCTATATCTGCATGTGAAAAGGAGTAGCCGGTGCCAATTAAAGGTGGCATCCTTTAACTACCATATATTAGTAAAAAATGACGCTTTATAAATGAGTAAAGGTGTAACTCAATCTATAACTCGCACCCTTACACCCTTCTCATTTTCTTATTTTTTTCTTGTAAGGGTTTGAGCTAGAGATTGATTTACACGCTTACTCACTTTTAAGGGCGTAATTTATTTTACAGTTTAGGGAGCCTTCATACGCACACGCACTCTAGCGCTGTTGTGGGCGTAGGCATGCGTATATGTACCAGGTGTACACGGAACGCCCTCTATTAATAAATCCCGTCGTCTAGGAGCTCTCACATTTTTGCTAATCCCATGATGCTTTTTTTTGTTTGTTTTTGTTCACTTCTCGCATTCGATTCCCCATTTGGAACTACATCATGACGCCTGTGGTCAGGCTTGTTGCCGAGTTATAAATTTCCAGGGTCTTGAAAGACTAATTTCTGGATCACTAAGAGGTTGATCTGTCACAAACTTTAGTGCCACATCTGCAGGTTACGTACGAAGTGAAGCGTCCAGTCTGAGAAGCAAGTCTCTTTTAAGCTGTCAACTATACCGCGTTCCTGCACGGAACTATACCTCAGGTGGCTCAAAATGCTCGCTCCTCTCTGGACGGCGGGCTCGTATAAGTTCTCATAAAATTGGCTTATAGCCATGTGCGGCGAGAGAGTCTGTTTACCATTGCGGTGCCTGCTTATAATTGTACCGCACACAAAAATAGATTCCGGTGAACGGAACAAAGGCGGCCCACTCTAGATTGAAACACTCAATGCTCCCCAGATAACCCACGCTTCGTATACAAAGCACTTAGACGACAAAGGGCTAGTCCGTACCCATTTGTTTTTATTATACTCTCGAGCTTAGCCGGAAATGGGAGCTTATTAGGAATAACACTCGTCTAATTGAAGTTTAGTTTTGAGCTATAATCATGGTTGTTTTGTAGTGGACAGAAAGAGAAGGATAAATGAAAGGCAGGGATCAAGGTAATTAACCGCGACTGAGGTCGGTCGGTTACAGTGAACAGGGGGAAAAGAGAAAGAGGGGAAAAATTAAATCTGGCAACAGAAAACTAGAAAACTAACCTGGCAGAAAGACCAGTGGGCATGGTAAATCACGGCGACACTTAAAAGTGGGGACATTTTCACGTGCTAATGGGGTAGCGTCAAAATGGAAGTTACATGGTATGCACTTGTAATTTCCAAGAGCGTAAATACATAGCACATGTCCAGAAATTTGGCACATCGACCACTCGCATCATCTGTCCGTGGCGGGGGATATGTGCTCGCGACGCTGAATGGGAAACGAATTTACTATAGAGCAACGCTTCTTTATACACCAAGAAGTTTTCACTTAAATAATCTGTACGTCATCATCTCGCTATGTGCAAAGCTTAGCTTTAGTGCAGTAATTTTCTGGCTTAAATGGCCAGATTTAGTACCATTGGAAACTCCATAGCGACGTTTAGAAATTCATGCCAGAGAAATGCGCCTTCAACAGTCCACATCACTTAAAAGACGTAATCAATGTGACTCACTCGTCGTACGTATGAAGTTTTGATTAATTACGCAAAGTTTCTGAAGTTAAACAGGCACGTTTGTAAAGCTGCGCTCCAGTGAAGCCACTTTACGGGGGCATGTACCTTTTATGAGAACGTCAGACGCGCCAAAACACATTCAATTTGCCGCGCTCTTATGTAAAGTAGCATTTGTGAAAGGGGAAAACATATTTCGATAACACCACGGGGCAAACAACTTCTTTCAAGTGAAATTCGCTTTCTTCAAGTATGACATTCACCGAACCGCAAAGCACTTGCGTAATGCAGTGAAAGCAACGCGCAGAATACAGTTGCGATCGAACAAGCTGAAAAACACGTTTCTCGGTAAATAATGAGATGAATAAAATAGCAGTTTCCACAGAGTATTAAAGAGATACAACGACCACTACAAAAGCGAAAAACAAAAAGTTTGAGTTACTCATGTTGTGTACAATGCGTAGTAACCCCAATGTCCCAAATTTCTGGATATGAGGGTGCGCATTTAATCACGGTTATGTCGGTAACACTGCGCAATAGAGAAAAATACAGCACGACAGCGTTTGGGTCAAGGTACGATAGCTTAATGGGGTGCTGTATATCGAACAGTTGACACTAAAAGAAAAAAATGGAGCTGGGCAGGCCATGTAATGCGTAGGATGGATAACCGGTGCACCATTGCAGTTACAGAAAGGATACCAAGAGAAGGGAAGCGCAGTCGAGGACGGCAGAAAACTACGTGAGGTGATGAAGTTAGGAAATTTGCAGGCGGCAAGTTGGAACCAGCTAGCGCAAGACAGCGGTAATTGGAGATCACAGGGTGAGTGAGGCCTTGGTCCTGCAGTGGACGTAAATATAAGCTGATGATGACATCGAACATATGGCGCGGAGGCACTCCTGATGAGCTACTACAACCACTATTATCATCATGATGATTACCATCATAATCATCATTTTTTTTGTCTGCTACCGGACGAAGGCCTCTCCCGCTATGCAATCGTCAAGATAGCTATTAACCTCAAAACAAGCAACATTTGCTCATCATGCAAAACGAACGAAAATCCAGAAGGGGAAAGTAGATCTCGTTTTGACCGCTACAACGGTCAAAGTGTCCACCTAGTGAGCACGTCCATTTCTTTGCTGATGAAGTTCTGATTGGCTGGACTGGGGTGCGGGTCAGAAGGAGACAGGCGCCTCCGGCCAATGAGCACTACCAAGACACTGTTCTTGCTAAGTGGTCTCGTGCGCTGCGTCTGCGTCGCGCCATGTCGCCTTCGCGCGTTGTTAAACGCCCAGGCGAGGATCTCAAGCAGAACGCTTACCCTTGATATCGCTTTCAACGGTTTTCCTTTACGGCGGAACTGATGACAATTTTGTAAAAATTTTGTACGGTGGCTTGTTTGAAATAGTTGCGGTTCTAATGTTCCTTGCAGTGTAGCACGTTTTCTTTTCATTTACGTCACGAGTCATTTGGCGGTTTTAAATGCGAACCATTTCTTTGCAAACATTTGCCACTTTGAGAGTATCTATCTATCTATCTATCTATCTATCTATCTATCTATCTATCTATCTATCTATCTATCTATCTATCTATCTATCTATCTATCTATCTATCTATCTATCTATCTATCTATCTATCTATCTATCTATCTATCTATCTATCTATCTATCTATCTATCTATCTATCTAGCCGCCTATGTCTTGGTGCTCTCATGGTCGTTTCGTTAACTTGGTATGTGCCAAAATTGGCATAGTATGACAACAGTGTATGACGAACATAAACGAGCGGTCATGACATGCGTGCCATGTAGGTCATGTAACTAGCCGCCGACGTCTTGGTGCTCTCATGGTCGTTTCGTTAACTTGGTAGGGTCCCCGCACACTGATTCGCATAACATCGATTGCCACAGGGCGTGGGATCTGCCGGCTTTTTGTTACAGTGAAGCTTTTAGCCTCTATGGGTGGCCGGGATTTTTCGCCGGGTGCTCACCCAAAAAACGGCAGATGGAAAAGGGATTTGAGCTTCCGCGTAACAGAATTATATTTTCTCGTACATTCGAATTACAATCCGATGCTATCATGTCTGTAGGTTGTGTGTAAGTTATACTTTACAAATTTTCTGAAACATTTTACTTTGAGAAAATCAATTAGCTCAATAACGCACTTTTTTGTTAACCTGCACCCCAGAACCATTTACGTTTTCTCAGCTGATGCCCAAGGTTTTCGCCAGGTGAACGACCTAACATTTACTTATTGATGAATGGACACACCAACTAGCATGCTGGTGGGCTCGCAACACAATAGGCGCTGAAACGCTGCTTCTGGTGTTGGGAAAGTATTAGGAAAGAAAGAGCGGGCTAGCGCGTCCGAAGGTATCTAATGAAAGCTGTTGAGGCCAAAAGGTAAGCGGTTATTCCCACACTTTCAGAAATATGAGAGCCAAATTTTCTTTCATAATCTGCTATAATTACAGAAACGGTAACCATGTTTCTGCTAGAAAGTTTGCTCTAACTTCTGAACGATTTGATCCCTTGTAATCACCTTACAGTTTCGCTAGGCCCATGATCATTTTGGGTTTGACGTTATGTATTTTTCTTGCGGGGATTACGCAGACAAGTTCATGCGAAAGCTGACAGCCACTCATAGAGCTAAAGGGGCAGCCGAGTCGTATATATATGCCTTATATGTCGTCCACATAATATCGCACACAGAGTGTCTCGTTGGTGGTGCGCGGACGACAAGATGGCAAACATTAATAGCAAGAAAAGTATGATTATTACAAAACGCGGTTACTTTGCAACTTTAAATAACTACCATTCTCTTTGTCTTCGTATTTCTGACAGCAGCACTAGCTGTAGGCTTTCTTGGGCGGACGGACGGACGGACAGACCGACCGACCGACCGACCATATTCTGCGTTTCCTCTTTTCGTGCTGCCTAAGTACGCCGTCAGTCGATTTGAACTTTCGCGCCGCGAGAAATCCCGGGGATGACATCACGCAGTGCCCTTCGCAATCGCGGATAGAAAGGAGACACATTGATCGGCGCTGTTTTCACGGAGCAGCTGTTGCGAAAGAAGTTCAATAAGACGCAACACAGATTGTTTCAGCGTCTCTCTCTCTCTCCCTGCTCGTTTGCTGGCAGCACGCTTACTATTATTTGATCTTTCAATTTCTTTTCTTTTTTTGCTCCCCTATAGCTTCCCGGATTTCTCCAAGGCAGACTCAGATAGAGCACGGTTCATTCGTTGCTGGGAGAACCGAGTTCCGCGCCGAAGAGAATGTTGCCGGTGGCGGTGGTGGTGGTGGTGGTGGCGAGGTCGATATTCGAGTCTCGAAATAAACCACCGTCGTTTATGGCCCGTTCACGGACGTTGCGCGCGCTCTTTCGTTGCCGAGCGGATTTCCTTTCTTGATTATAACTTTTGTTTTGTTTTTTCGTTCGCTGCAGTGCGCAGTTATAAAACGACGATAGACGACGACGTATATGGTTCATTAAAGTGGTGCCCGAAGCGTGAAGCTGTGGCGTGATGCAAGGAAACTATAGGAAAGGGTGCGCTCGTGCTAGGCCTAACCAAATAGAAACGGTCGCTCGCGAGAGCTGTGCACCGTTCGTAACCGTAAACAGTACGGTGGCGGCTTCGACACCCCCCCCCCCCCCCCCTCCAAAAAAAAAATCGAAAACAAATTGTTCGCGTACAACAACATATGATGTGCATGATTGTAGAGCCCCTTTCAGTTACTGTACGTCAAAGCGAAAGGGTTCGGAATCGTATACCCTTTTCAGACGTGAAGGTCGCAGTGGTATCGACAGGAGACTATTTGACTGGCTGGTTTAAAATGCACCTTCAAGCATTTTTTTTTTCAGTTTAGGGAACAAACGGAGAAGTAAAACACGCCTAGTATACAGGAAAGCTTTTTGTGAGCGTTTAATAGGGCCTGCTGTTATTGACGTTTACTAACCTTGGTATAAATAAATGTTGGGTGAGCTGGGCAAATCCCCAGGTCACAAAGGCATGCAGTATGCGTAGACGTTTTCTTAGGCACGGTATTCGGAATATATGCGCGTTCTTTTTAGTGTATATGGAGATCATAAGAAATGGCAGGTATTGTATATACACGATCATCTTGAGATTTTACAGAACTTTAAAAATTGCCTGTGGCAGATGGCATAACTACAGTCATTGAGCTGGATTATTCAAAGAGGCGGACAATAGTTGCAGGAGAAATCGAAGCACATTTCGCTCCACGTGAGTATGCCTTGCAAGGTACCCTGTTGCAATTGGTAAATTGCAATATGTGCCGTAAGTTAAATCATGAAACAGTTAATTAGTGAATTTTTGTTACATTGTCGAATATGTGTTTCTATTCTTTGTGCAAGCAATGTCCGCCTCTCTGGATAATCCAGCTCAATGACTGTAACTATTCTGCCTGAGGCGATTTTTAAAGATTTTCTGAAAAACTTAAAAATTATCACCCCTTAAAGTGGCTTATGACCAGACTAGCTTTCTACTATAATTTTTTACATGAAAAATATCTACACACTTTCACTTACCCAATACGCGGCATGCTAACCTTGTAAAAATGGGTGAATAAAAGCATTTTAGTGCAGCCAGCTTTTATGCTTTATTGTCTTCGTTTAATTTATTTCTTGCTATTCCATGCGCTTCAATTCTTTTTGTCGGAAACGTAATTTTTCTACACCCTTTATTTTTATTTTTATTCGCTTTGGTAATTGCTCTGAATCATCTTGGAACGACTCAACTTTATTGTTATTTACAGAAGAATGATAGCATTTGCAATTTGTGCTGTCTAAGTCAACGTTGGAATTTCGAAGCGCAAGGAAATACCAAGAATGCAGATTTCGGACAGATCTTACCGTGAGATAAATCTCTCAACACGTTAAGTAAACGAAAAAGCAGGTGCCGCTGACAAGCGCTAAGCTTCATTTACCTGCCATCATCTCTTCTTTGACAAGTTCCTGCCTTGCGCGAGCTGAAGACCAAGCGTGTAAATATTATCACATGTCCAGAAGTGGCTGCAGCTTTCGAAGGTAACACCCAAGTAACGCGGCATGTTGTGTAAACGTTGCCTGATTGTAACAAATGTTATGCTAGGTCGAACAGCCAATTTCAACGTTGAATGTTACGTTTCCAGCTGTGCGTTCAGGTAATGTTACGAATAAATGTCTCAACAACACCCTGGCACCAACGTTTTGTCAACGTTGCATATAAACATCGAGTGAGCGTGTTAATGGTAACAATGTAGCAACGTTGCAGATCTGTACGTCCCCTGAACGTTTCCAGATGTCACCAATGTTGACATTAATGTGATGCCAGGTTGCTGTAGCATTTGGAATGTGTACGCTGCTGGAGCTGAGATATTTTCATTTTCAATTGAACATTCAGCTTCATCATACATTGAGGTATGTAGCTGTATAGTAGTTATGCAGTAATTAATATTTTCTCTAGAGTTTATTGTGCTTATCCACATATAAGAACTGCTACAAATTTTATTAATATAAATGGGGGAAGCATTCGCATGACAGGAATGCTAATTGTTGCAACAGTTCGCCTATAGTAGACAAATTTCTGCATAAAAGTATTCCCTTCTGCAGATTCCACAACGATGCGCGTGATTAGTCGAAACACGACTGAGCCCCAGTCACTGACTCGGAATTAAGGTCTCGGTATTTGCAATAGAGCAACGAGTGCACAGGCAGTGACGGTGAAAGAAATAGACGCCGTGCTGTGATTGCCGGACTCGATTGCCAGGCTAAACCCGCCTGTAGCTACAACACACCACCATTAACACCTCCACACGGTTTGGTTATCTTTAGACCCTGCCCTGCGCGCTGATTAACTTGAACGAGAACCGAGACTAACTAGCCAACTATTCACCCTTTAAAAGATCGGTTTGTTTTCGAGTTGTCCGAAAGCCAGGCTATCAAAGGATAATTCGAACAAAGTAGGTTCGCGCAAAGCAATTGAGGCGTCGCTTTTGGATGCTTAATGACATACAACAGGATAACAAGGGTTATGTAGAATTCGCAAACACCGGGGACGAGAAGATTAGAAAGAACATGTTCACGTTGCCGTGACGGCTAAGAATGATAATGTGCTCAAAGGCGTGACTTAAAGAAAGTTAACTCTTTATTGAGCGAACTTGTGCCTAGAAAAACAGGTGACAATTGACCACGACGAAGCGACGAGCACGATCGTCGATCGTCGCATCTGATCTAGGAGTAAAAGCGCGTCGGCCAATTAACACGGCCTTTTGTACATTCCAGTGTAATCACTGAGGCTCGCGTACGTTCTAGAAAGTGCACCACTATTCGGGTGAACGCATGCGATCTCATTGCAGACGAGATTATTTCGCTATAGATTCGGTTACGACATTCCGGAAAGTTCGGGAGAAGGCAGGTATTCGGGTGAACGCATGCGATGTCATTGCAGACGAGATTATTTCGCTATAGATTCGGTTACGACATTCCGGAAAGTTCGGGAGAAGGCAGGTATGTTAAGAAGAAATGCGTCTGGTTGGTTACCCTACACTGGGGGACGGGGAAGGGGGAACAGAAAGATGAGTGAAACATTCAACAGCGGTTAGCCGGTAAAAAACGGCCACCGGAAAAAGTGATGCAATGTACGCGTGTCAATATGAGGAATGGAAGGTAGAGAGTTTAAGCGGAAAACCGTAGAGTTGACCACACTGCGCGAGCGAAGGGGTAGAGGGGCACACAAGGATGAGAGTTTAGGTGTTTAGGTTATAACAAGAATTCTACTGATGGGGCGAAAGCGATAGAATCCTGAGACCCAATAATAAGAGCTCAGGAGATCTTACACGCAGCATCCGGCACCGGCGTCGAGAGGTCAAAAATTTAGCTCGCCCATTCTTTCTTCTGAATGGTACGTGTCAAACTAGTGCATATGAGGGGAAAAGTCCGTTATCTGTGTAGTCAGATTAAGGGTGGTTATTAGAGCATGCTCGTGATATATAACTGGCAGCAAACGTAGTGCATCCCCGACGACGAGAAAAAGGAAAGTGACATAACACACTTGGCGCTTGGCCACAAGCGCTTTTAAGCACAAGAAAAGTGCTTAATGTCACTTTTCTTTTGGTCGTCGTCCGCAATATGCTTCGTCTATCTGTTTGTAATGAATTCAAATGTGCTGTTGCCTCTCCACGGACGTGTTACAGGCGACAGATCCTCGAAATAGACTGCTTTGTTATTTTGTGCCTATGCGCAACCTGTAGGAATGCAACGAAACATTAGGCGATTAAGAGGTCACGCCCGTAAGTGAAGAGAGGGTGCATTGGCCTAATGATTCATGTAAGCCTCTAGCGTATATACCATAAATAATCTCTACAGTTGAATATAAATATATAAATATTCTAGGCTAATCTACTTATTAAATGGATGTCTGTTTACTTGCTGAAGCCTGGAGAAATAGATTTTATTAAACGGTCCGAAGAACGGGAGCCACTATGGGCAAAATAAATTGCTTTAGTTAAAGACGGCTACAGCAGGTCTCGCTGAGACAGGTGTTCGCTTATCGAATGCTCCGCCTCACAAACGCCGCGCAGTGCGGCGAAAGCAACAGATCTCATCAGCCAATCAGAATAGAGAACCAAAAGAAGGGCTCCTCCAGGGAGGAAAGAAACAAAATAGGAGAGGTACTGACGTCACGTTTCTGAAGCCGGGAGTGCAGCCATGTTGGTGTGCCACCTCCGTTTGAGCCTCCAATCAGCTCGTCGGAGCAAATAGGTGCAAGCTTTGAACTTGCATTGTTACAAGCCACCGGAAGTGAGTGCTGCGGACGCGCGCCATAACAAAGCCTACGAAACTTCTGCAATAGTTTTAGTGAAGCAGACGCGCTCCTGTGTTTTTCCGTGGCACGTCGAAGAAGACAACGGAGACCCGCGCCGTGGTTACTTGAGTGTCTCTGGTTAGTACAGATGGTGAGCGACCGTACCGGAAAGAAGTTGGCCCGGGTTCGATCCCCGGCCCAGGGCGAATATTCAACTACGAATCTTTTTTCCTGAGAAACCGGCGTGGGTTTCCTTTGGAGCTCCGTGTTAGAGTCCGGGTGGAAGACAACTTTTCCCTTTCATGCACCTTTCTACTGAATCTTTCTTCGCCGGACAGCGTGATCAGCTCGTAATATAGAAGAAACGCGCAGACTGCAGCCTTTACTTTCAGTGGCACGACTGTGTCCGTGTACCGGAGCATACGACATCAGCGTGCTTGCAGTGTGTGTGGATACGCAAACGTAATTAAGCTGGCAAATACGGCTGCTTTATGGACTGGCTGAGCAGACGAAAATGGCCCCTCTGTGGCATAAAGAGCTGAAGCAAGACAAGAGCCAGCGAAGCATCATACGCTTCTCGAGGCATCGTAATTAGCGCCGCAGGCCTTTATGACATTTGCACATTCGAGCTTTTACCAACCGAGAGACAACAATAAAGCCTCGATTACCGAAATCAAAGCATCTTTTGTGCGAAAGGGTTGCTGATCACGGATATGGAGTGCGCCTGCGAATCCTACATTATGTTCCAGGATGGAGCAAATGCGCTTATTGTGTCCTACAATGGCACATAAGAAAGGAAGAAAATTTTAAAAATCGTGTCAGCATTCTTGTTCGCCTTCCATTGTCGTAAACTCTGATTGCCTTTTTTTAACCTTTCTTCTTAATTTAACATCGTTCCCCTTCCACAAGTGTTGAGCAGCTAACCGAGCACTGCCTTGACTATTCTCACTCACTTTCCTCTGTATTCGCCTCTCTTTCTCTCTCTAGTTCTTTCTGCGTTCGACTTTTGGCCCAGTCGTGCGCCACATGACCAAATCAGTACACTCAGTGCTTCATTGCCGCCGTATTTCGCCTCGCTATGCAGGCGCTGCAATCAAGTCCAAAATGTGTTTCGTACTGTTTAAAATAAAGTGGGGCAAGCCATGTAATGCCCATTTTAAAGAATTGAAAACCGCATAGATATTGGATGGCGTTTGACGGACTTGATGGTGCCAATTTAAATGCTATCAGTGAGCCCGCTTCACATTTCGAGCAGAACTGCCGAAGTTTGTAGTGATTGGGAGTCGGTTCTCAATGGTGCCTCTTCGCGACGCCCTATACTTTGCCCTTGTTCAATACGGGCACTCGAAAAACACCGCGCAAACCCTATAGGACACAATACAGCGAACGCAACCCCCTCCATCGTCTCCTCTTCCAACCTCAAATTACGCAAATGAAGAAAAAGAATTGAAGAAAAAAAAAAAAGAAAACCACGTGTCAGACTGCGGCTGGCTGTTTTCCTGTTTCCACCTCGCCTCCTTGCTTAGCGCTTTCTTTCCTCACTTTTTTTTTTTTTTTCGCCCTCTCCCGCACCTCCTCAGGCCCCGGGTCTGCGCTTGGCGTTCATGGCACCAGGCGGCGCCGCTGATAGTAACGCCGTTCTTTCTCGCTCGGCGCGCTGCTAAGAACTCCGCGTTGTTGAGGGAGGGGCGTCCGGCCGCGCCGGTTCGGGCCCCCGATTTTTGCGTCGCGCTCTCTTCTTTTGCGGTGCACTTGGCGGCGTGTCGTCGTTGGGGCGAGCGTTACCTCTCTCTCGTGAGCGCTGTGAGCGACGAGCTGCGCGGGAAGGCGACGCCGTCGCGTTCTCTTCAACTTGCTAGCGGGCTGTAACACTTCCTCGTTTAACTTTTTCTTCGCTTCAGTTTCCTAATTTCTTGTTCTTTTCTTTCCTAGGCCTTCTTTTTCTGCGCCTCTCGGAGAAAGAGGAAGGGCCATTCAACTTTTCGCTGTTCTTTCATTTCCTTTGCTCGGAAGCGGCACCTTGCTTTTCTGTTTTAATTTGAACTGTAAGTGTTGCTGAGCGCGAGCCAACCAGACCGGCGGCACAGGGTTAGCGCGTGTTGCTGCTTGCACGAACAAAGTGCAGTTTCTCCCTCCCTCCCTCGCCAGCCCAGCTGCTTATTTTGGTTCGCGCCACAGTTTGCCACGAGTCCCCTTTTCACGATGGATTCTTTGCAGCATGTTTCGCTTCTCGGCAAGGCATTTATTTGCAGTTATCGCACTTGAGTACCTTTTCCCCGTGTGCACCAGTGTATTACGTGCTTCAGTTTCTGCTGATATACTTCTCTCGTGAAAGTGCTGCTCCGGTTGTTTGTGTACGGCGGTGCAACCGGCTCAAGTCGCGATTTGCAATCGGCGTTGCTGCGCGTAGCAGACGACACGAGCGCCGCAACAGACGGCAGTGAACGAAGCTCGGCGGTGGCGGCGTCGTTTTGTGCAGGCACGCGTTGGATGATGCGTCATCCGTCGTATGTTGGCTTCACCGCTGCTGCCGCGCTGTCCGTTGCCAACCGGCAGGTTCTGAGCGCAACCTTCGCACCTACCGCCTGCGACAGCACTGAGCTCCGAAACGCTGCAGAACGCAAAGTGTGGTGTCACCTTTTGTCACGGTGTTGTGCAAAGTGCGCAAGTTCGAGGAGCGTCACACTGTTAACCGTGTTTGGCGACGTAGACTTGCACCGCTTGCAAGTGGCGTCAGCGACAACCCTTCATCGTAACGCGTCGTAACGGTAAGCTGAATCAATTTTCTCTCGTCGTTCATTTCCGGATAGTTCGCGCTATCGCATTTTCTCCTCTTTAGCTGTAGATGACTGATGTCAGGTGTTGTTTTTTTTGTTGTTTTTTTAATTAAATTATTGGGTTCAACGTGCCAGGATCAGGATCTGATTATGAGGCACGCTCTACTGAGGACTCCGGAATAATTTGGACCGCCTGGGGTTCTTTAACGTGCACCTAAATCTAAGTACACGGGTGTCTTCGCATTTCGCCCCCATCGAAATGCGGCCGCGCCGTGGCCGAGATTCGATCCCACGACCTCGTGCTTGGCAGCCCAACACCATAGCCACTAAGCAACCGCGGCGGGTAATCAGCTGTTTTGCCCTTAGAAAGGATGAGAAAAATTAAACGCAAAGTGAATGTGACGGTTAAGTGAGCAGAATGTTCTTTCTTTTAATTACCATGGGCTTGCTCTACCGTGCGACTATTGGGGATTAGCATGGCGCATTAGTTAATACTACTGGTCTGTGTCTAATGTTTAGTGTATAGATGGTTGTTCGCATATGAGGGACCCCTGCGAATGGCGGAGTCCATAAAAGTAGGAGTCCAAGAGTTTTTATACATTGACAACGTTATTGCGGGTTGTTTAACGTTTTCCCTATAGCAGATATTTAGCAAAGCGTTATCTCAAACGAAGATAGATCGAGACATGTGTGATTTCTCAATAGGAGCCACGTGGTTTGTCTCTGTCCACGCCATCTAAGTTTCCTAGTCGAATCGACTGAAGTTATGCTTTAAGGACGACTTCCGTCGGCTTTCTTTTTAGCCGCGAGCCTCTTTAGCATGCAAAGAATTAGTGTATTAGCATATTAGTAGAGAGTGTCGATGCCACGAGGCGTCGAAAAACGCGCATATCGTGACATTTTCCGAGCTAATACAATGTGAAGATGAGCATATTATGACAACTACGCGTGACCTTTCAAATCATGTTTACGTCTGTCGACGATAACTAGCGATGCGATCTCTTTTGCCTACCGTCACACGTTATAACCGAAACGCCGCCAGCATGACGTCAATCATTTATGACGCTGCATGATGTCAAAATCAGCGTTGAAGGAATGTCTAAATCGCTGTTTTCCTAAAAGGTCAGATAATCTAGCACTAAGTGGTAGGAATGACGAAACGGTTGCAAAATCATGCAAAGCGGTTTCATGCAGGCAACAATATCCATAAACGCACATAGGTACTATATGTAATTTTTTTTTAAATGTTGGGTTACAACTTTTCAAGACTGAATAGTACGTTATCATAAATAAAACATCAGGGGTTTTACTTGCCAAAACCACTATCCGATTATGAGGCACGCCGCGCAGTGGATGTCTGTGGATTCATGTTGAATATTTGGAGTTATATGACGGGCACCTAAATCTTAGTGCAAGTCAGTTCTTCCTTTTTGCCCCCATCTAAACGCAGCAGCCGTGAATCGAACCCCGATCTCGTCCTCAACAGTTTCAGTGCCGAATGTCTCCGATAATAAAAAAAAAAAAGCAGGATATTCGAGACAAACTGGTAATCTTTACTGACGCACAAGACCGGATAGAAGCTGCCAACATAATAATTTGCGCGATAATATCCAATATCATTGCTAATTACCCGCCGCGTTGACTTAGCGGCTATGGTAGTTGCGCACGAGGTCGCGGGATCGAATCTCGGCCGCGGCGGCCGTGTTTCGATGCGGGCGAAGTGCAAAGACACCCGTGTCCCGTGCATTGGGGGCACGTTGAAGATTCCACCGGTGGTCAGAATTAACCCAGAGTCCCCCACTACGGAGTGCCTCATAATCAAACCATGGTATTGGTGCGTAATACCTCAGAATTCACATTCACCATTGCTAATTAACAAAATTTACCCTTTAGCTTTGTAATAATTGACTTTATTGGACGCATTGTAACAGCGGAATAGAATGCTGCCAGTACTCGAAGCGTATGCTCTTGCTGGAAACTTTGTGCCCTAGCACGTGCTCCACGAAATGCGTACTCAAAATGTGCGTGAACTGTGTTTCGGTTAGATTTTTTTTTATATAGCTGCATTTCTATTCGTATTGAGGAAAATGGACCACTTGGAACTGCAGCGCATTTCTTTATTGCATAAAAATGTTGTAATTTCTCCTGAACACAGCTACTGGCTTTTCCGAAAGCGGCTTATCTCGCTTGTCAGGATTCCTGCAGTGGTGGATTACCGGCCGTGGAACACACTATATCACCTGATTGCCCCGCGAATTCACGACGACAGATTTTGATTTGAGCACCGAAAGGACCTGAATTATCATGATCCGCTGACTTTACGTGACATCTTATTTCCTATGCGCTCCCGGCGCTTGAAACAGCGGTGGGCCTTGCAATCTTATAGTTTCACTTACCTTTCTGAAATTGGCCTTCCCGGAAAGCTTTAGCCTGAGTTAGCTTGGTATCATTGCAGTGTCCAAATTTTTCTCGATTGTATCGACTGTAAATATCATTTATGAACCTTTACTCGAGAACAGTTTTATTTTATTTTTATTTTTTCCACAGTCCTCTAAAAAGCTTAAATTCCCTTTACCTTCCCTATGCGACATGCTATGGGCAGTGGCATGTCACCAGTAAAAGGGAGGCTGTCGAAAGTGTCGGCCCTTTAATAAGGAGCTTCTCTACTTCAGCAGAAAAAGATTGCGATGTTGAAGCCATAATCACGATTACGTCAGCAATTTAAGGGAGATAAATTTTTTCGTTATTCGATGATAATGCCACACGTCGTCTCTTTCATTCAATGCGAAAGCATTATGTGCCCCATTACGCGGAAAGTCCGTCGTAGTCGGCGTGACTGAAATATGGTACCAAAAATGGCCGACGGCGCAAAGACTAAAAACACGTCAAAAAAATGCTCGCGATCGACGTCACATTTATCAGGAAGGTTCCCGGAAACAAAAGAAATTAATGGCTTTGAAAAGAAAATTTCGTACATTTCGGTCTGGGTGGGAATCGCACCCGGGCTCCCGGGGTACGAGATGAGCACGCTTCCCCGTTTCATTGCACACGTCACGTAGCAGCCGTGTGGCTGACTGAAAAATGTGGCCTAGTGCGTGCGTCATTGGACACGTGATGGCGCAGACAATGGGGAGGAGGTGGCGGCGGCACGTCATGAGTGTATAAAACTAGCGCGTTCGTGACGTTCCGAGGTCTACAAACGGTACAATGCTTCCGCATTTCCACACGTAAGCAGTTTTATGCGTCTCTACCAAATTTTTATTTTCTTGCCGGTGTTCCTTTTCGGTGCCTTATCGTTGTCATCGAGTGTTCGGACGGAGCAAGACGGGCCCACGGCATCTGAAATTTCCTGAACGTGTCTAGCAAAGTATAGGCGTGGCTCATCAGATTGTACTCTCCTGGCGAACTCCGTTACGTTAACTCCGCTACGTCCGTTTAGCACGTGCCTCGCGAACAGTGTTGTACGCCTCTCGAATCAACAGCGATCACTCTGGAATGTACGTACGTACGGAGAGATATATTTAAAAATAGTGGCGGTTGGCGATTAGTAATTTTGGAGACCGAATCAAATACGAATTTAATATCTAGTACCTGTCGAATAGTTAACGAATAATCAACAGCCATTTTCGCAATTATTGTAAAACGGTGTTCACGTCCTAGTATATTTATAACGTTAGCAAATTTCTGTGATTACTTTAGACGTTATGCTGCGTTCTTTATTATAGGCACAAATGGGAGCATTAGGAACAAATAAGCAGTTCGTTGGCATATACAGGGCTCTTGGGAAAGTGCGAATCATCCTTGCATGGCTGGTAAAGACTGGCCGCCATGGTCTACGTAGCCTCCTCCACTACGCAAATTCTCACGTTATGTACGTATACCACGCCCACGGGGAGGGACTTTTTGTACTTTTGCTGCTATTTTATATTCTATGAATTGAGTCCACTCGGCGTTTCGAAATATTCGAAAGCTATTCGACAAGTATTCGCATTTATGGATAGTGAATATTAGATTCAAAGGCAGGAACGAATAGGGCATGTTTCGATTCGCTGTTGGACAGATTCCGATATTCGCACACCCCTCATAAATAGCGCACACACTTCACCCGTAGGAATAGATGCGACGACCCATGACTGTACACGCCACTCGTCGTTGTGATTAGAGTTTGCTTGTATATTTCTTGGCGCAAGTTCATCCAATGAACAGTTCGGTTCATTACTCACAGTTCTGGCAGTTCTTGATTGTTCACATTCATTGTACGATAGCCCAGTGGCTATGGCGATACGTCGCTGAGCTCGAGGTGGCGGGTTCGATCACGACCGCACTGGCCGACTGCAGTCGGAATGCAAAAGCGCTCGTGTACTTAAATTTAGGTGCACGGTCAAGAACCCCCAGCTGGTCAAAACTTATTCGGAGTCCCCCCACTAAGGCGTGTTTCATGATAATATCGGGGTTCTGGGACGTAAGAGCACATGAATTTAATTAAAATTTAAATTTACCTACAACGCTAAAATATAGGAAAACCGAAAGGTAAACACTTGCAGTAAAATTCTCGTATTAGGTATATACGTGGCGTTTATACCATTATGATTAGGCACAGCGCAGCTTCTTCGTGCTTTATTACGTACGCACGAGCGGACAGCTAACTTGACACGTGAAAGCGCGGTTGTGAGCACTGAAAGAAATATGCGACGCCTTTAACAGCGGTTTGTCTCGAATGACATAAACACGGGGAGAATCCCACTTGAAAATATGTTGCGTGTTGCTCAGAGGCGCGCAGACAGTACGCGACCTTTGCAGTTTACAATGTGTGGCTCAGTCTTGTACGTCATTTTATTCGCTAAGAGGACGTTATTTATTTTGAGAGAGAGAGAGAGTGTGTGTGTGTGTGTGTGTTTGTGTGTGTGCGTGTGTTTGTGTGTGTGCGTGTGTTTGTGTGGGTGCGTGAATCCCGCCTTAACCTTGTAAAATTAAGCGCTCCTCTACATGTATTCGTTTCCTTGCATCAACGTCTCGCATTTCGCAACGAAATAGCTATTTTTGTTTGTTCGTTTGTTGGTTTTGCATTCTGAACAAGCTAACAGATACCAAACTTTGTAGAGTGCTATTTATCCTATCCTTCCAAGAAAGCATCACCATAGGAAGAGTTTGTTTAAGTCTACGTGCGAAATGAACAGCGCTTCTATTTTTTTCTCTCTTTTGTTATTTTTTGTGAAGAAGACACCATTGGCCCTTTCATTTCCTTATTTCTTGCCGCCGTTTCCTCTATTTGAGCAACACTTTTCTTCGGCTCCGTCTTCGTCGTCTTGCGTTTACGACCCTACTATCATGCACCGAGTTTAAAAAAAGAAAAAACGCAGATGGTTCAACGTGAATAAGACCAAGTGGATGTCGTTTAGGGTCTTGTTGGGAAACCACAAGTAATTTTTGTAGGCTCCAAGATTCGATTACTTTTTCAAGTAATTCCCCAACTGCTTAAGTGTTCGCCTAATTGTCAAGCTATCAATGAGAAGGTAATAAAAAAAACAACGTAAAACAGGACTAAATGAGGTATTTCCAATTCCCCACAGTCGGTATGTGCCCCCCCCCGGTAGATGGAAACAAAACGAAACATCTGTACAAGAAAGTCCTCGCTTTCAACCGGAGGCTTCAATAGCCGCATTGGGTCCGACTAAGGCAGAAATATTTGGATTTGTCTGCCGCATTTGTGCGCGGCGAGCAATTAACCATTTCCTGCACCACGTGACGCCATGATTTGCAAAGCGTGAACTATAGTATACCGCTCAGTCGGGTCGATTACTGTTCTAAATTTCTCGTGACAAGTTGAGCCTAAAATGAATGCCTCAATATATATGTATATTGTCGGCTGAGTAACTTTCGCGATTTACGATTAGTTAACGTTTACGCTCCTTGAGTCCTCCGCATCAAAGCTTTATTTCTAGAATATGAGAAAAAATTCATCGCATTGAATTGAAAGGGCGCGTCCCACGCGCTTTCGCACAATCATCCATTCCAACATTGTCATTACGTAAAAAAAAATAAAAACGGAAGTTGCAATGTAAATCGCATTTCGTGTGGCTCCCTTGTCGTGTTTGCGTCACAGTCATGATCGTACATATAGTGTCGATTATTAAATTCGGGTGTTTAAGTGCCGGAACCTCGATATATGATTATGAGGCACGCCGCAATGGAGGTCTCCTGATTATTATAGACCACCTTGGGTTCTTTAACGAGCACCCAATGATCGACACGCGAGCGTTTTTGCATTTCGCTCCCACCAAAGATGTAGAGTGTGCTGTTTTTTTGTTTTCTTTCTTTCTTTCTTTTTTTGACAGGTTGCACCATCACGTTTAATGGAGGGTATAACTCTGGTCCAAAACATTTTCACTTTTTGTCCCCGTAATTCATGCAATCTATTTAGAAGTGTAAGAAAAAAATGAAAACAAAGATAATGCTTTCAGAAGGAGCGGACTGAAATTAATGGGCCGGTCCACGCCACGCCCTTGCAAATATCTTGCTTAAATTTCAATTCCATTTCAGCTAACAAGCACGTTATCACGTGTACATTGTTGTGCTTTTTCGCAGTGACCGTTTTACCCTGAATTGTCACTGTTAAACATTATCCTACTGTATGAAAAAAAACAAACTATTTGATGTTGTCGAGGCTTCTATAGCAAAAATTATTGCCTAATCAGATTACACGTGCGACTCGAATGCTGTTGCACATTCTCGAATGTAAGTGAGCACGAGTGATTATTCTGAAGTGTACTGTGTAACCTGTTTGAATATCGGACTGATTTGACAGCGTGAGATCACATTTTTACGGCCGACGACTCTGCTCGCCGCTTTCGTTGTGCTTCGAGCGTTACTTGTTTTGTGGGCGCCAATTTGGCCCAACAAAGGGTAAAGATTCGCGACTCACGTGTTGGAAATCGGGAAAGTGCTCATGAATGCGTGCGCATCAAATGGCCGTTCAGAGGGCTCCGGCGCCAAAAAGCACCCTTCACACCGTTGGGGAATAAACAAAAGACAATGCAAGCGGCATGATGAATTCGTCGAAAATCCGTCGATAGCGACAAGGAAAAATTCATGGCACCCATAATAACGCTCAAATAGCCACCAACCGCTGACGTCGACGTATGGCAGCTCGGGAGCACATTGTCACGCGCGCTCGTATGATAGCTGGAAAATGACGTGCATATTTATTATCCGTGTCTGCAATCAGCATTGACTAATTGGAAACGAATTTTTAACATCCTACTGTGGGCCGTGCTCATGACAAATATATGATTAGTCTAGAAGACAGTGGTGACCTTTGCGCTTCCTTGAGTCCCGATGTATTCGGAACAATATATTCTGAACGCGCTGAAGTGGTTTTTCTCCGAGTACTGAGAGATTTCTGCAGAATCAAATTCGAGTATTAGAGGAAGACGACTACCGAATATCGAATCGAATACCGAATATTTTCTTGTTTTTACATTTAGACTAAATATAAAGTTCATGCAAAGTCCGTCTGGCAAAAAAAATAATAGAAATAAGGAATTTATATGTTACCACATGCATGTAAATACCGTTCACAAGTTAGCCGTTGTGAACGGCTAAGTGATCCGTTCTTACATAATGACTGGACATTATTAAAGCAAATATTTTTTTGTCTATACTTTCCCGGGTTTGGCGTGGCTGCCTGGCTGTTGATTCGGTCGCTAACTCGCCGGATATATTTGTGGGTATAAATATCAAGGTTATATGAAAGTACCCACGAAGTGGCTTATATAAGTGTGCTGACCAAGTATGCCCATCGCTGTTTTGCCTCACAAGAAATACCTTCCTACATAAAACCCGGACATATAATATCGGCTCAGAGGCTTTGCCGCTCTGTTTATGGAATGGAAAATTATATAACGGATTCTTTTATTTACTTTATTTGTTTTAATTAGCCACTCAGTATGTGCCACTCGGTGCGTGCATATTTTTGGCCAATCCGGTGGCAGTGCAAAAAAAGTAAAAACAAATAAAAGAATAAAGTAACCAAAAAGAATTGAAAAGAACATTGAATACAGTCGGACAGCATGAACACACGACGTCCATACGAATCCTGGAAGGCATTGATGATAGTGTTATTATTATTATTATTATTATTATTATTATTATTATTATTATTATTATTATTATTATTATTATTATTATTATTATTTGGTTTGTATACATATACACACCATGAAATAGGGAGGGAGCAAGCTGACAACTGCCACCGAGAGGGGCACAACGCCTGCCTACTCTTTCAGGAGGAGGGAATAGAGGAAATTAAAATAAAAGGAAGGAAAAGAGGATATAAAGAAATGATGGAGACACAGACAGAACAGAACATACACAAAACAAGCGCAAACATCCCAGAGCGTGCACAGTGCCGTAAAGCAATGAACGTACGCAAAGTATTTCGACAACACCTACACAGCGGAACAGCCTCCGTACCTTATATCGAAGTTTCAATATTCTAGCGTATATAGGAACATTTTCTCTATAGCAGTAATTTCGCGCGCTAGGCTGCAACAGACCAGAAATGTGTCCGACGACCGCGTAGTTGGCGCAGTAGTGGTTCTGAAATGACTCTCTTTATGGGTATCGCTTTCCGCGGCGCTCGTCTCGTGGCCTTTCGCAGCTCTTTCAATGAGGTCAGCACTTCGTCGAGGGGTTTTAAGCCCTGGGATGGAGTCCATGTAAAAGTTTCACATCTCTTTTCGAAAGCATAAAGTGCGCAGAAACTTCCGGCACCCCCTATCTTGTCAAATCTCAAATGCCAGGCGTGAGACGCGCGGGTGCGTGTGTGTGTGTCTTGCTTGGCCAATTGGCGCGAAACCGTAAAGGGTCATTTTTCGCGTAAACAGCAAACCGTTGCGAGTTGCAGCTACACCGGTACAAGTTTAAACATTAAACCAGAAAAAAAAAACAACACAAACGCAGACACAAAAGCACATGCGGAACTCTCCTAAATAAAAAAAAAATAATAATAATACAAAAGCAGACCCCCTGAACTGTGCGGTGATAGGTTTATCTCGTATCCGATCGGATTATAAATGGTGTACAATATAAACGCGCACCGCGCGCTTCGATTCGGAGAGCCTGAGTCACAGAACCGCGGCGAGCGCGAAAAAGTCCAATTCCAGAAACGTTGGGCTTTGCTTTGCTGCGTAATACACCATAGAACGGTCTCTCTATCTCTCCGCCCTCCTCCTTCTTTCTCTCTCTCTCTCTATTGAAGAGTACTCGGCCATTTTTCGTGCTCCCATACTATGTGCTTCCCCATGTCGAGCAGCGCCAGTAGATCGAGGTCATTGGCCTCCTCGATTCGGCGCGACGCCGAGCTGCCGCAAGAGGGACGCGAGCGGACCAGCCGGAGGTCGCGCTGGGCCACTGCTATACTTAGGAATCGAAAGGTTTTCTTCGTCGATGCAGCTCTGGTTTCTGTTCGGCTCTGGGTTGACGTTGCCGCGTGCACGCCGCGCGTCGGCCAGGTGTTTCTCGGGGAACGCTGGCGCCGCAGCCGTGACCGACGCAAGGAAGCGACGAAAGGCCGCGAATGTGTGCCGGGAAAAAGAAAAAAAAGATGCCGACAATAGACTATCCACAACAATGGCAATAGACTACGTCAGTACGTGCGCCTGTTTGTAATGCGTGAACTTTAGGATTGTAGAAGTGTATGTATGTATGTATGTATGTATGTATGTATGTATGTATGTATGTATGTATGTATGTATGTATGTATGTATGTATGTATGTATGTATGTGTGTGTGTGTGTGTGTGTGTGTGTGTGTGTGGGTGGGTATATATATATATATATATATATATATATATATATATATATATATGCACGTGGTGCAACTGGCGGTGGTCAGTTGCACTTCGCTCTTCGAAGAGGCAGGAAGTGTGTCGAGTGAACTGTTGAACACTTTGCATTGTGGCAAGCGTGGTTTAATCATGGATTTGAGTCCTCGAAGAGATGCGAGGTAATGCTAAAGCATTTCTCTCGCATTTACCGCTAAGTCACCACTGAATTTTTCTTGTTTTGATTTTGTATTCTCCTCTTACTCACCCGCCACTGCTGGCTATAAGTCGGTATGTCGTTCTGATACTCGGCACGATGTCGTGGATTCGAGTCTCTCTCGGTGAAGCCGCTTTATGAAGGTGGTGGAATGTAATAACGTCCGTGCGTCGTGTCTTGGAGGCAGGTTAAAAGGACTTCAGATGGTGCAAACTAACCCGAGATCTTGTCTACGGCGACTGCCCCCCCCCCCCCCCTCCCCCCCTCCTCCCGCTTTATGTGTATTGTAACCAACTAGACTGTTCAACGTGGTTCGTCGCGGACATACATCGTCCGCCTCCACTTACATTTCTTCCTCGATGACACCAACTGATCTTTCTCCCAAACGCCGAGTACAAACACTAAATTCTTTTTGTTACCTCCTATCTGGTAAATTAGTCCTTCTCGCATGATCGCCTTCACATGTCAAAAAGCCCATCATAAAAGGGTAACTGCAAAATTTAACAGCCAAATTTATCAACACTCATCGTATTTCAACTCTTCTATTGGACGAACATTATACAAGAGGAAACAATCAAATATGAAATAAGTGCGAGCCGTGGAGCAATCGAATTCGCTCTCCTCGAAGAGTCAGTTTGTGACAACGGTTTTCCTGAGAAAAAAAAAATCAACAAAAGGCACTTGACTGCCCTCTCCTAACTTTCTTTGATGAAAATGACGCGCGAGCAGATCCGGCTACGTCGTCAACAGGATGAAAGAATAAATAAAAATGAAAAACAAAATGTCAGCGCTATTGTCAGTTCTTTGTGTCTGGAATCGATCGCTCATAACATTTGCTGCTGGGTTTAAAAGACTGAAGCGGAAAAACAAAACATGAATTGAACCAACTGCTCCTCGGATACAGCAACATGTAATTTTGCGATGGAAGCCTGCAATCTCGAGTTTTCCTATACTCCACATGCCGATCAGGGTCGCTCCGTCTTTGATATCCGACGGCACTAAACTGAGGGTGGTTGCATCTGAACTACTGACCCGTCGTTATAATCAACGTTCACATGGCAACAACGAAAGTTGGACATCTTTGTCGATACTTATGATGGTACCGGCGCCGCTTTTTCCGATGCCTGCGTACGGACGCAGATACATTACCAAAATTGCAGGGTCCCGTCTTATTGTGGTCAAGTGTAGCGATCGGTAAGACTGCGTTGAAAATTCGAAATCTTCAAATAGTGAGCCGAATATTGCTATATACTCTGGAGGCGAAAGTTTATAGACGAGGATAAACTCGGAGCACACATCGAACAACTTTATTACCAATAATTGGATTGTTTGAGCTTTGCTTTAGCTTTGTTGTCGTTTACCATCAGAGTGAAAGAGACACAAGATCATTTCGATTGCCCTTGTGTAATCGCTGAATAGTGCTCGCATTCGTCGACTGATGGTGAACAGCGAATGACGAAACAGTTTCCTCCGCGGCATTCTTGCAGATGCGGCGAGATATGAGGGTTGAAGCTCGAGGCCTAGCCGCTCCGTGTGAGGGAGAGCTTCCGTCTCAAAGTATCTGCCCCCATGCCATCGTTTCTCAAGCTTCATTTTTATCGCTCCTGACGGCGGTATAAGCGGAACACGGCAGAGCGAACAAGTAGTACGTGATCACTGCCAGATGAATTAGGCGAAGCATGGAGGAACAAACTGCGCCGTCTCGTGCCTTGGTGTTACTCCGCGCTTACCTTCAGCTGGCGTGTTATTGCGACCGTGAAACACAATTGGCCCAGATTCATGGGCTCTTGCAATCCGCTACTTGCAGGAACGGTGGAGGAGGTGTAATTCAGAGTAACGTGACCATCGGGGTGATGAAGGGAGGCAAAGCTAGCAATTTTTTTTTCTTTTTTAACTTCAAGCGGAGTCTGAGGAATGCGCGTGGGACGCGGTTACTCGTGCAGATGTCAGTTTGGACTCTGTCCCGCGGAATGTCGACACCGTCGTCTGATGCCACGGGGACAGGTGACGTGGGACGAAACGTCGCTCGCTCGGGGCTTCTTCGCTTCGCCGCCCGTCGTCGTGTCCGACACGAGAAGTGGGAAGCCACTTTGCGCAATGTCTGACGCGACACTTGGCTTGTATAGTGACAGTCGGGACGACGAAAGTGGCTTCGTGCAATCACTCGGTGCCGTCCGTTACGTCGACGGCCTACATTCCTAGCCTTAGAGTGTTTTGGCATGTATACATGTATATCGTGACAGTTTCGCCACTACGGCTCCTATAATGGGTTGCGTTTGCGTGTTCTTTTCGCGCATTGCTAAAGCATTCAAAGCCTTTCTAAAACGATTTCGTGAGATTTCCATTGCCTTTTGGGCCAGAGAACGTGTTTTCTTTTTTTTTTTTTTGCTTGCCCTAATGTATGACAAGCGCGGAGAGAAAGGAAAAAGGCGAGAGAGAGGGAAATACACAAAGGTTAGGCACAAGGAAGGTCCGGTTTGCTACCCTGCTCATGGTGATGGAAAAGTGGATCTAACGAGAAAAGAAGCGTTAAGAGATAGACTACGGGGATCGGTGCACAGAAATGTGAGGTAGTAAACATCACCATCACAGCTTGTCGCATAAGCTGCATATGCCACGGGCGACGAACTAACGCCCTAATCTGCCTTTAGCGCATACAGGCGCATTAGCCTAACTATACGGCGCGGTTAAAATTGACACATTTCATTAACTTCATAATGGCGGATGTTTAAATCGAGTGACTATTCGCATTTCCTCTCGTGCTTGCACAAAAACTACAAATAGACAACTGCTGCACCCTGCTGCACTGATACAGATACTCACATTGCTGTACGTTTACAGGTGTGGTGAAATGTCTCGGCACCACGATTTAACTAAGTTTCAAATTTTTAGGTCAAAAAATTTCAATGCAGTTTTACATTCACAGAGCGGTGCCGTTCCAAACAACGCAGTTTCTTTTAGCACAAGTAGCCATTTGTCCTGAAACGGAACCCCGTGTTTGAGCGATGAGTTTTTGTTAAATAAATGTGATCGGATTGTGTGACCGACTGTAGCTGTGTTACACTGTGCAACGCGTGACTGTGTGCGACTACGGCATACTGTGGTCAACAGATGATCAAACAAAAGGACATCTCTGAAGTCAAGGTTTAGACATGGGTACTTGCGTTCGTCGGGGCGCAACAACTATACGTTCCTCGACAGCGTTTACGTAGCTCACTTTCTCTCACTCCGCTGATGGAGGAGAATAAGGGGCTGCGTTGAGTAGGGTGACCGAAGTTTAAATGTAAATGCTGAAGAAGGAATGAAGAGAGACGCTTATTAAAACAAAAGAAAGAAAGAAGGTTGTTTTTATGAAACATTAGGTAGGGTGCCTAAATTCAAACGTTTGTCTAGCGCCTCTGTAGTTATTGCAGCATGCTATCGTAAACATGTCCATCAGCACGCCACAGCTCCGTGTATATTCACCTCCCCCGCCTTCTTCTCAAGAGGCACATATGGGTTCTTAATGTGGCATTTTATATATGTATATTAACGCGTTGCATGTCCCTTGTGTGTTACTCTTATGTCGCAGCATTGTCTGTGGATAGTAGATTGATTTGTGTGCTGTTTTCCTTTTATTTATGTTGACGGTTGTTTATATAAACATGCTTACAAAATGTGCTTTATTGCCGGAGTGGTTGTTTGTTTTTTGTTTGTTTGTTTTCTCATATCACCTCATGGTATCATCTTTTGCTCGTTGGACAATCTATTGTTTGCGGAGAAGCCGGCGACACAACAGTATGCCAACATTTCCATTGTCGTCAGAACAAACCACTCACTCACGAAGGCGGGAATAGCTTTCGGGGGCGTCGCGGCTCACCAACCGCCGAAGACCCCATTTAGACGCAAATAAAGCTGCCCAGTGCCGGAACTATCCGCTGCACGTAGATGCCAGGCCTCGTTCATTCAGACCGCTGCTATGAACGCTCTCATCGATCATCTGCCGCCGAGCGGACTCAAATAGCCACCCCGGAGGCGTGCCTCGAAACCGATTCATGGATTCAAATGACCTGCGCCCGAGCTTTTGGAGGCCGATTAACTAAAGTGAGTCCAGGCTGGCGCGCATGTGTCGCGCGTTTTTAATTTATGCTATTGGGCGGGCGTAAAAGCGTGGTATTTGTCTACGAAAACGCGCCGTGCGGCTGAAGCTTGACGGCAGTGGTGCGAGAAAAGCCTGCCATAATATAATAACCGAGATCAGATGTGGGGCGAAAAGTGAATGAGCGATATAAATGAGCCATTAAAGTTTCACTGCAGTAGCGCGGCCTTGCATATTGAAAGCGTTGGCTTAGCGAGCGTTTCGATTCCTTTCTCGTTGCCACCCGCTGTGGAGCCCAGCCGATATTCAGAAGAACAGGCACGCGGCATGCAAAGCGTATGTTTTTGCTGTTCTTTTCACAGAGGGGGCCTTGGACATTGTGTTTTCGCAAATATGATTACGATACCTACGCAGTATAGCTGAGCCCTGTCTCTTGAGACCGACTAATTTTCACTGACGTGCACCTAACTCAAAATACGCTGGCCTTCTTGCCGTAAACCAGATCGTCCAGATATCCAGAGCGGCCGGAAATCGTAGTCCGCGATCTTGTTCTAAGCAGTACGAAGTCATATAGCCACTGTATTTCCATAGCCTAGGGTACTGTGGCCGCTTCGCTCCTGCTGAAGGCACGCTAGAGGGTGGAGAGAACGGCTCTATTAGGCTACACCGGCAGTTTATTCCCCGGAAACTTCCACTCAGCTACTTCAGCGGAAAGAAGACAATTATGAAAAAAAGATCATTAGGAGAGAAAAAATGAACGCCCAACATGGATATCTACTCGGAGAGAAAGAGAGAAAGAAAAGGTAAGGTAGGGAGGTGCACCTAGGTTGCACTTGGTTTACTACCCTACACTGGAAACGGGCAGGAGAAGAAAAGGAAGTACAGGTGGATGCGTGGGTACACGCAACAGCTTTCGCCCGGCAGTCAATGGCGGTCGCAGAGCTCAGCCGTTTTCAAAAAGTGCAGCGGTCCTCTTCTGGGCAACAGCGCCGATGACGGTCGAGCCCATGGTCCCAGTATTTTTCACAGCGAAGCTGTTAAGGGCTCACTCTTCGATGGTCGCGTCCGGATGTAGAAAACAACTCTCATTGGCAGTATGCTGTATGTGCGAGTGAAAGCGCGTGAGGGCGAGGGACGTGCGCTTTCACAGGGAGAGAACGCAGTGCGGAGAGCAAACGCGACTTCCCAGTGGTCCAGCCTTTGACTGGCTGACCACACCAGGCCAGACGCGAGCTGTCAAGGCCCTACCCTCCGGATGGCGTGACCCCATTCCTGCCCGCCGGTCTGCTTCGCCCCTGCCATGGTGACACCAACACCTTCCTCTACACCCTCCTTTCTCCCACTCTCCCCTCCCCGTTGGCGCTGAGCCGTGCTCCCTCAAGGGCTGCAGAAGATAGCGCCAACCCCCTTCCTTTCCAAATGAACCACTTAGTAGTTCCCAGTGGAAGGGGAGTGGTGGGCGAGGAGAGTATCCAGACACCCTGCGTGCCCGCTCTGCCACTGCGGCGCATGCGCGCAGCCCTGCCGACCTCTGCCGCCTGTGCCGCGGACTCTCTCTGGGCTCTCGCCCGCCTCTCCCCTAGGAAGGTGGACAACGGCGTTTAGCCGTTCCGTCACGTCGACATCGTGCTAGCGCTCTTATCAGTTGCACTTACGACTCGCCATGGCCCGGCGGCGTGGCGTTCGTTCGAAGGAACAACGCAACGAGCGACGGGGAACTGGCGACTCCCACGCCAGTTCCACGCGAAAGAAGGACAGCGGGGAGGCAAACCTTATCTTGAAAGCGATCTGCAACAAGGCTCCTACCTTTGTATGCGCTGTGCTTTCGCCGCTCAGTTTCCGTTGAAGCGATAGACCGCATGAACCTTCGCCCGCAGCTGCTGGTGCGCTTGCTCACGCCAGCGTTTTGACAGCGGGTGTGTGCGGTCACACAAACAACGCGCAGAACTGTTGTCGACGGCGGCGGCGTATTGCCCGCGTTCGCACCAAACGCGCGCGGCGTTGGTGACGGGTTTATGAAGAACGTGCCAACCTTTGCCGTGCACCCTATGGCGACGTACCGTAGCGACCATAAGGCCATAGTCCCTGTGGTCACTAAATCAATGAAAACTACCGGATCATATATATCTCTCATTCTTTAATAGTTCAAGATAACCAATTACACCATCACATCTTAATAGTCGTAATTGGAAATACATAATTCCCACCATACATAGTACAGCTTCGCTGGTCTTCCATCTCCACCCCAGTGGAAGGGTTGACAGTTTTTTTTTATTGCGATAGCAAATATATGGACACTCCACGGACATCTTTGCCGCCGCCGTCGCCGTGAGGTTCTGATAAAGTCCAACGGCGATAAAACCGTCGCCGCGCGCCGTACGCTTTGTGTGCGAGTGAAAGCGTGCGAGGGTGAGCCGGCAACCGCAGCTTTCCCTCGCGCACGCGAGCGAGGAAGGTGGCCGGAAGCGCGCGCTCTTCGTTCGCTCCCGGGGCATGGGGAGGAGGCGACGGAGACGGTAGGGGTGAGGGGTGCGTTCTGCTCTCGCGGCTGCTGCTGACGGAGCTTCCGCGCGGGCACCGTATCTTGAAAGCGATCTGCTCTGTGGCCGAAGTGTGCGCCCACGGTGGCCTCATCTTCAAAGCGATCCGCGATGGGTACAAAGTGCAAAAGTGCATGCGCCGAGTGCCGGTAGCTTCGTAGGCGCTGTGCATTCGACGTTTAGTTCGCGTTGAAGCGAGACGCGAGACAGCGGAAGGTCAATTTGCCCGCTGCTGCTGGGGCGCTTTGTCGATCGTCTCAAACAGTTTCTGGGGTCATCGAGCGAGATGTGTTCATGTTTACCTGTGCGCGCGTGACACCGTGCTTGTTTATTTAGTTAGTAATCGAATATTGGCAACTTTGCACGGCCGATAACACTACTATCCTTACTTCGTATAGCTGTCTACTAATTTGCTGTCGCAATCAATGCTTCGCCTTTCGAACGAAACTGCGACTTTCTTTTCTTCTGTCAACGCACGGTCGTCCTGTCGGTCCTAAAGAACCGCGCTGTGTGTGTCTTTCATTGTTAAAAGAGTGGCAGTATGTATGTATATGCTGTATGATCTCGTCGCAATCACAAACACTCAACGAGGCGCTGTGCATCATCGGCTATATAGAATTTCAGTGTGAAATCGCGGCGCTAGTCGCCACTGCATGTGATGGCACAATTATTCAATATAGCTATGTTGTCGCGCGTGTAAGCGATTTCTGTGAGTGTCGATAAGTGTTGTTACCCCACAAAGCCCGAATGCCATTCCACATCAAAGAAAATTAAAACAACTTATTCACATTTATTTACGGCTGCAGGGGGGTATATTGGTACAAAGAAAACAATGAAACAATAATTGTGTGCCCATTAATTAGTACGGTAATTAATTACTTAGTAATTGATTTGCAGAACTATCCACAACTGAGAACTCCCTCCGGTATATCAAAAACACGTGTATGGGCCCTGCATAGGGTTTCCAGTGCTTAAATCAGAGTTTTAGGTGCCAAAATCAGCGTATCGAAAATGATACATTGGGCTTTGTGGGGTTAAATATTGAAGTGCCATATGTTTGCATTGTTTTATCTTTAACCAATGAGCAGCCTCGGTCAGTTGTCATGATTTATAATGTCACTGGATACGAGTCTTCATTTGTCAAAAATGACATATATATATATATATATATATATATATATATATATATATATATATATATATACACGGCAATTGTGCAGCGTGGTGTGCAGTCCGTAGCAGGCTCAGTCTCGCTAGCCGATGTTCACCACTGCGGCTGGGCACAATGCGGTGGGCAAAGATAAAGTAGCGTTTCATCCAACCAACCCGGCGCTTATCTGGCACAGGTTCCGACTACGAAGCGCTCGGTTCCCGCACGATACCTGTGAATATTTAATACTGCAAGCATCGCATTCTGGCGCCAGCAATCACAGCTGTACCTTTATATGCCCCCAGCCGAAGATAACAAAACATTCGGCGTGCATGCCTAGCTATAGCTACAGAATGAAATGAACGCTGTTGCGATCTGGAATAAGCTTTTCTTCTATTTGTATTGTGTTATTTTGTCTTGACTAAGCACAACGTGCTGAGAGAGAGAGAGAGAGAGTTAATGGTCTTTCCGTGCCTGCGAATGATCCCGCGTGGCGCGTTTGTGTAAGTTTCTTCCTCGCTTGGGGTTTGTCATTAAACGAGTCTCTTCTGGCGTTCCCGTCACGCCGAGCTCACGCGAGCGTGGAGCGTAACCAGTTTGCCATTCCCGTAGTGTATAAAGGGAGCCAGTGTTGTAGGGATTCGCTTAGTCCACACTTCCCGATGCGTGACTGCTGATAGAGAAGCGACGAGTTCCATGGGATTGGTTGTGCCCAGCCACAGCTATAGCCTGTACGCTTGCGTCCCAAGGGTCGTAGGGCAATGACCGATCGGAAAGTGCAGGTGCATTATGTACCGTCTGTGTTTCTTCGGAGTTAGAGTTAGTTAGATGTAGTTTGTGGGAAGTTTTGCACAGAATGGCCGGCATTTGTTTGATACGGATAGTGAAATCGGATTAGGCGGAAGGCGTGTTGCTTCCAATTTCTGCGTACCATTTGTAGCTCCTAAAGCTGCTGCCTCGATACGATGGTTGACTGTGCAAAGTTTCTTACTGCTCTGGAACGTTATTTGGTTGAAGAAGGCACAGATTTTGAGATACCGCACCATTAAAACAGTGAGGCGCTCAAACAGAAGCTGTAAGTATAGTGGGCTCTTTGACGGGATAATTTTAAAGGCAGCATTTTTTTACAAATTTACAATCGTGGCTTCAGTCGGGAGAAGAATGCCAGGCAACATGATTGGATGCTTGAAAATATTGACAAAAATGCCTGCATTGAATGAAGAACAGTCTGCAAAGTAAATGTTACGTATTCATATGGTATAATAGTGCATATATCAGTTGCTGAAGACTAAGGGATAGCAGTAGTGCATAGTCGTGTACAAGAAACAAGAGAGAGAAAGAAGCTTCAATGAAAGAAAGGGCTGAGAGGCTGTCCAGATGAACGTATGTGGCTCTGGCCTGCTACGGTGCGCTGGAGTTAAGAGCAGGCTTTGTTTAAGCAGCTCTTATCTGAGTACATGGAAACGAAGAAATCAATTTGCTAGGCATCCACTGCGCCGAAAGTTATTGTATTTGTTGTATTCAAAAGCAAAACTCTAAATATACCGGCTGCGCTGAGCTGAATGTTCACTTAGGCCATCAGTTCTTGCAAAAGCTGTTCAGCATCGAAAATTTTAAGAGAACTGAAGCATGAAGTTTCCAACTCTGTAACTCGGCAACAAAAACAATGTCACAATTCCTTAAACCGCAGCTACCGATCCATGCAAATGGAACAAGCTCAATATTTCATAGACCGGTCTGACATATACCGCTAATTATTGAGCAGGAGTTTTGAAAAGAAATTGCTCTCGTAAAAGTTGTAACCATTTCAAAAGTAAACTGCAAACTTATAAGATTTGTGCTATTCACATTATCTAACATATGCCGCTTACAAAACTGCGGTATCTGCTATTGGCGCAGACTTACGGATTCGTAAACTGCTTGCATCACATAATTTTTAATTAAACTTGTCGCTTTTCGCCAATTCATGTGAAAATAAAAAATGTAATTATACAGATCCCACGCTCATGTTTGAATCTGCGTGAAGAAAAGCTATCGTGAAGTGGTTAATTAAAACTAAATGCGATGCGTACAATTGTAACACCGCAGAGGCTCGGGCTCGGGCCCCAGTTCAGGCGGATGCGCGCTGTCAGACGTCCACGCAGTGAAGTCACGAGGACCAGTTATAAATTTGAAGCGCCAAAACAAGGCAAGGACATCAGGACAGACACGGGCTAGCTGTCAATTGTTATACGTGGCGTGCAAGGTCATAAAGATGGTACTTGTATGTGATAACGTTAAATGGTGGCCTATGGTGCTAGCTGGAATAAGTATGGAAGGCCCGCCACGAGCAACAAACTCTGTTGCCGAGTTCCTGTAGCACGCCCGCAGCTTCGTAGGTCACGAGAGGGGGCAACCCTTTTAATCACTAATTCTTTTGGATACTGAAGCAACCAAGTTTTTCAATGGGAACGCAGTGGGCTGTCTTACGTTGGGTGTTCTACCGCGCTGAAGTGGCTTTGAAAGAGAGAGTGTGTGTGCGTAAGAGGATTATGATATCCTTCGAGAAAAATTGAGTAAGCGAGAAGACAAGGGAGAGACAGGGATGTCAGCCGGATATGAATTCGTTTTGATACTTTGCTCTGCGGGAAAGTAAAACGAGATATGAAATGTAAAGAAACGAAACGTAAGTCAGGGGCCTAAATCGTCCATAACGGGCTGGTGACATAAAGCACTCCAATAGCATATCCCTTTCAGGTCGGGGATTCTCGAAAGGTACGAGTATATGTCCCTTCGAGCCCCTCCACTGCGAAGGCTGGCGCACGGCAGCGGTGAAGCCAGCGTTAAAACTATGGACCGCCGTGACAACGGCGAAACCGCAGTATACCGCACATGTGCATACCCGGCGAAAGTGGGCAATACAAAAAAACGCTTTCGGTGCAGTTCACTGTCTCGTTCGTGTTCGCTGGTGCGGCTTCGCTCCATCTCCGGTCTCTTTCTGGCTTTCGAAAAACGGTTACTGGCGTCGCTTTCTTTTTTAAATGTAAGTGCTCTTATAGAGCATCGAGTACCCTCCCCCTCCCGATCCAGGTGGAAATCGAGCAGAAAGTGCACCCCTTAGGCTCGCCGAGCAACACTTGCCCTACCATCCGGGCCATCAGCTAGTGGGTGCACTGCCTGCCAGACAATGGTTTCCACTAAAATAGCTACGCCGTTGGCGCAGACGCCGCCATCACCCCGGCGCCGCCATCCGACGGTCCGTTTATTTTTGCTTTCGCGAGAGAGAAGCCGTTCGTCGAAACACTGCCCCGCTCAGCGGCCTGTCTGCGCTGGCTGTACCGCTTCCTAGCTCGTAAAACGGAACGAGAAACGGCTGCGTAAAGAGGGGAACATACGTAGCGCCTTCGGCTTCCTTCAAGTGACTCTCTTTGAAGAACATCGAGCGTGATATTTACTGCTTATTTTTTTATCCAAATATGCTGAACCGTATATTGCTCATTCTTGCCGGGCGATTGCTTTTTCTGGCTGCTCATTTTGGAGATTATCGTCACCTCCATATCGGGGCGATTCAATCCTAATCCTATTTACTCACATCTCACGTGCCTTCTTTCCTTTTTTTTTATTTTGTGTGCGTGCTTGGCTGCGTGCGTGTGTGTACATCATTTACATTTTGATAGAGTAGTAGTTTTTCCATGACATTGAGGAAGTCACAGAGGTTTTTTTTAGTCGTCGCTGCTGCTCGCTTCGGAGAAGTCGTCGATTAGTCGTGCTCCCTGGAAATCACCAACGAGAAGATGCTGAGAATCTCTCAAACTTGTGTATTGCTGCAAGCTTGGTGCTCATTCTGCTATACATGGTCTGCGTAGGAAAGTACTTGCGCTTTACTGCGTTTGCAATGCAGTGCACGTAGCTTCTTCGCTGTGCGCATAGATCACGTGTAGCGTCACCGAGAACGAATTACCCATGTTGTACATAGCGTACGTAGACTTTATGCTGCGGAAATGGGGAGGGGAGGGGTTGTGTTGATATTTGTCATCCGCTTTTCTTCTATATGTCATTTCAACTGTCATCGGTAATAGTAACTTTGCAGCCGTAGCTTACCTATTTTGAAGTACACGACTGCTGTTGGAGGAGTGTAAAGCTCTCAACCTTTAAATAAATAACTATTTCTCTCTCCCTCTTTCTCGCGCACGCGTGCTTATATTTTATACAATGGATGTAAAACGCCATCCTCCCTCCTTAAACATGACTGACGTTTGTCATGCTAAAGCCCAAGTACATTTAATATTTCCCAGAATACTGCAGTTTGCTGCAGTGGCCACAGCAACGACTTACAATATGTGGGTATGTAGTGCCAACGCTGGTCATTTCTTTGCAATTTCTGGCATACTTATAAAAGTATGACTTGCCATGACTGGCTCGAAGCAAACCGCATTACAATTCTACAGTGGCAGTCTTTGCCGAGATCTGCGGTAGTACTAGAGTAGAGGCATCGCGTAATACGACGTCGAGGACTCCCAATTCAGGAGGGGTCTCAGGAGGGAATCAGAACTTGTGGCTTCAGTGGCACTGTCGGTTACCTTCATCAGCAACAACCTAAGTGATCAACAGCGGTCGAACTATAGAAGCCTGTGGAGCCAACGTTTGCGCAAGGTGATTTGTCCCCTTTCCGCAATGTTGGCTCCACAGACGTCTCTTGTTCGACCGCTGTGGATGAGGTCATGCTTCTGTTATTCGTATACGTGGCCCTGCAAGTGTCGTTCTCGACTCGTCATCGTCGTCATCGTCGTCATCGTCGCCGTTGTTGTTGTTGTTGTTGTTGTTGTTGTTGTTGTTGTTGTTGTTGTTGTTGTTGTTGTTGTTGTTGTTGTTGTTGTTGTTGTTGTTGTTGTTGTTGTTGTTGTTGTTGTTGTTGTTGTTGTTGTTGTTGTTCATAGAGACTATGGGGCATTGGCCGAGACTCGGGTGGGTAAACGTGAATCTATATAGAAAGTAAATTTCACTTGCAAATTTGCGAAAACTTATACATTTAATCTGACAGATGCAAGAAAATGAAAGACGTAGCCTGAATTGAAATGTATTAAATATAATAATGATAAAGGAAGCGGATTTAGCCGAGCGATCGCTTGGAATCAATGTTGAATTTTTGGACGGCAGCGCAAGCATCCGTGGGGCAGTACCCAAGAGAGTACCCAAGAGAGAGAGATAGAAAATAAACATCTTTATTGTATAAATGTAGCTTTGGAGAGAGCCGAAGCTCCAATTGAAAGAATAATGGGAATTGTCAGATCCAGGCCAATTGCACGAAAGGGAAATTCAAAGATTATTTTTCTCAATATAGTAAAGGCGCGGCGAGAACAACAAAAATTAAGTGATATATTGTTTCTTTTTTTTTTTTTGCTAATTCCAGAAAATGCAAACGAAAGCCTCATACCAGACCAGCGTAGGTAAAAATTCCAACAGTGTAGTGTGGTGAAGAATACTCAAGCCTGCGTGTTATGAATGATTCACTACACCAGGGATATAGGAGGTGTCGATACTAAGGATAAGCGGTTAAGATTCGGTTAGAAGACGCTTACTTAACAGTACGCGTGGGGAATCTGACCAGAGTGAAGTATGCAGGCAATGCTAGCACGGGAAGGACAGAGCCACTAAAGACAAGTCTTGACCACGGAGTGAGTCTGCAATTGGATTAAAGAAAAAACAACCACTCGTGACCAAACATCCAAATTATTCCAATACATGGCAAAATGAGCAGGGACTATAGAATGGAAAAAGTCGTAATAGAGGAGAGTTACTGGACGCAGAAAGTGACTGCATCATTGTTTGTATACTCAGTTTGATTTTGTCTCTTGAACGAGGGCAACTCTTCATCACAGGCTAGAAAAGGGTGCATCGTAGTTCATTAGCGGTACCGAACCAACCAGGCTTCACAGAAAACAACGGCGGCACCGATGATCGCCAGTGGTATACCGTTGGAAGATGCTTTATGAGAGGAGAAAAGTTCCTTCGACAGAGAAGGCTTGCTGCACCAGCTCCACTTGACGTCCTAAATTTCGAAAGCGTCTGTACTGGTCCACCTAAATATTTATAGGCAAAAATGAACTCCATTATTCTCTAAAGGAGACAAAGGCTTAGCAAGTTTCGTAAACTTTCACAGCGCCACAGCGGCCCAAATACGAGAAAGTACTTTGATATCCGTGAAGTCCCAGTGACGTACACGTCCCGGCGCTACAGAAGTACACAATATTGCTACACCAGTGCACAAGATATCGCAGCATATCGCGCTTCTTTAATCGTGCGATCTGCTCTGATGCGTCAGGAACGACGTAAGAGTTAGACAAAAGATGTAGCTCCTGCAGTCAAGGCCTCTTCCCGTCGCCATTGTTGCATCGTAAAACACTCAACAAATGTGTTTGTGGCGCAAGCACCGGGAACATCTAGCAATATATTCTTTACCTTCCCCGTCGCGCGGAACGAAGTTTGCGTTCGGTGGGACGGGCTATGGCAGCGAACACACCACGTGTATGTCGAAACGGCGCAGTAAACTGGATGAGACACCTGTAGCAACTTCCTAAGCGTGTCGTGCGGCCTGCCCGCACCTCTATACCCTTCACCGATGGTGGCGGGAACCCAATGTGCGCAAAGGGTGGTCGGCATTATGCAAAAGGCCTATGTATTGATTTAGTGTTCCTCTTTACTGTATCTTTAATTGATTATCTTTGGTTTGACCCTGCATTCGAGAGTCGTTAATTATATGCTCATCGGCATGGCTGACAGCGCCTCACGCAGCAAGTGGCGATGCAAGGCGACCATTGAATATATGTCCCGTCAGTGCGCTTCATTTAACGGCATGGTTGCTCTGCGTCGAAACGGCCGTTAGGATATAGTACCTAAAACTGTTTTCACAACAAAAGGTACTGGGACAAGATGTATAGCCTCGAGATGAGATCCCAACATTAGTTGAGCGCCATAAAGTTGCTACATATTCTCTGAAGGTTTCGAAGATAGCCTGCGTAGGAAGTCTGACCATGCTCTAATTTAAAAGCCTTTTTTTCGAGGAGCTTTTAAAAAGTAGCAGTTCGCTATGTATAACCGTTTCAACGGGCGTTGAGCGAGCGCTCATCCGTGACTTGGGAAATAGCTGTTTCTGACACGGAGAGAACACGAGTGCGTAAACATGCACGAGTGCGTCGTTTTCTTTCTCTTTTTTTTCCTTTTTTTTTTTAACAACACTTCGCGAAGCGCACTATATGCTCCTGAGAAGAAGCAAATTATCGCTCTCTGAATCGACGCATCCGCGAGTAGATGTAAAAAAAAAAAGCATGTACACACCGATAAATAAAGCACTCGGCTGCACATGCGTGCCTTTCTAGGGGCGCGCTTCTACTACATTATTTAAGAGACTCGCGCACGCTTCTTCCTACGAGCCAGAGGCGCCGCGGCTTACGGTCCCAGCGAGGCGTGCCAGAACGATCGATGATAATCTTCAGGCAGCGCGGCCGTATTTTGAAGAAGCTCCCCTTTTCAGAACTGGAAAGAAAAAAAAAAGGAAAGAACAGTGAGGGGGGGGGGGGGGGGGATCGCTTGAGAGGCGGCATTATAACTTGAACCGGCTGGCCCGTCGGAGACACTGAGCGAAGTGAGCGTGTGATGGAGTGTACAGCAGTAAAGCTCGGCCTCCGCTTCCAGGAGTTACACGAGACGCAGCAGGTGTCCACCAGGCGTATATTCAGGTGCGACACGTGAAACGCAGAGAGCATCCCTGCATGAGGGCAAGCGCTGAGCTTGTTACGAAGCCACATATGTTGTTTTTTTGGACGCTAATGCGACGTGACTATGTGATTCGCCTTTGACTAAGCAGCAATTTCCTTGTGCGTGCATCTATTCAGGTAACCGTCTTTCTCTCTCTCTCTCACTCTGATATTTCTATCCCTTCATCCCCTTTCCCTAAGTAGGGTAGCAAACCTGGTGTCGTCCGGTTAACCTTCCTACCATCGTCTCCGTTATACTCTTTATTGATTTACTGGTTGCTAATTGTTGCCATGGCAGTGGCAATGACTGTGTCTTGAATCCTTCAAAGAGGCGGCGAACAAAGCGGGGTTCTAGCCAGGGATAACCTCCAGCCAGAGAGAGAAACATGTTTTCAGTAAAAACCTACTTTTCAAGCTAAAGCCATAATTGAACACCGAGGGTCAACATTTAAAAAGGCTAGACTGGTGTATTCTATCAAAACTTCATTTTTCTTCATTTATCAATAAAACGTGTATTATTATTGGGGGGAAAATGAAGACCAGTATTTTTCTTTTTTTTTTCCTTCTTTTTTTCTAATTTCGCACCAAATCCTCAGCACCAGTAGGTCAGTGTGACGTCAACGATTTAAAACATGCCTTCCATATTTGGGCCTGTTTTAGTGCAGCTAAGGTTCTCGAAACTTTTTAGGTTGCTTCTTTAGAATGCAAATTTAATCCCAACACTTCACCGTTAGACGAATAACTATAGATCCGAGTGGGTGTTGTAAATGTCCGTGATGTCATAGCGAGTTGGTGCGGGAGCATCAGGGCTGGCGTCCACCCGTCTTTTGTTTCATTTTCGAAGCGATAGCTCTACTACTCCAGGTACAAATCCAGAAAACGCCTGATTCCTTAAATCTAACCTTCAAGCTCAACCAAGGTCGAACTGGGGCTTAGCGTGCTATTACCGGCGGATGCTGCGTGCGCCGCGTGGGCGCCCATATCTTGAAACGATCTGCGATGTGTACAAAGTGCGCCCAGTGCTGGTAGCTTCGTATGCACTGTGCTTTCGACGTTTAGTTCGCATTGAAGCGAGACGGAGCATAAAGGTTAATTCGCTCGATGCTGCTGCCGCAACGAGCAGCGTCTGTGTCCTTTCCAAAACCAAGCAAAACCGTGCTTCACTCGACAAACTTGGTTTAACCGCGTTCAACCAGGGCAAACTTGTTCTATGTATCATACGTGTACCATATAGTGATCGAAAACGTATCTGGTATCGAATCCCGGCCACGGCGGCCGCATTTCGATGGAGGCGAAATGCAAAAACGCCCGTGTGCTTGCGTTGTAGTGCACATTAAAGAACCCCAGGTGGTCAAAATTAATCCGAAGCCCTCCACTACGGCGTGCCTCATAATCAGAACTGGTTTTGGCACGTAAAACCCCAGAAAGAAATTGGCGTCATTAGCCAATCACTGCTTCGGAGCCGTATTCTCAAGTGCAACACTGCTTGGAAGACGTAACAAGAAACCACCTCACCTGCTCCGAGCAATATTCTCTATTTCGATAAAAGTTTTTTTTTTAGCGCTTGAGACAATTGTTAAGCTTAAGTAGAATACCTAATGAGCTCAATGTTAGATATGCTTCTTTTTACCTAATCATGATTGAATCTTTGTTTGCTCTGTTCTAGTAACAGGATTCCCCTCGCGGTAACAGTGGCCGTTTTTTTTTTTAATGGCAAGTGCATTACTAATGCAACTTATCTGTCCATGCATCGTTAGGGTACATTGAAACAACAGACAAAACCGTGGTAGCAGGCGTGACAGTGAATACGGCATTGGCACGACGCCGACACGACGGATCACACGTCGCTAACGGAGGATTTAGTTCCTGGGACGAATATAGGTCGCTATTCTAAGCTGTGGTTTGCCTTTGCGTAAACTATAGGCGCTGGTACATACATAGCACACCATGCAAATGCTGCAATGTTGACGCCTTCTCATATTTTTTACATTATAGGAGAGCCATGTATACGATGTTTCAGCAACGTGCGTCCCCATTTGGTTTAAGTCCGCCTACTAGGCAACACACGAAGCCTCGTCTTCCCGTACATGCTTTTATTCTGTTCTGTCCTTTCAGATGCTGTAACCACTTCATAAAGTTTTATAATGAACGCCCACACGCCTTCGGTAAATCGGCATCGCTTCCAGTGACGAATAGGGGCATTCATATATTCAGAGGTAAAGAAAAGAACGAGCGAAGCTGTATATGGGGAGTTTCACAAAGGTTTCCATGTGTTATCCACGCTTGCCGCCGGGGCCAATATCCAGGAGGTACAGGTGTTGTGGAGCCGATACAGCAAACGGTAAAATGCGTTGGATATAGCGGAGAGTATGGAAATACAGGGCTCGGATATAGTGAAGTATATGAAAAGACTCAGGCATAGCGAATATATTGCAGCGGATATGGAAAATGAATTCTGGGATCTTACGTGCCAAACCCACAACCTCATTATAAGGCCCACTGTAGTGCGGAGACTCCAGATTAATTTTGACAACCTGGGGGTTCTTTAACGGATACACAAATCTAACTACATGGGCGTTCTTGTTGCATTTCGCATCCATCCAAATGCGGCAGCCACGACCTTGAGCTCAGCAGCGCTACACCATAGCCACGTGGGCTAGGGCGGTGGGTTACCGGAAATAGTGAAGCGTTCGCGAAGTGTCGGGTACATTGCGAGCAGCGGCAAACGAGACTCTTAGGACTTCTGCAGTGTTTGGGGAAGTCCTATGAGAATGTTTGCGAATGTTCTCGTACATCCTGGGTGTCTTGATTATTCAAATTTGCATATACCCCCCCCCCTTTTTTTCCCCCCTCCTGTATGCACCTTTAAAAAGGGACTTAATCAGTGAAGACCTGCCTCGCCCATGTCGTGATGAAAGTGGGGAAACAAATCAGAGCGACAAAAGACACTTTGATGCGGGATCGGTGAGGAGGATGGGCGGCTGTTGAAAGGGCCGGGGGTGGCAGCGAGTAAATTGGTACGCCAGGGGAAGGTAGTGAAAAGCAGGGACTGGGGCTGCTTCCGCGAGAGTGCGGGATGTTCGTGCGTCGTCTCCATCTCATCGTATCGTGCGAGCACGTGACTGGACGGCGCTTCATCTTCTTAAGCTGTATCGATCGTCCATGGGCAGCGGCAGACACCATTGTCTGCACGCGTACATCACTGATGGCTGCGGCCGCCAATGATCCTTCCCGTCTGCCTGCTACTTGCTCTTTCTTTTCAGTGCCTGTTTATGCCGCTGTTGTACAGCGGACTTCTGCACTGATTTCCGCCCCTGCAGAAAGCATGCGGAAGTAAGATCTGTCAGTGCTTTCTCCTTCGATTCTTTCTAAGGAGTGCCTGTTAATGTCCCTTACTCCGACATAGATGTTCGTACGTCGTCACAATGGAGCTTTCTTGTTCTTCTTCTTCTTCCACTTACTCCGCCGGCGGCGCTACTGTACGTTTCAAGGCGATTGTAGCAAGCTCCTCATCAGCATGGGTGAAGACAGCTCGAGAATAGCGCAAGTGAATATCAGCGAGTGGCAAGGATATCTTTCAGTTTATTGCACTGGTTTCTAAAGAGGGGTATATGCGGGAAAGTATATGACCAGCGTCGTACGCGTTCGGCGTCCACGGGCGAAAGAGCTCCTGGAACTGTGCTCAGTGTGCTAAGACAGCGTGCCTCCCATTGTGCCAGGAACGCTGTCAATCGCAGACGCGGACGCGTCCAGCGCTAATCGCGCGAAATCTCGCGAAAGTGAAAAGTATTTTGAAGGCCATTGCCCGAGAAAACCGCTCCCATTAATATTATGTTTCCAAACAAGCTAGCCGTGTTACCTCGGAACCTTGTGGTAATGCGTCTCTGTAACGTGCCAGCGTACGTTACCCTCACAATGTTACTGTATGCCAAGCACACATATAAATTTTAGCATTGCTTAATGGTTTAAGAGTATATGAAGAGCCAACACCGGTTGCTAATCAAGAATGCGTTTGACATGCTTTGGGAGGTGGTTATTTGTGATCCTATATAAAACACTATGTGTTATTGGGGACGCTCCCGCCTTAGTACCTGTAAACCATAGCATAACGTTACGTAGAGCGCCAATTCCTCAAGAACCAGTTTGGAACCCCGTGCAGTGCATGCGACCAGAGGCGCACTATCTCAATGACAGCGTCTCTAAATGTTAACTGTCATGAGGGAAGAATGTGAGAACGCTCCCCTTAACACCGGTACCACTGGTACCATCGGTGCCGGTAATACGGGTAATAGATAATACCGTTACTGGTGGTAGTACCAGTACAACCAGACAGTGGTATACCGTACCATTACGAGGTTTTTGACGCTGTGTTATACTGCACGATCTTCGGGATAGGCCCATGAAAACCGTTATAAAATCATAAGAAAATCGCGGTTCGGAAGGAAAGCCTCTCCCTGTGATATACAATTACCCCTGTCTTGCGCTAGCCGATTCCAACTTGCGCCTGCAAATTTCCTAACTTCATCACCCCACTTAGTTTTCTGCCGTCCTCGACTGCGCTTCCCTTCTCTTGGTATCCATTCTGCAACTCTAATGGTGTACCCATTGTCCGTCCTACGCATTACATGACCTGCCCAGCTCCATTTTTTTCCTCCTAATGTCAGCTAGAATATCGGCTGTCCCCGTTTGCTCTCTGATCCACACCGCTCTCTTCCTGTCTCTTAACGTCAGGCTTAACATTTTTCGTTCCATCGGTCTTTGTGCGGTCCTTAACTTGTTCTCGAGCTTCTTTGTTAACTTTCAAGTTTCTGCCCCATATGTTAGCACTGGTAGACTGCAATGATTGTGCACTTTTCTTTTCAACGACAGTGGTGTGCTCCCATTCAGGATTTGGCAATGCCTGCCGTATGCACTCCAACCCAATTTTATTCTTCGGTAAATTTCTTTCTCATGATCAGGGTCCCCTGTGAGTAATTGGCCCAGATAAACATACTACTTTAGAGACTCTACATGCTGACTGGCGATCCTGAAACCTTGTACCCTTTCCAGCATATTGAACATTATGTTTGTCTTCTGCATATTAATCTTCAACCCCACTCTTACACTTTCTCGGTTAAGGTCCTCAATCATTTGCTGTAATTCGTCCCCATTGTTGCTGAATAGGACAATGTCATCTGCAAACCGAAGGTTTCTTCGATATTTGTAATTGATACTCAGTCCTAAGCCTTCTCATCTAAGAGCTTTAATACTTCTAAGCATGCAGTGAATAGCATTGGAGAGATTCTGTCTCCTTGCCTGACCCCTTTCCTGATAGGTAACGTTCTACTTTTCTTGTGGAGAACCAAGGTAGCTGTGCAATCCTTGTAGATACTTGCCAAGATATTCACATATGCCTTCTGTACTTCTTGATTACGCAATACATCAATGACTGCTGGAATCTCTACTGAATCAAATGATTTTTCATAATCTATGAAAGCCATATAGAGAGGTTGATTGTACTCCGCAGATTTCGCTATTACCTGTTTCATGACATGGATATGATCCATCGTAGAATATCCCTTCCTGAAGCGACCCTGTTCTTTTGGTTGGCTGAATTCAGGTGTTGCCCTGATTCTATTGGAAATTATTATTGCGAATATTTTATACAATACCGAAAGCAAGCTAATGGGTCTATAATTCTTCGATTCTTTATCATCTCCCTTCTTAGGGATGAGTACAATGTTGGCCTTCTTCCAGCTTTCTGGTACACTTGAAGTCGTGAGGCATTGCGTATAAAGGGCTGCAAGCTTTCCAAGCATGATATCTCCTCCATCTTTCATTAAATCGACTGTTATTCCATCTTCTCTAGCTGCTTTTACCCTGGTCATGTCTTTCAAGGCCCTTGTAACTTCATCGCTAGTTATAGAAGGAGCATGTGTATCCTGTTCATCACTACTTCGAATGAAACTAGCTTGGCTGCTTACATTTTGCCTTGTCCTATGCCAAATTTTCTTCTCACTGATTTCATGCTGCGTCCATATTTTACTGCTTCCTCAATCTTTTCCATGTTAAAATTTCGAATATCCCTGCCTTTCTTCGCGTTGATCAGTTTTGACAGTTCAGCGAATTCCGTTTTGCCGTTTCTTTACTAGGCCCTTTGTTACTTAGGAGAGCTTAATTGCCTACTGGTTGCCTTGGTGCCTTACCTCCCACTTCAATTGCTGCTTCTGAGATCAGCCTAGTTACAGTTTCATTCATGACCTCTATGTTGTCTTCATCTTCCAGTTCTAAAGCTGCATATTTGTTAGCGAGCACCAGCCTGAATTGGTCTGCTTTTACCCTTACTGTGTCTATAGTTACCCTTACCCTTCACTGTACCTTAACTATTTCGCTGAAGAAGGGAAGAGACAGAGACTGTGTTTGTAGAGAGGAAAAGGTGCCATCAGCTTTCGGGCATTGCATGCTCTCTCACTCTTCCAAGTAAGGTATACACAATAGTGATTAGGTTCGGTGATCTCGCAAAGATTAGGCGCATTATCAGCATGTATACTCTGGTTTCTCAGATATTTAACTTAAAGAAACTATGCGCAGCGCGAAATGCTTCACGCTAGCATTTGTTCTTCCTCAATTTTGCTATTTCGTATCATTTATTTTTCTTTTAAAGCTGCGCAGCTGACCAGCAAGACATTAAAGGTCGACTAAATTGAAGTGCGTAGCGAAATGGCGAAGGAGTGCTGCCTCCTATTTAGTGGTTTATCTGCGCTGTCATCTGCTTTATTAAGCAAACGTGCTTTTCTACTGTCTTAAGTAAGTCCTGCAGTCAAACGAAGTGGCGAAGGAGTGTTCGCTCGTATCTCTTGGTTTCTTTGGTGCTCCATGTTCTTTATTAATCAAACTTGCACTTCGACTGTCTTAAGTAAATCACGCAGTCAAATCCGTTGAAGTGACAAGCTTAATTTGATTAAATGTGCTCTCGTATTTACGTACATCTGTTTTGTTGCACCCCCCCCCCCCTCCTCCCCTTTGTGCGCCTTTTTGCGATCTGTACGTGATCAAAAAAAGTGGTCGCAGTTTCACCTGAAAGGCGAAGCATCAATTGCGATAGCAAATTAGTAGAGAGCTATACGGAGTAATGATATTAGCTTTATCAGCTGTATAAACTTGGACATGCAGCAGCACCGGCAACACGCAGAACTAATGTCGACGCCATCGGCGTGTTGCCCGCGTTCGCACAAAATGCGTGCGGCGTTGCTGACTGTTGCCGGAGCGTCTGATATAAATAGGCACTTGGTGCCGCAGCTAAACGTCGCCTCCCTTCCCTCCCCCTGCCCCCCCCCCCCTCCCAAGGTTTTTCGCGCGTCGGAAGAAGGCGCGTTTGCTCTACATATATGGTGATTGTAAAGGAGGAAAGAGACGCCTACTTCTGCAGCCCTTAAGGAAGCACGGCGCAGAACGCGCGTTTGTTCTCCGCCGTGGGTTCACTCCCCGTGAAAGAGCGCGTCCCTCGTGCCCTTTCACTCGCACATACAGCGTTCGGCGGCGCGCGGCGACGATTTCATCTCCATTGACATCATACGGAACCTCACGGCAACGGCGACGACGACGGCGACGCCGACGGCAGAAATCTGCTTTGGAGTGTCCATATAATTGCTATCGCAATAAAATACACTGGCGTCTTCATTTCGGTATTTTCGCGTATGAAGATAACCTAATAGTGACTAAAATTTCGATATTGTGCAACACGTCCGCGAACGTGAGGGAGAGTGGTATTCCATCCTCGGTATCGGCGCAATATACGACCTAAAGATGAAAACCGATCGAGGAGTATCCCGGTGAGAACGCGTGCGGGTTGAAGTGAATCCGTACTCAGTTTCATAAATTGCAGGTAATGCTGCGCAATTCACGCAAGTATTAGCGGGGTCGCAGTGCACTTGTTTTTCATCCGCGACGTCTGCTATACGAAATAACTACTTCACATGCTTTGTCGGTAAGGCTATTGTCGAATCACGCATTATTTGTCCACCTAAGGTTTTGATCTTCCTGTATGCGGCGTGCTATGTTTTGGCCGCTAGGGCGAGCGGTGCGTTATCACCGCTGCTCGCAGAAACGTGTCTTCCCCGATCTTTCGATGATAAACAGACTCATACCGTCGACGCCTTCCATGCGCTTGATTGGGCCATATTTCGCAACATAAAAGTATGAGACACAATGTTACATCGAATGGCATGTCGGATGCCTATACGTATTCCTTACGAGTGTGAAGCACTATTTCTTGGTCGCGAATGCAAGCAGCTAGGCAAGTACAGCTATAACCTTCGTAGCTTTACCCTCGATGTGTGAAATGAAGTTGTTCATCTTTGCGTATATACTAAAATAATTGACACCCCTATAAGGGACTGATAGTATAAATAGGTGTATCACTGTCACCCTTACACCCTCATTTGGGTGTAGGGCTGGGAGTCATAGACCTATTTATACCCTTAATTACTTTTGAGTGCGTAAATTATTTTACACTGTACGTTTTTACGCTGTTAACATAACAGTTATTTCCCCCTATGCCTAATTCATCTTCCTTTGTTGTCCGCTTGCTTCATTTAGTTGACGCTACCGAAACAGTCGTAATTAAGATTAGAATTTCGCACTGCCTACACAAGGTACTTCTAATACGCGATGGCAGCAGGTAATAGTCGAAGTTGTAGCTGTGAGGAATGCGATGGAGACGTGGGACACTTTCTCCCACAGAGTGTAGCAAACATTCGACGTGACGCCAAAAGCTGTCGAGAAAACTGCATGTACTTGGTAAAATGCCGTTGTCCTTGGAGAAACTCTCGGTTGCATGGTCAGCAGAAACATCACAAATACGGGTAGTGGGTGCAGGGGTACGACTTAGTGAAGAAAGGTAGAATTTAGTGAATTTAGTAAGAATTATTAATGATTTTTTCATACCTTAGATGACCATGTACTGTTTCTTGCTCACTTATTTAGCACATCGATGTCTGCCACACTTGTAACTACGCAGAGTCCATGATTCTAGACATGCGTTCTTACGTTTTCATTGTTCACTGTACTCATTACAGTAGCTCTGTAATGATTTGAGAACTGTTCTCAAGAACTCGTCTCTAAGAGGAAGCTTTAGCTCGGGGCCAACTCCAATGCCGCATATTCAAATACATGCAAAGAGAAAGAGAGTGAGAGAGAAATAGAAGAGAGGCAAGGCCTCTCTTCTATTTCTTAATACACGTGAAATGCATTTGAATATTTTTCAATACATGTGAAATGCAGAGATGCTTTTACGAGCCAACCTGTTGACCGATCTGAGGGAAATTTGTTACATTTGAGAGAAAACATTGAATTATACTTATTGTTGCAAGCATGATTTTGATTTATAGCCTTGAATTTTTTATGAAACTTGCTCGAAATTGGCAAATGAAAAATAATTTGCAGCAGATCGAACAAGTTGGAATCTATATACAGCGAAGCTTTGTATGAGTGCATAAAGAGTCGAAACAAGCACACGCACGCACGCACTCACGCACAAATGATACCGAACCTTTTGTTAAGCGGAGTTGCTGACCACTAGCGAGTACGATGGACGCCTTAAACGCATCATGGTTTCAGAGGTAGCATGCGCATACGTACGTAGTGCAATTATAATCCATTCCATCCGCAAGAAGCGTTTGCTTCCTCATTAGCGTGCAGCCGCGGATTCGCGAGAGCGATCTTTCTGGTTCTTTTTCTTTCTTTCCCCCGCACGGTTGGCGCCGCCGCTACCGCGGATGCGTAGAGAGCCTACCTGCAACGCTCGGAGGCGTGGAGTCGAGTGCCATCCGGTAGTGCTGCACTCACATATTAAGGCGAAAGCCTTAATATGTGAGTGCAGCACTACCGGATGTCTCATCATTCATTCGACCTTCAACGTCCTTGAGCGAAAACCGCGTCGTCGACGCGAATTCGTACACGGTGACGACTCGGAGTAGTACTTCACTTACTACACTGACCCTGCATTGTGTCTTACCTATATGCAAACCAACAATTTTGATGGTGTGCGGGTCACCGTCGTCCATCGTCTCCAAGCAAGCAACGCTCACGCAACAATCTAGCTCGATTGCATCCGTTAAATTTGCTTATAAAATGGGAGGTAACACGAGCTGAAGCGTGTAGCCACGCAGTGCTAACGATGCCAAATGCTGACGCGGCGTTAATGCGACCGTTGCTGAGCGTCTGAAGGGCACGTGGAAGGCCGTTTAACTACAGGCTTTGTCTACGCGAACCCAACGTGAACATATCGAGGAAGAACTCGTGATGACACAGCTCGAACCAATTCCTTCCCCGTTTGTCTACAATTATTAAATAAGCCAAACAAACTTGCGCCGATAACGTTCGCATGAACCAGGTCTGCAGCAGGATGATGTCGCGGCGAGGCGCCGTGATAATCGTGAAAGCAGTGTGCGCGAACCGCGTCCGGTTCTTAGCTGCCCATAGCTGGCGCACCATCAAGCCTACCGACAGCATTTCACTCTCATTCATTCATTCATTCATTCATTCATTCATTCATTCATTCATTCATTCATTCATTGAAATTGAAAACAGACACTGCTAAAGCAGGCCTTGGCCTCTGCTGCGAGCGCGATATTTCGTAATTGGTAACGAGTGCAAAGGTGAGTCGCAGTGTGGGCGCGCAGTCTATTCATAGGGGCCGAAAGCTAGGTCTCCTCGGTACCACGTGGCACTTTGGCACGCAATCGACGGGTATATCGCAGTGCCTCTCCGCTGCATAGGTTGCCACTTGCGCTGCGCATTCAGGCTGTGACGGCCGTGCACGCACATGCAGGGCTGAATGGTTTTGCTAAGATTTCTTCTATCTTCGACGGGCCTAAACCTAGCTTTTCTTTATTGTATATTAAATCCTGACGTCATTCGAGAGTATGTGAGGCCACGTGTGCACATTTGTCCTTTCCCGTTAAAATAAGAAGAAAATTACAGAAACAGTAGCACAGCCCATCTCGAAATGACAATGATTTATTTCTCTAGGAAGACATACGCGTTATGCATCATGAAACAAGTTACACACCACCACACAGGATATATCAGCGGGACCGTACTCTTTGAGCTACGACAGCAAACTTGGAGCATAAACAATTGCCGCGTGCTTCGAAGCAGCTTTTAATCTTTCTGTATCCGTTTCTCAAACATATCTTTACTAAACAACCGATGTCCACCGACAACCGCTGTTTCATAGATTGCGCGATGCTACCAGTAATTACTACAGTACATCCCACTAGCAGAATGTTACGACTCACGAGTTGCGTTAGATGCGAGAATATGGAAAGACCACAGACCTGTGCTCTAATGAGTGGCCACCTCATTAGGCAACTTTGCAGCGGTGCCGTACTCGTATACGTCTTTCCATATTATGTCATTTCTCTTATTACGCCCTTTCATATTATTCGTCTTTCCATATATTCTTCTGCCGTTCGCTGTTCTATACGTATGTGTTCATTTATCCGTAGTCGGTAATCTGCTGCGTGCCTTTCATATCGCGTTTATCTCAATATCGCCATACCTTGATTTGCAAGCTGTCTTTGCAGGTATATATGCGTAATACCTGTCATGTCATGCCACCAGATTTATATTATTGCGCAGTCCTCCGCTGCTATTCCTCTCTAGTTTTCCAAGCCGCTTGTAATTTGTCATTTGTTAGCGCAATTTTCCCAGCGTATATAAGCACGCATTCCATTTTTCCGCATTCCGTCCGCTTCAACATTATAATCTATACGGGGTTTCGCGAATGCGTGTTCCTGCTCCTCGGTGACCGAAGAGTGCCGAAACGCGATTAATATAAAGCGAAGTAACGCACTTTGCCTTGCAAAAATCATGCGTGGCATTCAACTGTATTTCTGCATAATGCCTATTGGATGCCGAAGCAAGTCAATTTTAGTTTTAATGCGTTTAGGTTAATTCTTTTTTTTTTACCGTATCTATATGTGAAAAAGAGTAGCCGGCACCAATTAAAGGCGACAACATCTCCTAAATACCATATAATAAAAAGTCAATGAAAAAGAGACGAAACGATATATACAGCAATTTATAAGGGTTTGCACAAATCGCATGCATAGCAATAACAATAACGTGAGGAAGTTGAGGGAAGTCGAGACAGCCTCATCATTGACGCATTGACGAGGATGACGATGCTATGGTTGCAACTACATTTCATAAAAGTAATGGGTGCATATAAGAACATGCCAAAACTAGACTAGTTAGGGTAAACGCAGATTGATAATTAGACCACGTACAGTTCAGCACCACTGCATAGCACCGCCCTGTCTTGGGTGCGTAACTTCTCAATTACCACTTGCTGTAAAGTTATACATATATTATTTTACAACGATGCAAAGAACGAAGACGCGGGACGCTCTCAAATTTTATGACACCTTAATAAGCAGAAAGTATATGGAGCGATCCGTTATTTTTTGCGAGGATAGCCCGACGTGAAGCCGGTTTCGTCGCTTCCATGAAGGTGCACGTTATTAGCGCTACGCAGTGGCGGTGTGAGGCGCATCGGGAGTCATCGTCTGGTGCATCAAAAATTCAACGTCGGCTTTTTTTTTCACCGCAGCCACTGCCTTTCCCGGTCAGTAACGAAAGCGAGGAGATGAGAAGAGAAAAGAAAAACAAAGGGGCTAAGAAAGAAGAGAGCGCTGTATATTTCTCTCTCTCTTGCGTGAACCAAGAGGGGGTGGGGGAGACGTCACGTAAAAGCAATAGCATATTTTTCTTCTCGGCCGCGCCACAGGGACTGTCTGTCGACGAGTGCGCGCATCAATTCTCAACGGCATCTGCTCTACGTCGTATTCAGTACCGTACAGCATTGCGGTAAAGCGAAAACAGCTATTATGGAAGCAGACTCTGTATGGTGCGCCCTCCCTGTAGAGATGGCCTTATAATCTTACACAACAGTACTCCTCCAATGAACAATAACTGATTAAATTGCATGGTCTTAACTGAATAGTATGTTGTCCATTGTTTTGGGGGTTGCAGGGGGTGTGTCTGTAGTTTTGGCATAAACTGCCCCTAACTTTTTAAAAATATTTATCTCAGTCATCTGTAATAATATGTAGGACTGTCCCCGTTGCGTACCGTGCTGTTGGCTCTCGTCAGTGCGTTAGTAAAGCCAAAGGTTTTCTCTTTTGATACAGTGCGTTCATTTTTAAGTTGTACAGAATTTTTAGAAATCGCCTGTGGAAGGTACTATAATTGTTATCATTGAGCTGGGCTATTCAATGAGGCGGACATTAGTAGCACGAGAAATCGAAACACATGTTCTACTAATTAACAAAAAAATCACTAATTAACTTCCTAGTTAATTACTTTACGACACATATGGCAATTTACGGATTGTAGCCGGTGAGCTGGTCAGGCGTATCCACTTTGACATAATTTCCAGAATGACACCAGTTTGGAGATATGCGCCATCAAACTCGCCACAAGAAATGCACTGTTGTCCCAATTGCTTTTTTACCAAAATGCTGTTTTATACATTGAAGCACAAAAGTAACTAGAACGCCCATGTATTTCGTCCCACACTTTGGGAAATAATATCTCGAAACTGGTGTCATCATGGAAATTCATTTCAAGTGGATGCGTCTTGCCAACTCATCAGCTACAATTCCTAAATTGCAATATGTGTCATAAAGTAATTAACTAAGAAGTTCATAAGTCAATTTTTGTCAATTGGTTGAATATTTGTTTCGATTTCTCGTGCTGCTAATGTCCGCCTCTTCGAATAACCTAGCTCAACGATAAGAATTATGCTACCTGCCACAGGCGATTTTTAAATATACCGTAAAGCTTAATTTTGAACACCCGGCTATGTAAACGTTTATATATAGTGCTTGATTTTAATTGTGAGGTCATAACTCTGTAGATCATCAATCAAACATGCACAACATATAAAAGTCATACTGTAATATGCAGTCTACTTATTGAATGCACAGGTGTGGGCGAGATATTATTCTCTGAAGACAAAATGTAAGCCTCTTTGTCTATTTGCAGTGTTTCCTTTAGATACTTAACCATACAAGAGACAACAGTTGACTGAAACTGCGAGGTTAAAGTATCCCAAAACATCCTGCAAGCAGTTTATCGACCACACACATTCTGCAGAAATTGTCGACAGACAGTAAGTTAAGCCATCGACTGAGACGGCCGATATTAATTACTCGAGAAGTCAACCGGCATATTACTCGGGATATTACTTTTTATAGGCATGTACACAGTTCTCTGCGGCTTTCTTTATTAGTTTTTTTTTTCTTTAAGTATAACCCACATCTACAGACAATAGCCGGTTAAACTGTGCAGCCGGCAAATGTTTTGAACCTCTGCAAACTATCTGTCGACCATAAACATCCGAAACCTAAATTAAAATTGTCCATTGACACCAGCCCAGGCTATATTCCATTGCTGCACAGATTCTGCAAGACGGAAGAAAACCTTTTTACCAGATGCTCAGGTCGGATCTTTTGACTCTGCAAGTCCCTGGCTCGCCGGCACGGGTGCATAATACGCTTCCACATCGTTCTCTGCGCTTCTTCTTTCCTCGTTTTTTTATAATTTTTTTTACATAGATCACCGCGTACGTCGTCTCGATCCTTTTGGTCCCCTAAACTTCTTGCCTTTGTGCCCTCACTCGGCCGGAGGAGGAATTTTAAATTTTTAATCACCCAGGCATGAGAACACCGGTTTTCTCGTCGACCGTACATGCAGGAGGCGAACAGACGAAAGCAGCGCACTAACATAAAAAAGGGGAAAAAAATAAAACTGTCTTTTTTTGGGACTGAGATATAAGACCGACGCTCGTTCATTTATGCATAAGACGAGGTTATGTCCCGACAAGACCCGCTGCTTGCTGGGCGCGCTTTGCATGGAAAACCGGAACGAATGTAAGAGATTGTTGCGTGCGCATGTGTTGCTTGAAGTCGCGTTCGACGCATAAAGAATGGCTTGCACGTGCTGGCAGGATTGGAATATTCAAACTTCTTTTACGAATTATCTTTAGGCATCCTATACGCATGCTCGAGGGGTTTTGATTTATACTAGACTGCTTCGACTGCCTATGAAATGTTTCTTGTTCTGTACCTATATATAAGCCACCGACTCGTATACTTTATTCGAAGTGCAAACCGCCGGGGTGGCCCTCTGGATATGTGGTGTTCTGCTGTTGAGGTCGCAGGTCTGGTTCCCGCCGGGGCGGCTGCCGTCCGATGACGGCAGTATGGAAAAACAAAACCAAAAACAAAAAAACATACGTTTTCTTAGATTTAGGCGTACGTTAAGTAACTCCGGGTGGTCGAAATGTACACAGAGAATACAGAGTAGCGTGGCGTCAAAAAGCAGAGTGCACAGACCTTGACTCATGCTACCGGCGGAAGACAGAACGCTGTCGAGGCTCAACCACCGAGCCGATTGAGCGGAGCTTTGATGGTGTGTCCACTTGGTTTTCTCGGTTATTGCGGCCGAACACTGTCCGCATTTCATCACGACAACGACGCGCCTTGAGCGACCGTATAATTTCTATCGCAATACATGTCCCGAAGCGAGCCAGTCTCGACACACCGCGGATAGTCCAAGCAGAAGAAGTCATCACAGGGAAGCAGAGTTTCAAGTCACAGGCAAATGAATGCAGGCGACTGTTTGTTTTGCTCCGGGACGTTAAACTCAACGATTTTAACGTGACAGTGTTACGGGCCCCGTGTCGCAGAAAATCCGGCATCGGTGTCGGCGTAAGCATCGGCGTCTGTGGCAACCGTGGCGGAGAAATTCATCCCGAACCACCCCGACCACTTAGGCCACTTAGACCACTTAGGCACAAGGGTCGCTGCCTACATTGCTCCTTCAAGTCGCTTCGACTCTAAACGACTGCACGACGTGTTATCCACGACACCCGGCCCTACGATCCTCACTGGAGATTTTAATGCTCACCATCCGCTTTGGGGGAGTTTGAAGATGGACTCTAGGGGAAAGAGGCTTGTATCTTTTGCAACACAGCACGACCTTTATTGCCTCAACGATGGTAGTCCAACATATTTACGAGGGATTACATACAGCAGCTGCCTAGATTTGACCCTGGTCTCTCGGCGTCTTGAACGAAAAGTGCAATGGTTCTCAGATATCGAATCACATGGCAGCGACCATATTCCCACGTATCTGAAAATCAAGGGACTATTGAAATACTCCTCCACGACTCTCCAACGAATTGACTGGCCAGCGTTTCGGTCACACATGGAGGAAGTATGTCAGGAAGGAAACCATTCTAGTCTGGAACACGAAATTCAAACAGCCATGAAAGAGAACACGCGCGGTTTTCAGCCGTTCCCGAAATATGAAGAATTTGAAACCGAATTGCAGCGACTACGAGCGATTCGCCGGCGGGCGGAAAGAAGATACAGGAGAACAAAATCCATCCACGATCTCAGAGAGGCAAGGCGAATACAAAAGAAGATTCAGCGGCGCATCGATGCGCTCCAATCTCAAAAATGGAAACGATTCTGTGAGTCGTTGGATCCACGTCAGCGCTTATCTCAGATATGGAGGACCGTGCGTGGACTTCGCGTATCACCGCAACAGCGTGTTCCTTTCAAATCTCTCGCTTTGCACCAAGGTTGCAGAGAGATTCAGATTGCTGAAGAATTTTGTTCAAGACTTGCTGGCTTGCAGCCCCAATGTGCACTTACACCATGTGCCACTCCTGCGTCCCGGGACTCCCGTATGGATGTCATGTTTTCGATGGAGGAGCTTGATGCGGCCCTGGCGACTTGCAGGCGCTCTTCGTCACCTGGGCCAGACGGCGTTACCTATACGGCGCTCGGCAATCTTGGCCAGAAGGCGCAACTCGTGCTGCTAAACCATTACAACGAGTCTTGGCGCAATGGTGTGGTTCCACGTGAATGGAAATGCAGCCGCTTGGTACCACTTCTCAAACCAGGTAAATCACCGTTAGATTTGTCATCGTACCGCCCCATCGCTCTGGCCAGCTGCATCGGAAAAATAATGGAAAGAATGGTTTTGACGCGCCTGGAATGGTACCTGGAGAAATACAATGTGTACCCAGATGCTATGGCTGGCTTCCGGCGTGGGCGCTCATCCATAGACAATGTCATCGATTTGGTCACATTTGTTCAACATCAAAAACGTCTGAAACGACTCACTGCGGCATTGTTCCTTGACATAAAAGGCGCCTACGATAACGTAGCACATTGTGCCATTATAGAGGCTCTGATTGAAGCCGGAATTGGTGGCCGCACTTTTCAGTGGCTATGCAGCTATCTGACCGACAGACATTTCTTCGTGATGACCGAGGATGGCGCCACGACTCACTACCAAACATTCCGTGGAGTACCACAAGGTGGGGTGTTGAGCCCGACACTATTCAACTTAGTGCTCGTTGGCCTAGTCAGATGCTTGCCCAACACCGTTGAAATATCAATCTATGCTGACGATATCTGCATCTGGGCGTCTGCTGTAACACGACTGCAGGTACGAGCAAGGCTACAAAAGGCAGCTACGTTAACATCACTGTACTTACGGAAACAGAACTTGGAGCTGTCTTCAGAGAAATGCTGCCTTGTTACATTCACTCGGAAGGCAATGAGGCCTTACTCTGTCAGTGTCAATGGGCAAACAATTGCAAACGCACGGAAACACCGCTTTTTAGGGGTAATTATCGACCGCGACCTTTCATGGAGCCCGCACGTTTCATACCTAAAGAAGAAGTTAACGACCATAACACACCTCCTTAAATTCCTCGGTGGAAAATCATGGGGCACATCGGTGCGGTCAATGCTGCAGCTTTATTGTGCCTTATTCCTCGGTTTCGCAAGATACAGCCTCCCGGTGCTAGGCAACACCTGCAAAACAAACCTGCGTGTACTCCAGGGACTACAAGCTCAAGCCCTAAGGACGTGTCTCGGTCTTCCGAAGTGTGCGTCTACGGCGGCAACGATTGTCATTGCGCGAGACCACCCAATAACAACGTACTTAGCCACCGACGCCCTCAGGGCGCATATTCGGCACGTTGCCCGACTACCTTCCCACCATCTTGCATCTTTACTTACAGAAAGGCCACACACAACTTTCAGTCGTATAATTGCAGCCAATCATACCTCGTTGCCATCGAACTACATGCCTGCAGCAAGACCATCCTCACCGTTATGGTGCCTGCACAAACCTGACATACGCCTCACCATCCCAGGAATCACAAAGAAAGCTCACATGCCGTCATCTGCCCTGAAACAGGCCACGTTAGGACTTTTACATGAGGTTCACAGTGCCCGCGTACATGTTTATGTCGATGGCTCAGTCACACCTACAAGTTCAGCTGCCGCAGTGGTGATTCCAGCAAGATCCGTCAAGATGCAGCTAAAGACGTCACATGTCTCATCAACAACAGCTGCTGAACTGGTAGCCCTCCGTGCGGCTCTTCATTTCATTCTGGAGGAACCACCCCATCCATGGTCAATCTTCTGTGACTCCAAGGCAGCCCTACAAAGTTTACTCTCAGTACTGCGCCATGGATCACATGAGCAGCTCGTCGCAGAGATAAGACAAGTACACCATCGCATAATTGATGAAGGGCACAATATAATATATCAGTGGTTGCCTAGTCACTGTGGCATACATGGCAATGATCGAGCGGACGCAGCGGCCCGATCTGCTCATGACGGTGTCAACTGCGTTGCCATTCCTCTTTCGAGAGCCGACGCAGCAAAAAAACTTTCCGCGCTTGCGCGTGAACTAACATTGATGCAATGGAATTCCTCCGATTTCACAAGTGCACGCCTTCATGCCCTGGACCCTAATTTACAGCTTCGTATTCCATTCGACCTTCCACGACGGGACTGCACACTTCTAATCCGTCTATGGCTTGGAGTAGCATTTTCAAATGCGTACTCATTTCGTATCGGAATGGCCAATAGCCCACTTTGTGAATCCTGCGGGTGTAACGAAACAATCGCACACCTTCTTTGTGAGTGCCCTCGTTTCAACCCGCAGAGAGCAGCTCTCTCAGCGACAATAGATCAACTGGACAAACGCCCAATAACAGAAAAGAACATCCTTGGAAACTGGCCTACACAAACAACGGCGCGAGCCGCCCTGAAGGCACTGCTGCGTTACTTGAAAGACACCGGACTCAATGACAAATTGTGACTCTGCATTGTGTTACTTAGGACGGAACGTTCAGACAATGCAACACGCGAACGCCTTCGCGGACTTCATGACAGTGCCCACAGAAACAGTTCTGTTTTGTGTGCGTGTGTGATTTTCTTGTTTCCTTCCTTTTTGTTTATTCGTTATTTTCACTTATTTTTCTCTCTCTCTCCTTTCGCATCCCTTTACCCCTCCCCGGTACAGGGTAGCCAACCGGAGATAACCTCTGGTTAACCTCCCTGTCTTTCCTTTACCTTTTTCTCTCTCTCTCTCTAGGCACAAGGGGTTAGTGAACAAAATTTGAACTGGTCAAGTTTAAATCCGTCAGAGAAATTGGAAAGTACGACTTGACTACAACCTAAAGACATGATAGCGTCGGATTGTAATTTGAATAAAGGCGAAAAAAGCCTGATAAGCTGCCAGGGACCTTTGAATGCTATCGCGTTTCATGCTTAAAGGCGAAGCTTAAGCGTCCTCCGATCTGATGGTGTTTCGCTGTACTTTGGTTCTAGGCAAAATTGATGGGAATGTTGAAAACCAAGCCTTTCTAAATTTTAAAGCGTGCACTTCGAGTTTTAGACACGCGCGCGCCTCGGGGCGACAGCAAACAATTAACAAAATGATAAAAAAAAGGTCCTGAGCCTTCACATATAGATATAAGACGGCTTACATTGCCCCTGGAAAAATGTCTTCCCAGCAATGCATTTGTGCTTAAAAGTGAAGCCGACTTTAAGGGGATCGGTGTAAGCTTGGTCTTTGTAAGCTAGCTGTCCCACGTTGTGTGTTGCAGTGAACCCTACTCATAAAGAAAAATGGGATGCGAACAAGACCCGATAACGCTATTGCTTAAGCGTCCTCCACTTTTTTCCCTTCCCTTTTTTTTCGTATCCCACAACTACATATAAAGTCAATATTGTGTCTGTTGAGTGTCTATGAATTTGTTGTCTTCTTTAAATTTGTAGTCCATAGTCCATATAAATATAGTTCTTATTAATTACCGGGACTTACTGAAAAATATCTGCTGATTTTTTATATCTACACAAAATAAATTTGGCAGATTAGCTCTGACCGATATGGGGAAGTAACATACGCCGCTTTCGTCAGCGAATGGCCAAATTCACCAGTATCTTTTTTTTATGGAGCGAAGCTCCTTAGGCTCTCACGATGTCCGTTGTCGCCGTCGTCGTCGTAGCTCTCCGTCGCGCACGCAGCCTGCATACCGACCGCGCGCAGGTGTTGCGCTGCGCCGCTCCGAAACCCCTCTCCGAGCAAGCGCACGACGTCATGCGCAGAACCGTTCGCAGAACGCGCGCAGCGCGCATACCGACCGCGCGCAGGTGTTGCGCCGACGCCGCGCCGCTGTCGCTACACTTAGCACTGCAGTATGGAAGAGCGCGAACGTAAGCGCAAACGTCGTGACTCTGATCCTACACTTCGAGAACAAGACGCGGCAGCCCAACGGCAACGCCGCGAGGTTAACCCCGAGCTATACGAGCACGAGAAGCAGCAGCACGCCGGCAACGGCAGCAAGACCCCGAAGCGAAAGCTAGACCAAGGAGCTTCGCTCCCTCATCAGCATTCACTTCGTGGATCGGCTGCCAATTTTTCTCTCTGGCAGAAGCGTGGTAATGCGTTCTTCGTTCTTACAGAAATGACAAACAGAGCACGCGTGTCTGTAACCGCACTAACGTGAATGCGACATTATCGAGCATGGCATTTGATAGGGTTTCCCAGGAGGAGAATTAAAGATGTCCAGGTTAATTGTAAACTGGTCGTTTGAATAAGCTAAGTTTGTTTTGTTGCCCGAAACAGAAGCATTGGAAGGTTCGAACATAGGTGTTTTCATCGGGGAGAGCGAGAACCTACTCGCTGGACTGTGACGCTGGAGTACCAAGGCATGCGCGGCAGCGTATATGCAACAAGGAGGCGTTAAGAATAGACCTCGTTGGTATACAGTGCTATTGCGGGGGGGGGTTCACGTGCAATAAGCACAGCCCAGAGCGCAATATGGAGACGGCCAGGGCGCTCTCGTCAAAGTGGTCTATATGCGAAACAGAAATTAGCGGATCACTCGCGCTGGTGGAATCGGGTTTCAGCGAAGCCTTTCAATGGGGTTTGCGAATAACGCTTTTCGCTGTTCTTGCTTTAACGACAATTTGCCAAGCACAGAGCACACGACCAAGTTGGATATATTTTTACCAGGAGAAGATACGCTAAACATCGACGGGTGGCACTCAAACATACGGATCCCACACATGACGACTATAAGGGAGGACGATGATGACGCTGCACGAAGACTTTTGCGGAGTTCCCCTTAACAGCTTAGTACGGTTGTGCGAACGTTCGAAATATTCAATTAACGAATGGAATATTCGCCTATTCGATTCGGTCATATAATCGTGTAGTCACTGTTTGAAAATACGAATATTTTCCGAATACTTTTCGAATACTTCACTTCGTCGGCTGTATACACGATCAAACATGGAACTTAAGCGGAACTGCGATATTTTTCATCCCATACACCTTGGACATAACGTACTAAAGCCCGCTGCGTCGGCAATTCAGCCAGACTGCCCCGGATAAACTCGATTGCTTCCAATAAATTTAAATGTTGCTTAGACACGGCGTTAAGGCAGTGCGTATTGTCTGGTACGATTTATTGATGCCGCACCTGTATCCTCTCATCGGATTATTTTAGAGTACGTTTCACTGCCGCATATTTTATAGAATGGTGGCACCATCTGCCACGACAGTTCGAACTAAGTGAAGGCGTTTCCTTTTTTTTTCTCTGTTTCTTTTTTTTTCTCCACTCTGTCGTCGCTAGAGACATGTGACACGCATGTCTTGTCCGGACGGTATAAAAAGATAATAATTGGTCCACAAGGTTACCTTTATAAACTGGTAATGCAAGACTGCGTATTCTTCTAAGAGCCCTGAGTTAGCCAACAATCTGTTTAGTTTTTTTCTAATGCTTCCTTCGTGCTTTTAATAAACCATACTCCATTAAGTGCAGTGAACATTCTATTGTTGTGAAGACCAGGTCATTAAATGTATTTGCAATCTCTTTAAAGAATGTTTGATACGATTCACTTGTACTATTCCCGATTCTTTTTCGATCCGGTCTCGAAAAAAGTTGTCGCAGTTTCACCTGAAAGGCGAAGCATCAATTGCGATAGCAAATTTGTAGAGAGCTATACGGAGTAATGATAGTAGCTTTATCAGGTGTATAAACTTGGACATGCAGCAGCACCGGCAACACGCACAACTGTTGTCGACGCCGTCGGCGTTTTGCCCGCGTTCGCTCAAAATGCGTGCGGCGTTGGTGACTGTTGCCGGAGCCTCTGATATAAATAGGCACTTGGTGCCGCAGCTAAACGCCGCCTCCCTTCCCTCCCCCTCCCCCCCTCCCCCACGGACTCTCGCGCGTCGGAAGAAGGCGCGTTTGCTCTACATATATGGTGATTGTAAAGGAGGAAAGAGACGCCTACTTCTGCAGCCCTTAAGCGAGCACGGCGCACAACGCGCGTTTGTTCTCCGCCGTGCGTTCACTCCCCGTGAAAGCGCGCGCCCCTCGCGCCCTTTCACTCGCACATGCAGCGTTCGGCGCGCGGCGACGATTTCATCTTCATTGACGTCATACGGAACCTCACGGCGACGGCGACGGCGACGGCGACGCCGACGGCAGAAATCTGCTTTTGAGTGTCCATATAATTGCTATCGCAATAAAATCTTACTCGCACACCCCTATAACTTAGCTTTAAAACGCTACTGCGCAGTGAGTGGACAGATATAGCATTAATAGGTACGAGGCCTCTGTGTGCGCTTTACTGCGCTTGAGTGTTAATGATGTGTTGCGCCTGGAGCGGTGTGTTGGGGTGTCCTCCCACCGAGAGACGCTTACGGCGCTGCACTTCTCTCTTCGTACTCTCTTCGTTTAAAAGTCACATAAGTGCTACCACGGTACGCGCGTATAGGGTTGTTTCTGTTTCGCCACTTCTTCCTTGCTCGCGCCATAGAAGTTACAACAATGACGGTGCTCCCATTAGCTCCAATAATTCTAATGTTTGCGTCCTCAACAAGACATCCGCATTTTCGTCGTGTAATTGCCTCGTATAGCTGTCTCATTTTGAACGCGACTAGCGCTAAGGGTACCGCAGCCACTGTACTTACACAGCTCGAATAAGCATCTGGGTTGCTTGCTTGCTTGCTTGCTTGATTGATTGATTGATTGATTGATTGATTGATCTAGTCAACTGCTTCATTTAGTCCTTCCTTCCTTCCTTCATTCATTCATTTGGTTCGCCACAGTAAGTACACTAGAAAAGGACGGGGGAGGGGGGTTGCGGAGTGAAACGCCGTTCAATGGCGGCTTGAATGGTCCTTCGCCCTCTTTATAAAGAATGACAGCAGCTGAAATGCAGAACAATGTGTCACAGGTATCGATTGTCTTAAGCTTTACAAAGTTATGAGAAATCAGCCATTGAAAAGAAGAAGAAAGCCTAGTTCGCACGATCAAGAGAGCCGCTAAATTATACCACAGTTAATAAGGTGCTACCGAGTTCGTATACAACAAAAAGCACATGTAACGCAGGATCCACATTTTCTGACAATTTCTTTTTTTCCCAATCCGGTTCTCTCATGCTTAGGAATTTACTCGCACGCCGTTCTGACACCTGTTCGATCCATCGCCAGGACAGGCCATTTGGCCCGGGTAATAATAGGCAAAAAAAAAGACGCGTAATTGAAAGAAAAATAATAGTTTCAAAGCGCGGTCTCTGCAAGCGTGTTTATACCGTTACAGTAAGCAGGAGTGGCCGCGCCAACTCGACACCAGCGCCGGCAACAGCGAACAACGCGTCCGCGGTAGCAGCGCCCACTGACAGAAGGGAATACGGTCACCCGTAATAAATATAAACACCGCTATATATATCGAACCAGAACCACAACTGCCCGCACAGGAAAGTCGGTGTCACAGCGAGCGCGGTGCCGCCGTCCCATACCTGTCCGCACGCCACGTTGTTCTTTGGGAATCGATGGGCCAGCTACGAAAAGTGACAGTGCTCCCGGAGCTTCACCGCACTGCAGCAGCAGCCGTGCACGGGAGAAGCGGTCGAAGTCAGCGCGGCGCCGACTGTACTGTCACTTACCAATCCCCCCCCCCCCCCCTTCGCTTCTCTCTCTCTCTGGATTTTTTTTTTTTCTTGCTCTCCTTGCTTGCTGACAGCGACACACCCCGGAGGGCAGTACGGCCTTTATGTACTGCCCGCCTTGCCGAGATTTCGGACAGCGCGCATGTCGTCTTCGCCCGGAGATCCTCACGCGCCAATGAGAAAAAGAGAAACGAAGGCCGGGCGGCCTTGCGACCGTCGTGGCCACTTTATTGCGTCGCACGCCAGCTAGTGTCACGTGATTCCGCCCGAAGGACGGATCGCACTACCAAAATACGGGGCTCGTCGGCCCGGTCGCCGGAGCTAGATTCTCGTGTTTCTCTTTCGTTGCTTTTCTTTTCTTTTTCTTTTTGGTTTTGTTACTTCGTCCGGCATATCACTCTGGCCCTTTGTTTACCTAGCTGTCCTCATCCCAGGGCGGAGGTATCGATCCAACCGGGAAACCTCCACCTGGCGTCTACCTGGTGATCCGCGTAGACAAATCGGGGAGACAAATCGCTCCCCTGTTTTTACTTGCGATTCGGCGTGGATTAGAGAAGTAAGGCTGTCTCTGTCTCCCATTTCTCTGATCTTTTTTTTTTTTTAATATTTATGGCTATTCTGTTTCTACAGCGCATCCGCGTGCTTGTTGTGGCTAACCGAATCTGTTACGAAGGTTGACACGATAGAAAAGAGCGTCTCTTCTTTTCGGCGCGATTTCTGTCTGGTTGTGGCTTAACGTAACGCCGAGCATTTTCACAGCACCTACTGTATACAGTTGGTCACTGCACTGCGGGGCGGCGTAGGACAAAAGTCTTTTCAAGCTAATAGCACAAACCCATCGGCGCTTCTTCACTTTGAAAAGAAATTACGGGAGCAAGTATTGACGGCTTCAAGTACTGAAGCAGGCACTATGCTCCTTTGCCTGCCGCCGTGGCAGTAACTCGTTGCGAGGCAACTTCGCGATATCGCTTGTGGTATAGGCTTCGCGACGCCTCCGGCTTCCCTGTCGGCATGATGCATGCCACAGTGCCTCGCGCAACTTTTTCAGTTGTTATAAGACCATTCACCATCTCTGCTACGTACTGGCCATCTTTTGATGACCAGAAACAGTCTCTGAGTGCTAGGCCAGGCTCGGTGTATTCGTGCCTTGCTGCTCTTCTTGAATGAGCTGCGCGACCACCTTTGAATTCACAGTGAACGTTGTTGTGTTCGCGCATTACGTCTTATCGCTTTCATCTATCTATCTATCTATCTATCTATCTATCTATCTATCTATCTATCTATCTATCTATCTATCTATCTATCTATCTATCTATCTATCTATCTATCTATCTATCTATCTATCTATCTATCTATCTATCTATCTATCTATCTATCTATCTATCTATCTATCTATCTATCTATCTATCTATCTATCTATCTATCTATCTATCTATCTATCTATCTATCTATCTATCTATCTATCTGCATCACTTGGCTATTCCGTCAGGTGGTAAATCACGGAAGAGAAGGCGTCACAGCGAAGACTTCACGGCAGCGCTAACACGAATTGAAAAGTGCTGTTGGGGGCGGCTTGGTATATCGCCATTGCAAGTTCTCTATGGGTGAAGCGGTGGAGCGTAGCGGCAGGCAGTCATATTAGCTGTCCCCCTGGCTGCTTGAAGTTGCGTAACCGCGGCTATTAAGGACCATTACGTGTTTGCACAACCATGCGGCCGGCGTAATCCGTTACCTCGCAATTTCGGGCCTTCTGTTTGCCCGGCGCAAGTTCACGAACGGCGGGAACCTCGACGCAAGCAATGTCCGTTGATGCAGACGTTGCACAGGCGCAAGTCTCTCATTTTTGCGCGTGATCGTTCTGGCGAAATAACGGCTTCGGCTTTTATTTACGCTACTTCGGCCCAAATGATCCCAGACCGTGCCGGGAAGTTTGTAAGTGTAAATGTCTGGGGGCCTCTGCATATACGCCTGTGCTACTTCACGCGTTCGGATGCCTGATATTGGCTGAATGTTGTGGCCACGTGGTTTCAAACACTGCGGTGCCACCAAGCTGGTGATCTTCGCTATATGTGTACCCTTTCTGCGTTCTAATATGGCTCCACTGTGTGTTATCATCGGAACCTAATCGTGTGCGTGCTATCGACAGTGGTTGTGGTTGGTCGGAGCTTACAGCGCGCTACTCGCATCTGCCGGGTGTTCATTTTTAAGTTTTACGGAATTTTAAGAAATCGCCTGTGGCAGGTAGCATAATTGTTATCGTTGAGCTGGGCTATTCGAAGAGACGGACATTAGTAGCCCGAGAAATTGAAACAAATATTCAACTAATTAACAAAAATGGACTAATGAACTTTCTTAATTAATTATATTTTACGACACATATTGCGATTTATGAATTGGAGCCGGTGAGCTTGTGAGGCGTATTCACTTTGAATTAATTTCCAGAATGACACCAGTTTGGAGATATGCGCCATCAAACTCGCCGTAAAAATGCACTGTTGTTCCACTTACTTTTTTACCAAAATGCTGTTTCATATATTGAAGCACAAAAGTAACTGGAACGCCCATGTATTTCGTCCAACACTTTGGGAAGTAATATCTCGAAACTGGTGTCATCCTGGAAATTCATTTCAAGTGGATGCGTCTTGCAAACTGACCGGCTACAATTCGTAAATTGCAATTTGTGTGTCGTAAAGTAATTAACTAAGAAATTCATTAGTCAATTTTTGTTAATTAGTTGAATATGTGTTTCGATTTCTCGTGCTACTAATGTCCGCCTCTTCGAATAACCCATCTCAATGATAAGAATAATGCTACCTGCCACAGGCGATATTTTTAATTCCGTAAAACTTTAAATATGAACACCCTGTATACTCTGTTTCACCATCTGTCACTGGAGCGGATCATCTCTGGCCTGCATTGGAGTCTTTGACTGTGCCCGAGACTGAGCAATTGAGTGGTCAGCTCGTGGACGCCCTTTCGCGTTGCAGAGGCTGGTCCACAATAAGCCCCGGCATTTAACCTAACAGCACAAGAACTTGCCACAATGTTAACGCGATAGCTCTAAGGGCCCCGTGTCACAAGAAATCCGGCGTCGGCATTGGCGCCCGCGAAAGTCATCCCCAACCACGCAGACCCTCCAAATATATTTAGGTATGCCACACCATTCTATCATTAATGTTGCTCATATCTTGTCTTGCATTCTTGGCAAAGCTATTCATCGGAATTTTGAGAATGACAATCCACAAACAAATGTCATGAAACAAAACACCCACAGCGCATGCCTTTCATGTTAAATATTTCTTTTCATCCCTTCATCCCTTTAATCCCCTTCCCCCGTGTAGGGTAGCAAACCGGACGTGCGTCTGGTTAACCTCCCTGCCTTCCCTTTCTTCTTTTTCCACCTCCTTCTCCTTCTCCTCCTCCTCCTCCTCCTCAGATTGAAATATTGAAAGTGCGAAACAAAAACGGAAACCTGAAAATTATGCCTGGCGCGGCTGTGCAATATATCCGGGATCGCCCCACGCAAGAGGCCGCGTTTCTACCAGAAAGCTCGCCTTCGTGCATAGCGTTCGCCGCCAGTGTTTCCCGGTAACCATTACGGTTGCTTAAGCTGCAGTTGTTGGGAAGCGTGAGAAGCAGTCAGGGATCTTTGAATGCTGTCGCGTTCCACTCTTAAAAGCGAAGCTTAAGCGTCCTCCCAATTTTTTTCCAAGAATCAACGGAAATACAGCGTGAAGAAAGGAAAGGTCGAGCGGTCGCGCTCCCGGTTTGCAACCTGGCGCTGGGATGAAAAGACGAAGAAATTGAGAACTTTGTGGTGCATAAGAGCATGAAACGCAATTTGATTTGCAGTGTTTCATGCGGAGTTATTAATGTTTATTCGCATCTCTGCGGTGCCGTGGGGTGAACAACCAAGAAACGGGGGGTCCGGGAGTTGAGCGAACCGGCATCTTGGGACCGCTGGCGCTCGCTTTTCCATCTCGAGGGCCACCTTCATTTCCAATTCCAGAAATTCACATTTCCACGTCATGACCCTCTTCATCCAGCCTTGCCTCACGGTTGCGAGCGAAAGAACCCTGCGTGTCGCAGATACGGGAAGGTGGAACGAAACTCGGCAGCTTTCTTTCTTTATTTCTTTCTTCCTCTTTAGCTGATGGCGGGCTCGATCGCCTTTCTGTTTACTTTCTTCCTTTCTTTTCACTCTTTCTCTCACTTCTCTACACTGCCCGCCCTCCGTGCCTCCCACGTATGCGTGCATGCCTACTTTGATTTTGTTTGGCCAGCTGTCCCACCGTCTGTCGAGGCGGCGGTATTGATCGGGGGCTAAAAGGGCGACCCGCGCACCTCACTGCGCTTATATGTCTATATGGGACCCCGCTCCCTGTTCGCCGTCGTCGTATGGCCCAAGGGCCGTCCGCAACGGACCGGGTACGTCCCTGTCACGCACGCGCATGCGTAGTAGGCGAATATTTCGTGCGAGCGCTTAGCGCGCGGGTCCCACAATGCGAGCGATGGAAGTGACGAGGCGAGCGAAGTGGTGGAAAGCCGGACGGGAGTGGCTTTCCTTCGAGCCGTGTAGAGCTTCCTACAAGAATTACTAGGGGGAACTTTGACGCTGCAGTCGATCAGTTACCATGGAAACGATGGTTATAGTGTACACGGATTTGTGTAATCTTCGGCTCTGTGGCGTCGGGTGTTTCGTGGCGCTTTTTATTGCACGTTATCTTTCTGACTATCGAAGCAATCGTAGTTTTCGTTAATCAATAGCTGTGCACGTGCGTATAGTCATTGTCAGTTGTTGAAATTATAGCGTGACACTTTGTTGAAAATTATCGATTTGCAGCAAAGTCGCAAAGCTGTTTCAACTCAGAAGGACAAAGTTTAGGCAAATCCGTGTACGGTCCATCATTATCATGTTTGTTGAACCGCCACACTTTCAGCTCCCGTAGACACCAAAGGACCAGAGTTCACTCAAGAAATTTCTGTTAAAAAAATGTAATTGTACAAGTGAGCCAGATGGCTCGGTGGAAGCGATCCGCCCCTCTATTGAACGGCGTCCGGAAGTCACCGAGCTGTCGAAATGACGGCTTCGACCTGTCCGGACAATGAAAGTTGCAGGACGGCACAGTGACAAGAGACTGTTGTCCCGTCTGATGCATTCGAAAGCAGTAGTTATCGAAGATGCAAAAAAAAATTGTTTATAATACCCTGCGCGAAATAAAAGTTGCTGCGCAGGCGGGATTCTATGAAGATCCTATAGTCGGTTCAGAGAGAAATCGGGTCACTAAAGGAGTCAAACTGTACGCTCGGAGAGTTCGAGTTCCCTGAAAGCCTTGCGAACAATATTTTTGTGAAAAAAAGTTCCGCAGGGAACATGAAAAGTGAAAAACCTTCATATTGACTTACTCGGTCGCGCAATATTCTGCTCAACTAGCTCTTTCGTGACCAGACGGGATTGCGTAAGTCCCCTCACTACATTTGTCTATGTAGTATATAGACGAGGGAAGTTCCCGCTGATACTTGCATAACAGTCATTGGCTGAATACAGATTAAGGGGCTCCTGTCATACCGGATGGCACTGCGTTTTTCCAGTCCGCTGCAAACGTGACGTAGCTAAGCAACCGTAAACGGACACCGTCGACTGCGCTGGATCGAAAACGCGACGGAGTCTCCGCATGTTTCAAGTTTTACGGTGGGACGATCACATATTCACGTTCTGCCGAGCGAGACGCCGGCCGTCAACCCCGTCTCAGTACTACGTCTGTTATCGATTCCACCGTAGCGCGGAGGAATATAATGCTGATACGGAAGGTGTAAAATGCTGGCATAACAGCGGCGCGCCGCGTAAATAAAACCAGATTCGAGCGCGCAGTTGTACCGGCGCCAGCCCGCCGAGCCCATCGAGAAGTTGTGTCGCACGGTAGCGAATAGCTCATCGCCTCATCCCCTGAAAAATTAAATAATAATCCTTGTGGGAGGCAGCGGTGAAGCCCACTGCATCTTCGATGTCGATGGTATTGTTGGAAAATTGCAAAAGCAATGTTTCTGTACTTTCCCCACTCACGTAATGCCGAAGATGTTCTCATGGCTCCCATCTTTTCGACCACTTGCATTTTGCTTTACTTCGCTATTTTTGCATTTTAATTAAACGTAACGAATAATTTACCCTATGCTTCCGGTTGATAACTAGTCGGCGCCGCACGCTGCTGCAGTCTCCCATGAAGACATCTTGGTAGGTTTTGTTCAGCCAGATTGTATTGCAAGCAGAATTGTGGTTGCACTACTCTTCTTGGTGAGAAAGAGCAAAACGAGTTGGTGGGGGAATCACATTTCCTCACTCTTTGTTGCTGTGCTCTACGTTCTGGAAGTTTGCCGCAGTGAAAGTGCGATCAATTTATACCAATATTATCAAACTTGAACTCCAAATCTTCATAACCAGCCTTCGTTGTACCTGGACTGGCCTTGCGCCTGCCTTGAAGGAATGTTTATGAACTGCTGTAAGGACCGTGCATTAAGATTTCTTGAAGTTGCAACGCGTGCCACGGACATGCAGAGCGTTGGAACACTTTACTTGTAGACATTAGCTGAGGAGTCCCTCCCCCCCCCTCCCCGATCCGCCCCTCCCCCCTTGATGAGTTATGTAGGAAACTACAAAACTGCACAGTGGAAGCGAAACTAAGTACTACTACGCAGATATCAGCGTGCGAACGACAACAGCAGCATCTATGGAAAGTGGTGAGCTATAGGCAGGGAGCGAGCCGGTGTTGTCTGAGATCTGTGATTATTTTTACGGTAGGGAGAGCTCGATGAATACGTAATGTATCTCACCTATGCGCTGATGACGTCACTTTTTTTTTCGATTGAGTGAGATTGGTCAATGTGTGGTGCGTGCTGTTCATCCTGAGTAGGTCAAACTTCATTGCTTGGCTAGTTCGTATGTCACAGCGTCGTCTTGTTGTATCCCGTATCGTACGCGTTCTCTGGTGTCATTTACAAGCAAACAGCGATATTCCAGCTCACATCAGCTTCATTCTCACTGCGTGGAATATGTTGCCTGGCGAGCTGGCTGAAGTCTAGGGGGTGAATATTTGCGTGACGTGGAAACAAAGACTTAGTAAGAGGGAGTACGAAAAAAAATGTCACAGTTTCGCCCTAAGGGCGAAGCAATGAATGCGATAGCAACACAGCAATGTCATACGAAGTAAGGTGAGCGGCTTTGGTAGCAATATGAATTGTAGTAAACATGAGCTGATTAAGTAAGCAGGTGTGCTGCGGCGTAAGTAGACCGATATGAAGAGAGACTCGATGACCACGAGAAGGCGCGTGTGAAATGGTGGTGTTGATGAGAGGCGCTTCCCGTGGGCAGCGCGTGCGAAGGGACACACTTGTAGCGCTGCACTGCCGATCCGGGCATCATTGCATGTGTAGCGTGCGTTGGAAAATGTGGCCCGACTATTACTAACTGAATGAACACGCGTGGTGGGAGCGCGCACAAACAAACATGAATAGATCACACTGAATGACTGCAGACAACGACTGTCAAAACGCTGGCAGCAAGCGCATACGCCGCAGCGGCGAAGGTACGTGCGGTCTATCGCTTCAACGGAAACTGAGCGGCGAATGCACGGCGCATAAAGGTCAGAGCCGTGTGGAGATAAGAGACGGTGCGGGCGAGCGACGAGCGACGAGCGCGGTTGTTGGCAAAGTAGAAGTGCGCCCCCCCCCCCCTTCCCGCTCCCTCCGGCGCTGGCTTCCCGCTTCCTTGCTTGCGCGTGGGAGATTGAGTGCGTTCGCTCTCCGTGATAGCGCGCGTCCTCGCACGCTTCCGCTCGAGCATACGGCGCGCGGCGAAGATTTTATCTATAGGGAACCTCACGGCGACGGCGACGCCGACGGCAGAAATCCGGTTGAAGTGTCCATATAATTGCTATCGCAATAAAAAAAGAGAGAGCGCTCAGTTCAGACTAGAACCAACCTTAGCGTTCTCTCCTACTAAGTCTTTATTTACCCTTTCGCGTTAATATGCACCCCCTAGACTGCATTCTCACTGCAAAATGTTTACAATTGCCTTTCACCGTCACATTACACTGTTTGAGTTCATCTGACACTATACTTGAAGTTCATCGTTTTAACGGACCGCTTTTAGTGTCCCTGTACATCACCCCACGTGCACTCAGTTCCCACTCTCTCCCTCTCTTCCTCTTTCTATTCCCCCTTTTCCTTACCTGCAGTGTAGAGTAGCAAACTGGACGCTCGCCTGTTTGACCTTCCTTCCTTTTCTCTCCTTGCTCTCTCTCATCTGAGAGGAAGCATTTCCGGAAGGCAACTGTTCTTGAAGCCAGAATTTTATCGCTGCAACCTAAGTGCGGCCGCGTAACCGCATCGTTAAACATCAGTTCAATTTGGCAGAGTTATCGCGAAATTTCACGTTGCTAAAGTGGAGAGTCGTTATCAGCGATACATCGCTATATGCGTCATCGCTATTAAGGGGACTGACTACGCTGTCAAATGTTCTCGCAGTTGGCAGCGCACTCTAAGATCGTGCCAGTTTCATCGCGTTTCGCGCTAGGCTTATCCCCACTGCGCAGGAAATGGGAGCACGCGCTACGCCGGCTCCTTTCTGATGCGATCAGGTGTCGTCGTCCCGTGCCAGGTGTGCGCAGCGCGTAACAAGGTTTTCATCCAGGTGAAAGCGCGCCGTATTCGTGCCTGGTATCGACCAACTAAAGTGCACAACACCACCGGGTATAGGGATGGAAACGCCCGCGGGAAGCGTTCAGTCAAGCGGGAAACAGACACGAAAGTGGGAGAGAGTAAGTAGAGAAAAGAGGGCGAGTCCGCCGCGCATGCGCGCTGAGCCCCTGCATTAGCGAGACCGTTAGCCGCCGTCCCGAAAGACTTTTCGGTGCCGGCGGCGGAAACACAATTTCCGCCGCCGAAACATGTCCCGATGACGACGTAAGTGCGTTGAGCTCACGCGGGCGACGCCGACTCGCCGTCGTCGCCCGCATCGCCCGCATCGATGAGCTTAATGAGATATGGGACCGAATGGAATGCGTGTGCACTCCGTGCAATGCCCTGCACCTCTCTGTGTGTGTGTCTGCGCGTGTGTGACAACGAAGCAGCGACTCTGCGAGGATGCCCTGCCGGAGTCAAGCTCGGATTAAAACTTGCATTCCCACTGCGCTACCACTGATGGCATATTTTCGAAAAAAAGAATATATGACGTCAATACTACAGTTCAAATTAGGCTAAACCCTTTTCGTTGTTTTGTTTCGTTTTTTTGCTTGTCTCTTGTTTTATTTCCATACGTGTAAAACTGGTTTGGCTGTCGAAGACTAGGTTGAATGTGTAGATCAGTAGATCAACAGCAAAGGCACTGAATCAGTCAAAGAAACACACAAGTTCACGCCGTGCAAATCACTGACAAAGTTGAGGTAACCGAGTGGATAAAACGAGAGAGAGCTGAAAGAAAACTTAAATGCGTCCGAAGTAGGCTCATATAATTCGCCGCTAGAAGTGGGAATACCCACTATACGCTTGCTAAATATCGGGCGCGCCGTTTGGGCACCGTTGTTCGCTTCATCGAAATTGTATAGGCCTTGTGTTTTTCAACGTTTCATTCGTTTCAGCCTGTTTCGCTGTGCAGCAACTGTTCTTCAAGCAAGAGTTCATAAAGATGCAGCATCTGGCGTGTGGCGTGTGCCTCAGTGACTATGGCACCCCGCTGCTGAGCACGAGGCTACGGCTTTGATTCCCGGCCACAACGACCGGAACTTCCGTTGAGTCGAAATGCAAAAACGCTTGTGTACCGTGGTTTTGGTGCTCGCTATATAAATAAGCCCAGTTGGTCAAGATTAATCAGGAGCCCTTTGCTACGGCGTCTCTCATAAACCAGTGCGTTGCTTCAGGACGTCGAACCTCACAATTTAATTAATTCCTGTAGTACCGCCAAAGACGTGTAGGTAGGGATTCAACTGTGCTATATAACATACGGGATCTCTAACTGAAATGTAAATTGGAAGATAAGGAACTTAACGGCTTCTGCCAGTTCTCCCGGACAAACGCGGAAGCACTGACTTATTCTATATATCGAGAAGCATAAGTATACATATCTGCTCACTTTGTTCTCGTCGCGCTGCGTTAACGTAGTCTGGCGAGCCTGGCCTCGCAGCTCAACAGCCCCGAAAGCCTCGCACGAGCTTTCCTGCAGCACATGAAGGCGACAGACTCGAGTGCCCGACTGGAGATACGCGGCACCTTGCTATAGGAGCGTGTGAACGAGCTAAACTCATGTGTTCTCTCTTTTATCGCATATGTCATATCATATGTCATATCCTATGACTTCTTATGATATGACTAATAAAAGTCGGGCCCCTCAGTTTCCTTTATTCTCTTTCATATATGTATACCCGAACCGCCGTCAGTTACACTTCGCTACTCAAAGAGGTAGGACGTGTGTCGAGTGAGCTCCTGAACAACACTTTGCAATGTGGTGAAAGTGGTTTAAATCATCGATCCAGGACTAAAAGAGGTGCGGCATAATGCTAACCGTATTTCTTGCATTTATCGCTAAATCGCCACTGAAGTTTTTTATTCTTTCACTACCCCATTCAAAGTAGCAAGTTGCACAAAGTCTAGTTAATCTTCCTGCATTTCCTTCCTTCTCTCTCTCTCTCTCACTCTATATGAGTGCGAAACCGAGGTCCTTAAAACGTTTCCCTTTTCCACTTCGCCGTATAGGAAGCCACGCGTTGCGCTCCATGCGAGTCACCAAGCGTTCCCGTAATAACGCTCAAGTTGAGACTATTTCAAGGGTCATGCGCATGAAAAAGGGATAGTGTAACATGAGACAGACATGAAATCGGTCGCCCGTAGTGTTTTGTCTTTCTTTTTTTCTGCGTCCTTTCCTGGCCTTCGCGTTTGCCCGACTTGCTGCATAGCCCCTTCAATCTGAAAATCACGCAGCTGTCTTTATGGATATCTTGTTTAGGTAAAGGCACGAGAAGAAGAGGCATAAGGCCAAAGAAAGCGAACATGAGATCAAGGCGTAAGAGGGCACGCACACGCAAGGCGGCCCTCGAGCGACCCATGGAGCCGCCGCGTTCGGCACTCCTGCGACGGAGCTGCTCTCGCCGACGGGCGCTATGGGTTACAGTTGGCGACGAGGCTTCAAGGGGGGGGGGGGGGGGTGGATTCGGGAGGAAACCCGTCAATGCGGCGCCGGCTTCTTTTGCAAGCTTCCGGAAATCCAGCGCGACCCGACAGTCAGGGAGAGTTAACTCTCTCCGCCGCCAAGAGCCCAGTGCAGCTGCTCCGTTCCCTCATCGCGGCAGCATTCGTTCACGCGGTCGGCTTTGCTTTTGCTTCGTGTATCTCGCCTTTTTTTTTCTGTTCCTTTCCTCACGTTTTAGACTGTCGTCGGCAGTCGCACCGGCTTTGTGCCTCATGCGGTTGAAAGACGGCGGCCCCTTCTGTGACGCGTAACCCAGGAAACCAGGTGCGTTTTCGTACAGTGGCTCGTATAGTCCACTTAGAGTCGAGCATGACGAATTCCTGCCACGCTTGCCGCGTATGCTACGACTCGAGGCCTGCGGCTGAGAAGATGTTCCACGCCCGCAGCCATTATCATGAGTGCCTCTGGCTAACACATTCACTAATACTCTAGGAAGCATACGGCAGGGGGGCCACCGCGTTATACCTCAATTGTAGAGCAGACGCGTAATGTGGAAGATGTGGATTCGGCACGTACGGGCGGCTAGTTCTCATTTCGTCGACTTTCGTTTTCCCTTTTCCTTAGCGTTTCTACGTTTAAATTACACCTCAACAGTCGATTTCTCCCGTGGCTCCGTTGCCTGTTTTCTCCGTGTGGTTTCCCTTAGTGTTTTCGCTTGCCGCATTACTGTCGCGCATGCATGCGTAGTGGGAACGCGCAACGCCAGTGCCATTATCTTTCTGCAGTCGCGCTAAACGGTAACCTCAAAGAATCTTGCTTCGTGCTCTTGCACAATTGTGGCTACTGTGTTCTGGCTAATGTTTCCGCTAACATCTGTCGGAAGATATATAAAGAAGACGTTTCATATATGCGTTCCTCGTGTGAAACTATAAATTTATCTGCGTGCGTACGCACCCTGACTCTGTGTCACACTAACTTGGCGCACCTAGTATTCTGCACCATTTTACCCTTCCCCAAGTGAAATATACAGGTGTCACACGAGCACTTTCGGTCGCGATCGAGTCCGATCGGGATCGAATTTCTCGACTGCGGTTTGGCCCCCTTTCACAACTTGTGGAAATGAGCTAAACGCTATGGAGAAATTTTATCCCGATTGGGCTCAGTCGCGATCGAAAGCCACCGTGTGGTACCCGTATGATGTATAAAACCGGACGCGACCTTGATTAACCTTCCCGCCTTCCTATCTTCACTCTCCTCCTGCATTTATTTAAGGTTAATGACACAACCTTGTACCGATACAGACTCATTTATTTTTATTTCCTTAAATAGCAGAGAAATAAAGAGACAACATTTCGCAGGCAGCCGCAGACAATTATTTTCGCGGTTGACGTCCTTCACGGCAGATGGAAGGACGCGTGCGCACGAGACGACTAGACAGATAGCGATGCCCCGGTCTTACACGAGCGCCACGTGTACTGCGGGGGCAACTTGCGCGCATAGGCGAGCCAGCCTCGTTTTGCTAATGGCTGCGCGTCGCCGGCGTCCTGCAACATTCAGGCTATACACCAACCTGCGTCATGCTCACCAATGCAAGCGTCGGTAATGATGCCTGGAGGACGGCAGACCGGCGGAGAGCCGCCGTCGGCTGCTTTGCGGAAAGCCACGCGTAACTCAACGTATACAGATGGTGACGCCTTTCATCAAGGGCCTCTTGATAGCCCCCACTATATTATGTTCAAAGTTGTGCCCAGTATTTGGGTTAAACACCTCATTAATTTTTAAGCTGTCAGGGCTCCTTGAATTTGGAACGGCGTCCGGTGCATTAATCTTTCATTATTAGATATCCGCGTAAGGCGTCACATATTGGTCAACTTTTCCCCGTAAAACTAAAACAGAAAAAAATATATATTAAAGCTGAGTAGAATTAAGTATTAGTAAGGTGTATCTCTTAAATGTGAACAGCTCTGCATATTATATGGTCGATCATTCCCGTTCACATGCGCGACAGCGTCTGTCGCGCATTAATAAGAGACGTCCCTTTCCCGCCTACACCTGTCTTCATGTCAGTCTGTATTTAACAACACTTAAATAACTTTCTTTTTTTCATTGCTTTATCCTTCGATCGACATTGTCTTTCCTCGTAGAGCTAAGTTGGGTCGAAGTAAATCAAGAGCGACATCCTTAACTTTCCCATCCGGCCTGCCAGAGGGAAGAGTGAGAGAAAATGAAGAAACTAGAAACCTGGGAGGTCAATACGTTGCCCGTATGGCTTTTTTACCTTCTGCCAGGGTAAAGAAAGAAACATTGTAATGGAAGAAGAATGTCCCAGATGAGAAATACTATTAGATCTTCGCTCACACGGGAGGGCGCTCCGAACTTCTAAGACCGGTCGCCGCCGAGAAATGTGTCGAGGAACCGCAGCAACGGTCACGTTGCTTTCTGTGACCGTTAGCTGCCTCTTTGGCTACGGATCCAGGATCTTTGCTTCTGAAAACAGCTTTCTATGGTAGAGAATGTCGACAAATGCTTGAAGACTGCCATGAGCAGAAGCTTTTTGATATCTGTCGAAAAACACTGAGGATATTATTAGCGTGTTGTGTAAGGACTTGCCCGATGAAACTTTGTGGACTATGAAGTAGCCTGAAAAAAAAATGCCTAAGCACTCCCACCGTGAGTGATATAATGTTGAAAATATTTGTTGAAGGAACGTCTAGACACAGAAAGCAACAACATGTACGAAAAAAAGAGATGGCATTGATGATATCGTTGGTTAAGATGAAAGGGACAAGGAGTTTGGGCAGAATATACGGTTCAAGAGAACGCATGTTGGAGTAAGAGAGTGGATACTGAATGAAAAGAACCTACCACATCCGCTGACGAGATTAGGAAATATCTTAGTATTACAAAGACACAGTTTGTGCAGGTCGATAGTAGTTTGATAATTTCGAGGAACCATTTCAGCTTGCGAACATAATTAGGTCGATGATGATGTGGCTGATGATGCTGTTGACCAGCGCGGAGTCTACGGTCTCCGCATTTCTCATTGGATGGCTAAAATCAGGAGGACGTGTGATTTAAGATGTTGATTGCTAGGAGATAACATGCAATAACGAGATGAACCACTCTACGAACAATAGAGAGAAATTTATTTATCAAATGGTACAAGAGGTTGGCTTGAGGTTGATTTCCCTAGCCTGCGATTTTTAGCCGGGATAAAGAAAAGGGGGGATAGTAACACGTCAACAATATAAAGAAAAAAGCCCACGTGCGAGTGTTGGTAATTCATGCGGTGATGTGTAATCTGTTACACTTGCTTATATGTCATAATAATTAATTTGTGCGTCAGGATAAACCGGCAGCTCCAGTTCTCTTTTACGTTTGCTGTTCGTCGTAGTCTTCCTCAATCTCTCGACATATTCGAAAGCACGTTTTATTCATCGCAGAACAGCTACACTGGATCGCCACTTGACTATTTCGACGTTGGCTCTTAACGTTATATAGACAGCCTGCAGCGGCTCACGTAAGACTACCTAAAAGAAATGAAGCTCAATTTTATGACCCCTAACTAAGTACTTCCGAGATAAGTTGAGTGCTTCGCTCTGCTGCAAGATTCTTGGCCGTCGATGCGACGGTGGTCTCGTATTTCCTGAACAATGGCAGTTTCCTTTCGTCCGCGCTAAACTATTTGGTTGGCGTTGTCTTCGTTTGGCGCGAGGGAAACTTTCTGTCGCGGCCACCTTCCTTCGAAGCCCCGACACAATCAGCGCCCGCCGCGGTGATTTGGTCTCGTTAGCCCTGTTAGTGCGGCAAACACTCGCTTTACCGCGGAAAGCGTATTCGATTTGCCGCTGTTTTCTTGCTTTTGCCGCAACAGCAGCGGCGCAGCAGCTGGGGGGTAAACGACGTTACGGAACTGCGTCGCTGCGCGGGAAACCGCGCACGCTAGCAAGGGCTAATGGAAGGCTTACTCCTTACTATACTTCCTTTGTTAGCAGCTTTTTGCGTTTCCACTGAGCCGCACAGAATACGTTCCGTGCCTACTCACTCGTCCTTTTGTGTTGCTCGCGTCTTCTTTCTATACCTGACTCGAAGATAAAGGAAGTCTAGCTATTGTGCGCTCAGGTTACGTCGACAGCCCCATCGGCGTTAGCATTTATAGCGCGAGAAATGTACGCCTTCGTGAGTGCTTACGAAAGTTGATGCCGTCGTTGAGGTATAGTTACGTTGCAGGGTTATGCAAGCGACGGTAACAGCCACACGATATTGTAGGAAGCGGGAAAGGAAGTTACTATTTCCGTTCCTTACTTTCGTTCTCATCAATGGTAACGAATGTTCTCTCTAACGAATGGTATCGGCAACTCCACGATTGTTTTACGGTGGTCCTTTTCAGAGCGCTCATATTGGCACTCAGCATTCACGATAATGAAAAGCCAGTTCGTCAGTATCTCGCAGACAACTTAGTTTCACTGAAATGCTATGCACTCGTACATAGCATGCGGGAACCTCGGGGATGGTTTTCACGGAGCTAGCACCAGTTTAGGATATTCGTGATAGCCGAGTTTCGGTCTGGGCTGATGCACTTTTCTTGCTTTATTTACCAAAAACTATAAAGGCGCTTAGCGTTGACACCGTAAAGTTCTCGCTTACGCGATACTTCGACGTTGTGGGCCGTCGCATGTTAAACGACGGTATAGTTACTGAAGGGGACTTCACAACTAAAATATTTCATTTGCGGAAATCCCAGCTTTGCAGAAATCAAGCTGGACTGGCTTTGTTTTGACTATGCACAATGGCTACGTACGCACGCGCGGACAGCTTTCGCGAAGTCTCACTAGTGCCATATAATGCAAGCGGTTACTTTTGAGGAATTATAAGGTGTCTCCTGGATAATTTTTTGGGGCAGCATCATACGAAAAGCGCCGTAGAGGCCAAACAGCTTGCGATGACGTACCCCTCCGCACGCAAAACGCTCTGCGACCTTAAAGCTGTTCCATTCGGGTAGCTTTTCACTCGAGATCACAATAAAGTGAGTGTGATGTGGAGATTAACAGTCACTTCACTACCTTGGCGCTGCCGCACGAAGCACATATGCTTCTACATAGTCACAACAAATAAATAATTTCGATGATGAAGTCATCGGTGCTGCATTCGTTTAGCGCTCTGCCCTCTTAAGCCGCGCTCATCGGCTTAAGACGCTCGTCTTTAATCCAGCGAGCATCAAAGACGACCATTGTGAACTACTTTCACTTCATGGAGAGTCCATAGTATCAGTTCTGCTTTACCAACGAACTTAGCCGATCGGAAGCGTCCTTATTATACACCATATTCGCACCCGATCAGCGAGAACGTGTATTTTGTGTGGTGACACAAAATAGGACTGTCACCCTAACCAAGCGCTCGTTCACCCACGTCCGCGGTCATATCAAGCATTGCTCGCTAGAATGCCCAGAATTCGTGGTCGAGCGCCAGACTATACTTGACGGACTGAAACAGAAAGGGGCTCCACTGTGGTTGAATCGGTCTTCCGCAAGGACACTTGATTTTCATGAGGGATGTGTTTCGCCTACGCCTGGAAGGTTCTTTTTTTAAGATGCTGGACTATTCAACGAGTGGTGAAATCTGTCAATATAAGGGGACGCTCGGACGGCGCACTTGCCCGGCATGCATCTGCAAGGCTACATTCACCCACCGCTTGCATCCTCCTTCTCCTCGTCGGCTTGTTGTAATAGGTTGATCTAACTACTGTGATAATAAATACCGGTGCTTTATATGTACAGTCGCGAACAAACGTTTGAAGACCACTGATGCCGAGGAAATAATCTTTTTTTCGCTACAGTAAGCACACTAAGATGCAGTGGTGAAGCCCACGTATGCTTGTTCGACCAATGCAGTGCACTTTCATAATGTCACATTCGGCGGTTATGTTAGAATAAACCTAATTATTGCTGATTCCACGATTTCAGAACTTCTGCCGCCGAGGATACCTCGTTCTTGACTGGCGAAAACTACGTATACTTCAATTTCAGGACTACCTTTCGTGTCACAGGCGTTGTTTACCCGTATGAAGTATTTTAGACTGAGCTTTTTTTGCATAATGGCAGCTTGTGAACTGATCGTTGGCAATGTGCATCTAATTACGTGATGCTCCGACTCGTACGTTCTCGCACGCAGACACACCCTTTCTCTTGCGCGCGCGCACACACACACACACACACACACACACACACACACACACACACACACACACACACGCACACGCACACGCACACGCACACGCACACACACACACACACACACACACACACACACACACACACACATGGCCTTTTCTTTAGCGTACGCACACGCAAGCACTCTTACGCACAAACGTCACATATGTACACAGACAAGCGGGCAAGTGCCGTCTATTTCTTTATTTTCTAGCTTCCAGCACGGGCATACAAGGGCGGGATGAAAGCAAAGAAGTGAAAATGGGGAAGTAAGACGAATAGCGGTCGGGGGACAGGGAGCTTGAGCCTGACGTTGAAACAATTTATTTATTTTTTTCTGAAAAGGCACTTCCTCTCATGAAAGTTTTCACTCTCGAGGGTCGCATTTCGAAATCCGAAGCAACCTTTCTTTGCTTCCATACAACTAGAGGAGCGCGGCTAACCGCAAACCCGAGCTTGGATGAGAGATTCGGGAAAGCCAAGTTTCGCGTCGAGTGCGACCGGATGCAGGGCGGCTTCCGCTCAATCGCGCAGGAACAGAAGTGAGAAAGAAACGAACGCGGAAGGCTGCGCGGTTTCCTGACGTGACAGGCGTTCGGAATAGGCGTGGCAAAAGAGAAATGGGAAGCGCTCGAAACGCTTTCTCAAGATCCGAGAAGAGCGCTCAAATCCGTGGAGGGAATCCCTCATGCATACCTCAGTAAGCGGGGGAGCTTACTATTTACTATTCGATTGCTGCCTTTTTGTCTAACACGTCACTGTGTAGAGCTTAGAGGGAGGCCTCCAACGCCGGGAATAGATCGACATTTCGCACGTAGGCACGGGACGACCAAAATGTCGCAAGTATGACATCGCAGTCGTCGTCGTTGAGACAAGCAGCGCAAAAGTGGAAAAGTAAGTGCGTGTTGTGAATGGAGGTAAACGCGGACGAGAAAATAGCGAGCTTCGTGCGCAATTCAGGGTCACCGTCTCACTTCCGCTGCTTTGCGCATATCTGCACGGACGTCCACACATTTGAGTGGGACGTTCTCGAGCACTGCGCTGCGGGACGAAGGACGAACAATACCACAGCTGCCGCGTGATTTTAATTAAATAGTGCCGAGGTTTGGTACGTACCTGTATCTCTAAGGATGAAGGGAATGGTTATTACCCTTTTTTTTTGAGAGAGTAATTCTGTCTGCCCGCTATTTTTGCCCCGGTTTCCAAGAGTCGTCCTACTCACCAACGCAGTGATTTCACTCGGCTTGAGCGCTATAGTGTATAGTGTGAGATAAGGTAAGGTAAGGGAAAAGCAGAAGGCGGGGAGGTTAACCAGATATAGTATGAGGGTGCTGAAGCAATGTGGGTGTCTGTAAACTGCTGCATGTAAGACGTTCTGAACTGCTTGGGGAAGAAGAAAAGCAGAGCCTTTACTTGTGACATTTCCTTTTTTTTTCCATGAACCTGCACATCTAAAACCACACCTGGACGTCCCATGCTGTCATTGAGCTTCCGTTTGGTTGGTTGCGCTGTTTAACATGAATTTATCGTGTTTCGTTTTCTCGGTGGCGTTGTTGTGTATTGGGCGTGCTGCTATACTAACTTGGATAACGTTTTAGCTCCAGCGCATCGTGGTGTCTACGTCTCACTTTTGTCCTTGTCCGCTCTTACTAAATTGTAATCAAAGTTCGTTTCGTCGTTGCGAAGGGAAAACAGGTAGCCATTATTACTGCACTTGGAAGACGGGACTAAGTCGCCTCTTTTTATGGCAGTAAAGAATAAAGAAAGAGCAGGGTGTAAAAGAAACGAAAGAGGTCAGCCAGTTCAACGTCCAGTTTGCTCCCCTACGCAAAAACAAGCATCACAGATAAGTATGTTCTCATGTTCTGTGTGTAATTGCGAAAATTTATTTTCTATACGATTAGAAGCTTTCCTTATTAGCTTTCGCATATTGACATTTTAAATCTTAAAATATGGCTGATTTGATTGTGGTGAAATAAGTTTCTCGTGCGCATTCACAGCTGCTGAGTATGTAAGTTTTGATCGAGCGAACTACACGGATAGAACGTTCACTTTGAAAAATGCGAAAAATGACAAGCGATCTTCTTAAGATTCAAAGCCCACCCTCAGCAGTTCCAGTCTTTAAGAACCGGCCCCGCGCGCTTCATAAATAGTAGAATTAGATTACTAAGGATAACGAAAAATGAACCAGAAAAAGAAAGTACACGTTTTGAGTAAGCTGCTACGCTTCTCGCTTTTTCCTTCTGAATCAGGCGTTGTTTCTTTTTCTTTCTTTTTTTTTCTTTTTCTCACAAAGCAGATTACAGGGAGTTGCCTGAGCTAATGTTAAACTTTTAGTGAATACTTGAGCTCGAGAATGACCGAATGAAAGACGCGTAAAAGGTATAAAAAATTGGATAAACTAATATCGTTTGGTTCCTTGTACGACTATATATTTCTTCAACGTCACCCGCCTCATATTGAGTTAGCCTCTTGAAAGTATTTCCGGAATCTTTTTACCCTCCGTAATTACGTTACAACGTTTGTTTTATCTCTGTCTCTCTCTAGCTCTTTCTCTGTCTCTTCTTCCTATGTCAGAGGTAAACACGTCGATACAACCAACACTAGACAAGAAAATGCAAACATAAGTGAACTGGATTGCCTACTCTAAAAAAATATCCCGACAGTTTCCTTTCTTTCTTTCTTTCTTTCTTTCTTTCTTTCTTTCTTTCTTTCTTTCTTTCTTTCTTTCTTTCTTTCTTTCTCTCTTATTTCTTTTTCAAGCTCCCTCGCTGGTTTATCTTGCACACAACGACTTGAAAAAAGAAAGTCCGAACACCCTCTGACATCTTTTCCAGTTCCACGCAATCTTTCTTACCTCAATCGCGCATGGCACATCGACGCCTTCGCAGCCTATTATCACCCAGAACTCCAAGTATACACCCGCCAGGGGGCGGATAGCGTCAGGGAAGTCGGACATGGGAGGGCGCCAGACAATCTTATAACGCCGCGAGGAACTCACGAAAGCAATTTGCAGTGCAGCGGTCAATTATCTATCCCCTTCTTCTCAACGGCGAGGGAGCCTCCCCCTCGGTAGCCTCTCATACTGGCCACACATATACACCGGCGAAGAAAAATAACGGGCCACTCATGTTCGACGTCAGTAACTCGGATGTACACGCTTCGACGCGCCTTCTCTATTAGGCGATCTTTCCGTTTCTACGTCGTATAGAGACTCGTAGACGAGGCCTATCTGCTCGCAGCTAGCGCCGCCCGTATAGTGTACGGCTCCTCTACGCGTCTTGCTCTTCCCATAAAAGACATTCCTCCGCTCGCCTTTCTCGATGGCGCCGGTAAAGCTGCCGCATTCCGCACGTGTTGGGCGTTCCGAGGATCGGCCGTCGGCACGGTTTCTTTTCCTTTCTTTTGCGTCCGTCTGCTGCTAAAGTGGCACGTCTTGTCCCTCCGGCGACGGCCAACGCGAGAAAGCGGAGGCGCTCGTTCGATCGTTCTTTCGGAAGCACGAGGCGGATGCGTTCGCGGTGCTTATAGCGCGGGACAAAGTGAGCGCGCGAGGAGTGCATATATAGGCTATACGTTTGGCGCCGAACGTGACCGTCGATCCTCGAAGCCTATAGTCGGCGAGAGACGCCGAGCGTACAGTTTGGCTACGCAGCTGACGTAACGCGAGTGTTTCTCTGTTGTTTGACTACAACTCCGCACGTTAGAACATCGCGTTGTGTAGGTTGCGCACATAAAGTTATGACAAGTCGAAGTACGCTTCTCTCGCACGGTTCGAATGAACATTATACACAGCACCCGCCGTGGTTGCTTAGTGGCTATGGTGTTGGGCTGCTAACCACGAGGTCGCGGGATCGAATCCCGGCCACGGCGGCCGCATTTCGATGGGGGGCGAAATGCGGAAAACACCAGTGTACTTAGATTTAGGTGCATGTTAAGGAACCCCAGGTGGTCCAAATTATTCCGGAGTCCCCCCACTACGGCGTGCCTCATAATCAGATCGCGGTTTTGGCACGTAAAACCCCATAATGTAATTAACTTTACACTGCGTCACGGGAAAATGTGGGCACCAGTACTTTTTGCCTTATACTCTTTGCTCGTCCTGTTTCTTCCCCTGTCTGATAAGTGCTTTTTCTTTTCTCTTTTTTTTTGTAAAGTTCTTGAGATTTTCTCTGCGCTCTACATGGCACAGGAGCGTGCCCGCGGAAGCTTGACCCTGCAATTGTCGACTACAACAAAAATTTGTCGCAGTTTCACCCGAAATGCGAAGCACCGATTGCGATAGCAAATTAGTAGAGAGCTATACGGAGTGAGGATAGTAGTTTTATCCTGTATAAACATGCAGCAGCACCAGCAACGCGCAGAGCTCGACGCCGTCGGCGTTTTGCCCGCGTTCGCACAAAATGCGTACGGCGTGGTGACTGTTGCCGGAGCCTCTGATATAAATAGGCACTTGGTGCCGCAGCTAAACGTCGCCTTCCTTCCCTCCCCCTCCCCCACGGCCTCTCGCGTGTCGGGAGAAGGCGCGGCTCTACATATATGGTGATTGTAAAGGAGGAAAGAGACGCTTACCTGCAGCCCTTAAGCGAGCATGGCGCAGAACGGGCGTTTGACTCCCCGTGAAAGCGCGCGTCCCTTGCGCCCTTTCAATCGCAGCGTTATTTCATCTCCATTGACGTCATACGGAAAAAAAACCGTTTGTATTTGTTGTAGACTCATTCGATCACGTGCTGGGTGATAACGGGCAACTCTTTGCACGCTGCGCCCCCATTCCACCAGGAAAAAAAATGTAGAAACGCGTGATTTCTAGTCAGTTATAACAAGCAGTCAATTGGTGATTGCGGCGGTAGTTCATCTCAACGCAAATATGCATAACGCGTATCGGATGCTACGAGAAGAAGGGAGACGACGCAAGCGCAACTGACCTTACGTTTCTTGCGTTTCTGTTTCTTTTTATTCTGCACTGTGTACTGTTTGTTGATAGTTAATTGGCACGAGAGTTTTGTCTGAGTGGGTATTCCTCGGAACCAGGGTGTCATTATTCCAACTGCAGATCTCTGTAGTTGGGTCGGTTCATGGGGCAGTCAAATTGTAACAGGTGTTGCTTGCAGGCTGTTCTAGAGGGTTTCCAAGAAGACAAGGTAAACATGCGCATTTTCGAGAGATTATATAACGTGTCAAAGCTCGGCTGCAACTCAGGCCGCTGTCACTACCACGACAGTTTTCTCTAGGGGTATCATCTAAAACAATATAGAAGGTTGTATTGTCGTTGACTCCCTGTACGCTTTAAAGTTTATACTGTATATGGTATAATGAATACACTAGGTGTAAATGCGTGTTATATAACCTTGTAACGCCCAGATACAGATCCACGTCTAGGAAAATTAGAATTATTGACCTTTATTTCTGGCCATTGTGCACAAAATATAAGCAATGAAATGTTATTTGAGATATCACCTCATTAGTATAGCAATTAATTATTTAATAATTGTTTTCTTGAATTATCCACAGCTTAATCTTTACTCCAACACATTATAAAAGCAAATATGGTTTTTTCATAAAGCCTTCCACGCTTAAATCAGCAGTGTGAGCCGTCAAACTCAGCGTACCATATATGGTACATTGGGCATGACAGGGTTAATTAGAAATTGGCAGTAGACTGTCTTCTTACGGACATTATGCTGTTTCTTTTTAAACGCATCTGGTGAATTAAACTGTTAGGACACTTTGTAACATTGAGTTTTGGTGGATAATGTCTTTCCCAATAAGTAAGGAAACTGCAATTTCAGTTACTGAAGTGTAAATTTCTAAGGAGCGCACCATAGTACACAGGGCAACTAAATTTAAGCTGCTTGTTGCTGTTGGTCTACTGCGTCCACCTACAGATAGATAGTCAAGTGGATGTTATTTCACGGGAATGGGATATAGTATAGCGTTAGGCCTGTAGCAATTACTCGCTGGGGCTTCACGAAATGTTCAAGTGAGCACAAGGCACAGCGCACACGGCACAGTGCAACAGGTACAATTTGTATACGTTCACGTACATTTGATTAAAAGGCGAAAAAAAAAGGACAATGAAAGTAGAAATAACTATAAATCATTACCTAACAGCTCCCTCGAAGTTCGAAACACACCCATTAAAACATTGTATTTGATACAAAGTACACTGCAGCACGTTGAAGTACATTTTTCATGCATGTTTTAGATTACCATTACACTGCATTATAAAAAAAATGAGTGTTATTCTTTTTGGCTTCCGCCTTACTCCGCTCGTCCTATTTCTAGCACCGCATGATAAGTGTTCCGTTTTGTAAGGTTGTTGAGAATATGACTCTCGGATCTACCAGCGCATTAGGCGGAAATGGTTCAGAAGCGTGCCCGTTGACGTTGAAGTGATCAAGACACCGCGAACAGAATTTTTAGTGTCTGTTGCGCGATCCGGCTATGCTAAGTACTTCGCTGATGATGTAAAATCCGCTAGGAACGCTCCTTAACGACCCTGGAACGAGAAGCAAACGCGAGAAGAAATTTAAAGGATGACGCAAACAACCGAAACTGCGGCTCGAAACGCTAATGACGCCATCATGGCCAACTTGGAGGCAATAGGTTCTGAGAAAAGCTAATGACTTGGATGTTTCGAATCGAATTCGGTCGTCCTCAGTGTTCGACATTCGGAGCCGCGGAAATACAACACACAACAACTATTCGGGTCCTAATTAAAGAGCATAGGAGGTGTAGATTACGCTAGGGATGCGAGCATTGAATCTTATTTAAGAAAACGTGTGTAGCCTAAGTGCTTCACATCCCACACGCCAGTATCAGTGCTTAACCGCCTCCTGCCCGCTCAACACCCCTCCTATTTTATTTGCTACTTTTTTGTGCTTAGTGCTTCTACGTCTTAATTTAATTTGTTCGAAGCCCTAAAGGAAGCATTCGCCTTGGGAACATTCGCACTTGAAGAAAGTACGCGCCCAATTTATTCGGTCCGTCTCTTTCGATAATTGAATTCTCGGTTGAAAACAACCCGGCTCGGATATCCACAGCTCCGTAAATTGCGACGTTCTTCTGAGGGCTTTGAATCGAAGGCATGTGAATTCTAACGTAGGTTGCCCTCCATATTCAATTCAGAGATGATGTTGTTTCCTATCAAGCATATGTACTCCTACCCACTATGGATAGAGACGTGCTGCAGATTATCGTTCCCAAACAATGTAACTGACCCACTACGAGGTGGATTAACGCAGGAACAGTTATCGGTCCTTGATTCGCCTTAAATAGGACAGCAGCCTTCGACGTTCACTGTTTTGTGTTTGATACGTGTTTGATACGTGTCGTTTAGAACCGGGATATACTGGTGCATCTACCGAATTCTGAAACCATTGGGCATGTGCCACTTGGTGTGTACCCGTCCTTAGAAAAATCTGCCAGAATGGGTATTCCTCTCACTGCTTACATCTCTCCTCAGCATTATTTCCTCGACAAACGTGAAACGCCGTCTTCGTATTCATGACATCGCGCGGTGTCCCATCTGCGTCAGCTTGGTCGCGATTTTGTAGCTATTCCTTCCGCTCTAATGCCACTCTTATCACCCACCGTTCACGGCCGGCTCATCCCATTGATAACGCTGGCGGAGAGTCGCTCTTACAACTGACGAAGCGCGAAAAGGAATAGTAGAGTGTTTTAGCTGAGCGCTTGCTGTCCGCTCCGCTCAGACCGGCATATGCTAGCAAATGCCACACAACCGCTTGGCGGAAATGCTATTGCGCTTGCGCACAACGCTCATACCGGCAGCGGAACGAAGACCGAATCCCTCGCTCCACTACAAAGCTGACTGAGCGGAGCGTGCCAGCGTGTCTACTTGGCCTCTTCGTCGTTTTGCAGCCGAGTTGATAGCGCGTCGCTCGCGTCTCGGCGGGACTTTAGCCTCGGCAAGACGCGCTTATCAAATGCGAAATCTACGCAGTTCCCTGCAGTGTCTCAGAGCGAGAAATCTGAGCGGAGCGGAGCGTAAGTGGCGCTCTGCTTAAACTGTCTAGTATCGGAAAAAGGCACGGCTACGAAATTACGGCCACGCTGCCTGCATTTTCGCCTAGCTTGTGAACAGTGTAGTTCTCCCACATAAGCACAGAAATTGCCCGACATTAAACTTGTGACCTCCTTCTTTGCGGTGCATAAACGTAAATTCTCCGTGAGATTACACGTTGGCATGGTATAAATGTAAGTGCAGTTGTACGCATCGCAGAAAGTTTTATACCATTTAAGTAAGCGAATTATGAAAGCTTCGCTTCACATAGAGAAGAACATTGGCTTAATGAAGGGAAAAAAACACTGAGGATTGGACGGAGGAGCAGTGCCTCCGACCTGGTACTCTACATTAGGAAGAGGAAAGGGGAGAACAGGAAAGTAGAAGAGAAGGATGAGTGACGATTGAAAAGTGCTATGTGACTACTTAAACAATACTACTGCTGCAGGCCTTGGAACCATATTCACAAAATCCTCTTATACACTAGAGCTGTTCGCAAGAGCAAATGCCAACCATTCCGGATACTGGATATATGATTACCGAAGACATGCTAACGAAAAAAGCTGTTGGAATGCAGCCTCCCTGCTCTTATTCATAGAAAATCTCTTACTCTAGAATCACTCGGAAGAGCAGCTGTACCTGCCAATCGCGGCGTTAGGACATACTACTAATGAAGGCGGCCAGCCCCAACTATCACCGGAAGCACCCTACTTGGTGCGACGGGTGATAAGAAATGAACGAGAGAGCCGGATTCACAACGCTTGTTTTTTTCTTAAACGCTCTCTGCCATTGGCTGACCACCTCCGGTAATGATATATGTATTTACAGCATTAGGATTGGCTGGAATTAGCTCTTGCGCATATTTGTATAGCGCAAGATACTTTAGGGAATACGGCCCCAGAACGTGAGGATAACAGCAATCACAAGATACATTCCATGTGCCCGTATTCACAAAACGTGTATTATATATCCTCCTGTGACCCGAACACAACTATCGGATATAATTGCTCTTCAAGGTGGTTTTCATTGTCTACTTTGCGTTATGAGCTTGAAAAACAATTATTAAAGTTTAGCTACCATGGTTAGATGCCAAGAGCTGCGTCTCCATGTACGTGAAAACAAATAGCTATCTCCATCATCTCCTCATGTTTGCTATGGTAAAAAACTGCATTTCATTGCTTAAACGCAGATATGAACATTGAACTGCGTGTAGTACATTGCCATATTGCTGCTGCGTCCGGTATTTTCACGCAAACTCAGTAATTTCGGAACACACTTCAAAGTCGCTTTCAGCCTTCTGGGACCACACAGAGGTCTAGATCAATTGAGTGTCAAGTTTCTCGAAAGCGGATGACAAGAATATGAGAAAACCACTTCTTTGCAGTTACACATGCACCGTACTTCATACCATAAAGAATATCTTGCGTAATCACGTCCGAGTGAATTTCGAAAGAATGCTGAAGGCAATGTACAACGTATTGTACAAGGGGTCTTAGTAGGATATACATGCTGACCGTGACGGACTATGTGGTTGCGGCAGTTGTCGCGCTATCGCGCCTTTCGAATGGCACCATCAGGCCGGCACCTGAACGTTGGCCAACGAAGAAACGCACTCGTCTATCGAATGTTTTCTGAATACGGGCCCCGTATTTGCGCACGTATCGAACGAAGCGGACAATGGCACGGCACACGTATATGAAACGCTCTTCTTCGTGCTTCGTTTCGTATGTCGCCTACGCGCGAACGCTACGGGTATACCCTATACGTAGCGCCGCATACGGCCAGTCTTATCCCTACACAGTGGGTCGATAGCACTTCTCTCGTGCTGCTGAAGCTCGACGTTGCGAAAGGACGTCAGTTTGCCCCACCGGCTGGAGCGGACAAACTGAGACCGATTACGGAGACTGCGGTTGCTAACCTCGTCATGTTCGATACACGGCGACAGCTAAGAAGAACGTGTGTCAAGCTGTTGCGCAAACTAGAGACGAGTGACAAACAACTCTATCAGGTTCTTACTCTTTTTTTCCCTTTTGTTTGTTTTTTGCCATGCCGGTGCTACGAATGTGTCTGTCTGCCGAAGGGTGAAGAAACAGAGATGCGATTGCAGATCGTGAGTGGTTACTGCTCCCGTACGTTAGTTAGAAATGTATTATAACTGGCGTTCATTTCAACACAGAGGCCTACAATGATTGCACAAGCGACTCCACGGAATCAACAAATCGTTTTTTTTTTCCTTATTTCTTTATATTTCTTTTTGCTATTAAGCCCTTTGGACGGGCTCCTATACTTATGATATAAAGCAAGACAGAACCACCGCGGAAGTCATCTCCGGTGATATTATTTGCTCTTTCTTTTTTTATATCTTTGCTTTATTGCTCACAACCAGAACGAAGAAGACGCACCCATTTACTTTTCTCTCCCGGGATTTGCTAGCCTGGAAAAAAAGATGTCCCATCGACCGTGCGAAGAACGTAGTAAACAAGTTAGACGCGCGCCGTTCGATACACTTTCTCGCACCGCGCCAGACAACTGAAATTTCCGCCGCATTGATCTTCCGTCGCAATCTTTTTGCCTCGCCACTTAACTAAAACTCAGGAAATCAAGAACCCCTAAAGAGCCTCGTTTGGAAACCGCATCTTCTTCTTTTTTTTTTTTTTCCGAGTGCTCTCCTGAGCGCGGTAATTCGAGAAACGAGCTTCGAGAATGAAGATCGAGCGGACGTTGTTTCCTGGCAACGAATGCAACCTCAAATAGCGCTCCTTCTTTCGTTTATTGTTTTCTTTTTCTCGCAATCGTTCCTGTAATAGGGTTAGCTAAGTGTGCCACCTCGTTGTGGAAATGATCAAGGAGCGTGCGCGCGCTTCGCTTTACGCGGTTACTACTTTGAATTTCACCCATTCACTCCTCTCCGCCATCTTTCTCCCAACCAAACCTGCATACAACTCCCGGCTACAGCTATAGCTCATCGCAGCGAACCTTTTGTCGCTGCAGTAACAAGATGCTGCACGGAGTAACACGAGCAAGAAGTATAGTTAGGTTAGTTAGGTATATCTAGACCCGTATTCACAATAAAGTTCGTATGCTATATCTCTTATAAAGAGCAAATATGAAGCAGTCTGATGCCGCACATATTAGGAACGAGAGTGGCCGGCCAATGGCAAACAGCGCCTAAAAACGATGAAACAGATGGTAGCAAATGCTACGCATCATTTAGATAAATCCAATAGGAGATTCTGCGTGTAATAAAAAATCATTCACCTCAGAGGCCCTCGAGAAAACATATAGTGAAACGATGGCTTACTTTGTGACACAAGTTTTTTTGTGTGTCCGGCTCAAGCTCTGGACTCCGTTATACACTAATTTAACATTGGGGCCCGTATTCGCGAAACCATCTTACGATATATAGAATTGTTCGTAAGAGGGAATTCTAGCCAATGCGGACGCTCGACATATCATTAGCGAAGGCGGCCGGCCATTAGCAAACAGCACCTACTAAAAAACGATTTGTGAATTCTACCTTTGTTTAGATAGCCCACATTACCTAGCTCCTTCTCAAGAAAACAAAGAAAAGAATGTGGCTCGTCTTTTTAAAGTGCAGTTCGTGAATGGCTGCAAGCATTGGGCTGCTGCTCGAATGAATGGCCACAGTATTAGGTACGGAATTACTGCGGACCCCCAGTGCAGGGTAGCTAACCGGCGGTGCTTCTGGTTAACCTCCTTGCCTTTCCTCTCTTCTGTTTCTCTCTCTCTCTCTCTCTTTCTATCTGGTCTGTGCTATGAACGGCAATGCTATATGCATTGAAGCTGCGCTAATTTGCGACACGCTTGGACTGGACGCGTGGTGCGAGTTTGCATGGTTGTTTGTGTGTGGTTTGTCTGTATGTCAGCGTCTGCGTGCGTGTTTATGTAGCTCAAACAGTGGATCAGAAGAACGTAACTCAGTTAGTGTGTTTGGGCGTCCAGTGTGGATGCGATGGCGTGAATGACCCTGAAACTCAGAAAACATTGCTATCACTAAGCCCATTTTAGTATGCACTGAGATACATCCACACAAAAAAAAACTTTAGTGGAGGAAAATATCGGCGTGTCAATTACCACCAGCCGCAACAATAAATGAGCAGCTAAACATGGTGGCCGGTATATAACAGCACTAGTAACGAGCGAAAAAAGAGACAACTTATTTTGATTGTCAAGGATTATAAGTTCGACCCATTTGAATTGCCTATTTCGAGTGAATCCGTGCCGTATCTCTTCTCGGCTTGGTACAAGGCATTCTCGCTCAATATATTTCTTAACATTGAAATGAATATCGCGAACAGATATGATGTGTTGAAGCAATCGACAGCATCAGTAGCTTTATTTTGCTTTAAATACCACTATCGTTTTCATGCAAACGTGGAAACACACAAGTTGAACTCTTGTGTTCGCGGCAATTAGGTGAAAATTTATAGCAGCGGGGAAGGGCTAGGCAAAGAAATTTTCGCTTTGAAAATCAGGGTTACAGCATCCCTTCTGTGGCACGATTACGCTTCGATGTCCAGTTTAAATGTTATTCTTACGTGACCGAAATATACGTGCAGGCTGCGGTCCTTTCTCCTCCTGAATTCTCATTACGCGCCACACTATGTGTGTAAGTTCAAGCTGCTTTTTTTTTTCCTTTTTGTTAACTCCGCAAGCATTTATCGACCAACACCTCTACTTTGACCATCAATCTTTATGGTGACGACAAACTTTGGACAACCACCCGCGACCTGGCTGACCACACTTTTCTTATTACACACCCTATCAAGCCCAAAACGATTTGAGCGCTCAAGCGGGCGCGCAGCCCAAACACAATTCTTTCGTCAGCAAGCGGCGCCGATCGTGTTCAGCTGCGCACCAAGTTCAGTCCTCGAATTCCTCTGCTGGACAAATCACAGACAATTTTTTTTTTACTTCTGCAGCGGCACTGGAAGCTAAGCTTCTGGCGTAAATTGCTCATAGAGAGAGAGGGGGGACGCAGTAATAAAGTCAGCGACGTTAAACGGATGATAGTTTCTAGTTTACTATCTTATCTGCACTATTGTAGGTGAAGGCTAAACGGAGGCGCAGGAAAACGAGGATACCTAAGGAAAGAAAGGTTAAGTAATGCCGTGTACAAGAAAAGTCACGCTGAAGCATGAGCCATTGGCGCACGTCACTTTAACTGAGGAAGCTCAGTAGAACTTTGACACCCTTTTGCTGTCAGAACTGCATCAGCCGACAACGCTCCATTCGCGAAACAGATTTGAGCTCGTGGAAAGCTACGTTTACCGTAATTGTCCTTTTTTCAGCACAAATTAACCTGTGCTGTAAATACTCAACAGCCATGTTGTATTGTGAAACATAAATGAAGTTTTTAAGCTATGCCACGCAGATCCATACGAACCGTGAAAACAGCTGTCCCTTTAAAAATGTGACTGTACAGAAAGGACAACGAGTGTTATGTTTTCTGGTTCCGGCAAACGTGTCAACGGGGTAGCGACGTTCAGACCCGACGCCGCCGTCGCAGTCACTTTCAATAGACGCGTGGGCGTGGCCCGTCCCTCGTGTCGCGAAACGTAAACACCAGTTCGTGTGCACGCCCGTGTTGTTTAACACGACACTTTTTGGCACTGGCAGCTTCATTGTCGGGCGGATGGGCGGAAAGCACGTAGCCACTGCCATTGCTCGTCGCTTACCTTTTTTATAGCCACCCCACTCCCCCCAAACCTCGTTTTTCTCTGTCTCTTTTTTTTCGTTTTTCTTTTTTTTTCCTTTTTTTTCTGTGTTTACTTTTTTTGTGCACGAGTCACAGACAACAATATCATCAAGCAGGAGCCTTAATACGGAGTTCCCGGCTAAGGCATGCCCCATAATGAGATCGGGGTGTTGGCACGTAAAACCTCATTATTTAGTTTAATTTTTAAGCACGCACTTAAATAGCAGGTCAGAATGTTAATAACGTCTAAAGACAGCCTAATATAGGATTGTGTGTGTGTGTGCGTGTGTGCGTGTGTGTGTGTGTGTGTGTGTGTGTGTGTGTGTGTGTGTGTGTGTGTGTGTGTGTGTGTGTGTGTGTGTGTGTGTGTGTGTGTGTGTCCTGTACTCATCTGGGCAATTCATCTGATTGTGGGCCCTTGAATTACACAGGGTCTGCTGTCATGTGTTCAAGTACAATGCAAAGCGATATGGGAGAGAGGGCCTATAGTGAGTCATTGCCTCCTTTTGCCCTTGCTCTTAAGGTGCAAACTGTCAGCTTTGAATAACTTTTCATTTCAATTTCAGTTAATAGAAAATTGCTATGTAAGCATGCACGGCGCTGTGTCCGATAGAATGTGCTGGGCGGCTGTAGCCCACCTAACCCTCTGAATTCTTGAATAATAATGAGGCCCATTTGCAACCTCGTATTTGCGACTTTATTCCGATGAAATGCCCATATCGGCTCTCGAACCCGCTTGAACGGCAGATGCAACCTCATTCGTTATTATTGCGAAACGTTTTGACAAATCCTCTTCATTCGGGTCTGCTTTCCTGTCTCTCTGTACGCAGCTCCCTTGCGCTTGGTACAAGGTAGAAAACCGGACCCATATTTGGTTATTCTTCGTGTCTTTCTTCCCGGTTCCCGCTTGAGAAATACTGCACTGGCACCATCAGCAGTCCTGTTGCTGATATCAGTCTACTACGAAAAGCGATTTGATTAATACTTTCGGAAGCGGGAGTATCAGAGGTGTATATGAAGCAATTTAAGCGTCGATTTTCTTTTCCTGCTCATACTGACGCTTTGTTTCTCTCTTCACAACACCGATTTTTATTGTAGTAATGTTATACATTCCAGCAAATATAAAGCAAGTGGCATGACAGGTTGTCCCGCAGCTAAAAACTGTGAGGGCGACAACCTACTGAAAAATAAATTGTGTCAAATTCTTACATGCAGCAATCAGTTGCTTCGAATTATTGCGCAAAATTTTACACGTAATATATAATACACCAAGGTACAATTCTAGATTGATCGACAGACTTGTGGTATTTTAATAGCACCAGTTTACAGACTCACAGACACCATATCTCGACTCCCACGGCACCGGTTAGTGTATTTTGCTTTTTAGAAATATGTTTCTTGCCCGTATCTGAAGTGCGTTAATCGCGTACAGAAGGTCATCTACGGAGTCGCCTTGCAGGTGATGGCAGCCATTATGAAAGAGCTGCTCCGTACATAATTTTCGAGTATTTACAATCGGGAATGCGGAACAAGTTTCTCTTTTTTTTTTTTCGTCGTCACGAGCAGCCGAGCGAAAACACTGCCACCATTCGCGTAATGTTATCTCGCAGATGCTCAGAGCAATCCATAGCGATCCCTATAGGGCCATAAGCAAGGAATTTATTCTTAGAAAGTCCCGTAGCAACGCTTTTTTCATCTTTGAATAAAGGCTCCCGTTCCGAGGATCGACTAGTAATTACACAGATCACTTCGTTCGCAGCCGTAACATTATAATGCGAGACACTGTTTCTGACAGTGATGAAATGACAACTACCCGACGAAATGAACTGCACACGGCAACATCAGTAAAGGAGAGACAACGAAAAGATCGTTATTAGGGCGTTGCGTTTCCTCGCTCCGGCCGGCCACTTCTAGCAGTCGCGCGAACGGCGCCTTGCCTCAACAATGGCTCAAGAAGTCACTCAAGCCCTCCAGGGGTTTCGCCCTTAGGCTGCCGTTTGTTCACTTGTAGTCGCGCACTACAGTTTGCGCGGACACGGGCCGTGTAAATGACTTCGGGAGTGCCGTCGAAAAAAAAAATGAGGCCGCGAGGCGCTATACATTAATATCGGCGTCCACTACTCTGGCCCCGGAAACTCTCATTCATCAGCAGCATGGGTTACAATTACAAGTCCTTCGCTCTTGGCGACCCATGTTCTGAGCTGGATGCCGCGCTAGCCAGCGTGAGCTTCGAGGGGGAGTGTCGAAGAGTTGGAGGCTGGAGCCCTTGAACGCTATCCACCCAGTCGTGTCAGAGCACGAAAAGCAGCCGTTGCATTAATGCTCTAGCGCTTGCGTTATTCGGCCATTGTTGATCAACTCGATTCAGTACGCTGCATCAGTCTTTCGGAGTTCAACTTAACATTCAAGATTCAAATAGGGTTTCGAGTTCGTTTCACTATCGAAGACACTGACGTGGACGCGGGCGAAAAGTAAGCGAAGGCTTCGCGAACCATGCGTCCCCTGTTATATGACAAGCGTAATATGTACGTATCTGGATAATGTGATGCGTGAGAACAACGTTTAGGCATGTGTGCACGCTTTAATCGCAATTACAACTCTCGGCACCGTTTCCACAAGTTAATACACAGCATAAACAATTTACATAGTCACGGATAATTGCTCTGGTACGAAAAAGTGGAACATAAAGATATATAGCATAAATTAATACTACATAACATCAAGAGAAAACTTGAAAAAATCTAGAAAAGCTCAAAGCACACCTTGCAATGCGGTATAGGAAACGATGTGTAGCGCTCGGTGGTTAAGGCGTTCTGTAACTGAGCTGGAGCTCGCAGCTTCGTTGAAGAAAACTATCGTATACAGGAAATCAGCGCTTGCCAGGAGGCGCTATGCGGGAATTTCATTGTTCCTACTAAAATATGCTGAGGCCGTCTGATAGGGGACGCCAAGAAAATTGTATGATATCCTGAACGAACATTTGATAACGTCCGCAGCATCTGGCCAATCATTGTCCGTAGCAATTGGCCTTTTGAGGAGCGCATGCGCTTACATGTCTAGTCAGTTCAGGCGCTGGGCAAATAATCCTCAATATGAGCGGCGGATTTGCCGACGCGAAATCAAAGTATGTCGTACTAAAAACTGTGTCCATCGCTCGCTAGGCTGTGTGTTATGGTGCTGCCGTTGCCGCTTGAAATTTCAGCGCTGGTTCGCGCCCTATAGTGCGAACCTTGTGCACGCTATAGAAACCCAAGTGATCAAAGTGAATTCTGAGGCTTCTACTATACCTGAATAGAGTGCTCTATTTACGTATAGTAGAAGCCAAATTCAATGCTCATTGAACCAGCAAGAAAACTGGAGTGCGTGTTTTGAGAGGCATGTGCGCAAAAAAGGCGATGGTTGTTGTATTTTTGCGTTTCTTTCCGCAGAAAAAAAAACCAGTAGAGAAGCATTGTAATCGGGCTGTTGTATTTTGTGCCTTACACTTTCGTGGACAAAGCACTGGCACTTCCAAAACAAGACAGTCAACCTTCTGCTTCGCAGAGCTAGTTTTCTTCTGAAGTATTGTGGTATATTCGGCTTGCCTATCAAACATCGTGTTGTTTTTTAGCTCTTCCTCTTCATTGAAATACCACGCCTCATTCAGCCATAACCGTAAAGCGGGCAGTGATATTTGACGGAGCCTTTCGGTTGTTGTTCCGAGTGCAGAATTTTCGTTATGACCCACGCCCAAGCCGGAGTTCGGGTTCAGCACGCTTAGAGATAAAGGCGTATTTTCTCTTTCATTTCCTCTTTTTTCGTGAGCGCCTTGTTTGTTGTTAAGTGTACCCCTTTCCTCCTCACCTACTTTCTTCTTTTTACTTTTTGTTCTTGCACACAGCCACAACACAGCCATCCTTCGGATCGAATTCTGCTTAGCCTCACTACCTTGCTTCTATATTGTCCAAGGTTTTTCTGATATTGCTCTTAATATGTTGCGTTGAGTTTATAGAAGTAATTAAGGCTTTCGGTAAAAGAAAGCAGCCATGCGACAGCTCAGCTCCTAGACTGTAGTGGCAAAGTTACCTAATCTCCATTATCCACGCCAAGGCTTTTCTCTCTGTTGCTCCGGGAATGTGCCCTAACATATCATGATTCTAAAATTGCTGTGATTACAAATGAAAACGAAAAAATAACGAACTTGCTAGATGATTCAGCAGTCACGTAAGGACTTTCGTGACTCCGCCCGGCTTAGCCGCGCAATATCTAATAATGACGTGTCTGCAGTTTATCGCTGCGACGAAACCTCCGATCACCTTTCTTCTCATTATCAACAATTTGCCACGTAGAGGCAACCACTATATCCTTTGTGAAAACGGGATCGGTTCTTCTATATGCAATACGGGTGGCACACGATCACTTTCGATCGCGATTGAGCCGGATCGAGATCGAATTTCCCGGCAGTGACAGGCCCTCTTTTGCTACTTGCACAAATAAACCAATCGTCGTCGATAAATTCCACCAGCCACACCCTCAGAAATTAATTTTTTCTGAGAAGCTGGTGTCATTTAATAGCGCAGCATTCGCAGAAGAATGACGAAACCACTGCCACTAGTCGGTGGCACTCAGTAGACGAAAGAAAATCTCTGTACGAGTGATCGCTGGCACAGTTTGGAGGAAACGCTTGGACAAGTAAGACATCCTTGGCACGGAAACGGTTAGCTATAGCCTATGCGAATGCCTTGCAACACATGAAACTTCTCTTGAGCCGCGTCTGTCTTCCGAACACCTTCTCTTTTTTTTTCCCTACCCTCACTGCGTCCTCATCCCCGTTTCCTTAATCTAGGACAGCCAACAAACAGCATGTTCTTCCGGTCAATCTACCCAATTTTTTTTCTCCCTCTCTTCCCGTCTCTCCCAGAGATACGACGCTTCTCGAAGGCCTTTGTTTGGCCTTGGGGTAATAACTCTAGGACGAACGCATCTTGTATATATTTGTTTGTCCCCTTACCCTTCCCCCCAGTGTTGGGTTTCTCTATTTCTGCCTCATTCCATACCCGCATATCTTGCGCACATGTATTCCATGCACGTGCCTGTGTTAATGCCAACAAACACCCCTTACCATCGTCCACCGGATGCAGATCAGTTTCCACAGTCCCCTCACTTGCGAAGAGGGTTCTGTATTTCCTCGGCTTCCTTGCCGCCTCCCGGAAATAAGAACGGTCGGGCATTCCTAATGCTCCAGTATCCCTCTGCTACCAAGTACGCTTTTCCTTTTCTGGAACAAACAACCTTTACCCGAAGCGCTATTTTTTTTTTCCTTCCCCTGAATCATTCCCGTTCCACGCTGCTACCGGCCAATGTATAGGGTGTCTCCCCCTTTAAAGCGGAACCTCTCCGCTTTTTGTAAACGCAACGGACACGCTTTATCCGGACACTGGGAGCAGGAGCGAACCAACCAAACGTGAAAAACCGTGGATTTGGTGAGCGGAGAGGAAAGGGGGGTGACGTTTCATTTCCCCCACCGCGTCCTTCGAGGTACTTTCGTGGGACCCGGAAGAGGAAGCAAAAAGGGATCGAAGTGGGAAGTGAGGGGGAAGTCTGGTTGCTGCTCTAGCTGTAGTAGTTACGAAAGAGCACGGAAGAAGGAACCGAGCCACGCCCTGCGATCCCTTCTTGTCTTTTCTCTCTCTCTCTCTCTCTGTCTAGCTTTTTTTTTTTTTCACGCCGTTCTCCATCTTGTTAATGCGATCGACGGGGGCGACGCCATGTGCCTGGCTGCCTGCCTGTATCGCCGTAATGGTATACGAGTGGGTGGTGGGCGCTAGTGCGCGAGTCACACCCGCCGATACCTGCGGCCGCGTATACTGGTACGACCAGCCCCATCGGTTGGCACGCTCTTCGCTTGCTAAGGAGAGTGCTATCTGCGCGCGCGGCTACACACACTTGACGCCGCAGATATCGGGAGTGAGGAGTCGCGCTGAGCGCGAGAAATCCGGAGAAGAAAGTTCGGCGAGAAGAGGACCTTCTGCAGTCTCGTCGATACGAGTGATCAACAAATAAAAAAAAATAAAGACAGAGAGAATACGATGCGAAAACGCGAGAGAAAGTGAGGGGCTTCTAGACGGAGTGGGAAAAAAAAGGGATTGCGGATCGCCGGATTTTTACTTTCTTTTCTTTTCCCCACGCAGAAGACGTGAAATCACATCTGCGCGCTGCGCTGCCTCGGAGGCAGGTTATTTGGCTTCGGCGAAGAGGAATGGGAGAACAAAGACGAAGTGCCGTGAGCAGAAATTCGGCAGGTCTTTCCCTGCCAAGGTGCTCGTATAATGGAACCTGCTAGGGACGTAGGAAAGGTGGTGGGAGCTTGCTTGATCTGCTTCGCTAGGGGCCGTAAAATTGTGCCTCGTTGATATGAGCGATCCTCATTACCCGCAGTGTATTTGTTTCTTTCGTTTTCTTTTTGTGTTTAAGTGCGTGTGTGCGTGTGTGTGTGCCTGCGCGTGTGCGTGTACGCGCGCACACGTATGTGTGTTTTATGAAACGATGGAACAGCCGGCATCGAAAGTTACTGACATGTACAATATCGTCAAATAAATAAACTCCGACAAATAGCTCAGTTTATTTTCTGGTATACTGCAGGATGCCGAGAAACAATCTTCAACACAACATCAAGTACGGGGAAGGGGAAATGATGGCGCATTGAATATCGGTATTTTTCATCATTATGGCTTAAAGCCTCCGCTGTATGCTTGCGTTGTCACTCTCTGTACTCGTTCACTGGCTTCGCGGAATCACTTAGATGGTCATCAGCTATCCCGAACATTACCACCTGCCTCAATGACACTTAGCGCGCCGTACTTTTATAATCTTGTTATTTTCTTCGAAATCTTGAGCACTCTCCCTGGCTTTCACTATGCTAGATGTGAAAGAGGGAGGGCTTTTTAAATTTGAGAAGCTAAGGCAACTAAATTTCATGCATAAGAGTTACTCTTTGAACTACTCTACTGCAAACAAGTATACTTCTAACGGCAGTTTTTACACCATTTGTGTCTTCCTTTGCAGCCTACTACCGAAACCTGACAAAAACGTCTCCGCGACGGAGGTTTCCTGTTCCCCATACCGCCCGGTTTTCGACAGATGCTCTCGCTTCTGACACGTTCCCGTAGCCATCAACTGAGCGAATGGTAAGCCCGCCATGCTTTACGCCCATCCACAGGGTCTGCCCGGAAGATGTGACGCAACCCGTATTGCGTAACTACGACTCCGTACAAATACGCTTTCAAACGCTGCCTTCATGTCGCAACGTATATCATCTCTGTTGCAACAAGACAGGAGCGTGATCCTAGCCTTCTTAAAAATAATAATAAAAAGGAGGAGTTCAAACTCGCGAATTTCTGAGCACTTCTCCTCGAGAACAGACCCATAAGTGCGAGTTCCGTTTTTTTTTTCTTTTTTTTTTGCTTTAATCACACCGGCTCTTTCTGGCTATAAGCCATGCCTGCATTAACGCTCTTCTCATTCCAGCAAGCGCGTTCTTTTCTTGAGTGAGAATTGCCAGCCGCGAGTTTAATAACATTGTATAGAAGTTGACAGGTCGTACGTGATTAACAGGGGCCTAGCTAGAGACGTCTCTTCGACAAGGTAACTTTTTTGCCCTGACGAAGACAGGCTCAAAAACTTGGCTTCGAGACGTCTCTTGTTCGATCGCTACTGAAGACTTCAAGCCTACAGGTTTCTCCGAACCCCTGTCATTTTTTTTTTTTCTAGGGGTAGGCTGTAAATGTTTTACCCCTGTGTCACATCAACGCGCGCGCACTCAACGGAGGAAAGACAGAAGAAAGAGAGAGAGAGAGAAAAAGGAGATGTGTTGTGCGCGGCTACGCCGGAGTAGCTCGGGCCACGCTCTGAAGTCGCGCTCGTTATCCAGGGTGACGCGTTGCTTCACACGTGGAACACGTGCTCGGGATAGATGGCGTTTTTACTAGCACCTATGGGCGGGTCTGGTTTCGTGACACCACTTTGTTCGCTGAGGAAAGTTTTTATTACGAAGCGCGTTCAGCTTCATTATTTTTTTTTTCTCTCTTTTTCTCTTTTTCTCTTTTTTTTTCTTTTTTACGACGTAAGACTTTTTTTACGACACTCTTCTACAGTAGTTCATATATCTAATGCATTCTCGTACTATTTCGGTCCTGCTGTAGCTTCATAAGTAAAGACGGGTTAACTCTTTCTAGTACCGCGCCCATTGGGCATGGTTAGCCCTCTATCGATGGTTTGAAACGCCGCTTTCCAGACCTTCCGCGCCGCTCACGGACATACTGCGCTATCGGACGTGAAGGAGGAGAACTATATTTTAGTTTTCAAAGCAGTTTGCTTTTTTTCCGCGAGACGGTGATTTTTAAACGCGGTCCGAAGTTTCGCGATCGTGAAAGCAGAACGCAAAAATGTCCGGCTCCGGAAACGGCGCGCGCGTTTCGGAAGATCGCAGATATCGCGAATCCGCTACCTCTGCGGCTCGTCTTATCGATGCGTCGAATAACAGCGAGTCAGAGGACGCCGACTTTTCGTCGAACTTTGAGTCTGAAAGCGACGACGACACAAACCAGCCCGGAACATCGGCGGCCGCAGCCCTGCGCGCCTAACTGTAGTACTTGCAGTTAAATTTTTATTGCGAAATACCTGTTTAATGAAAAAGTTTTATTTTTTTCAGACATAGTGCCTAATAGGCGGCAATACATTTTTTTATATCTTACAACTTTCGTAACATTTTTTTTTTCTTAGTAGATAGAAGCGTGTCTTTACAAACTTTGTCCAATTTTATCGCGCAATTATGATTTTAACAATTTATTTCTTTTTTATGACATATATCTCGCTAATAAAACTTTTATGCTTGAAAAGTGCGTTCATTTTGCTTTTTTTATGTATTACATTACAGAAAAGTACGTCTGTCGTAATATCCAAAAAACACTTATTTTCCCCGTGGTAGGGAAAGCGTTAATGCGCAATACCACTAGAATATGCGCCAGTGTGGGCATAGCAGTGCCCCGCGCCGCTGTGAGCATCAGCGTGGCCGCATCCTTGTGACGTCCCGAAGAGAAAGGGGTCCGACAAAAACAATGCCTCATGATTAAAATTAAGGGGAAAAAAAACAACAACAACAAAACTCGTTACCTTCAACAGAAGTGTGTAGCATTCCTATCGCCATCCGCAAACTGTCGATATCGATTTCAATAGGGTAACAGCCTTAAATTTGAGGGCAGATGATGCACATCTGGCTGATGCATAAGCCATTCAAAGTTCGTTTTGCTCTTCAGCGAATGATATCCATGTGTCGGTCACGGTGACGGTTCACAGCGCCGCTGTAGTCCATGTTGGGCAATGGGCGAAAGCAGTGGGCACGGCTCGTTGTCGTGCGCACTTACAATCGCTTGCACACGGGTCATTTCGTCTACAGCGAAATGAACTCCCCCCCCCCCCCCCCCCGCCTCATTTGCCGTGGCTCGTCTCCGTGATTAATGTCCCGTAAAACCACCTCGTTCTCTCACGACCGAAGCTTCGTTTGTTGCGTCATCGCTGAGCAGTGCGTATACCGACCACTCGTGGCATGCTCCGGCCATAGTGCCGTTCTGCTTAAACACTGCCGACTCATTCCTTTGTTGTTCATCCGTTGTGGTGCCGACTGCTTCGTCGAAAGCTTCACCGCGATGACATTAGAGCTTCCCGATTTCAATGGTTTTCAGACGCAGCATAGTAAAGTTCCTTATTCCTCAGCTTAGTAAGTAATCTGCTCTCGCCACTTCCCGCTCAGTGCCGTGACAGCCCATGGGTGCGTGTTTCGATTATTCGCTCTGTTTTGTTCTTTTACTACGTTAACATTTTAAAATCCTCGCACGCCCTTTCTTTCTACCAGAATTACCACTGGTTAACCTCTTTGCCTTTCTTCACTTTTTTGTCTTACTGCTGAACCCTTGGCCGGCCATCATATCAGCGAAGTCAGCCAGCTCAGTTAGATTCCTTAAACACAGACTAAGATTGAAGGCTGTGAATGGGTTCTCCGAACACGAACGTTCGTTTCGCCGCACCTTACAGCCTGTCCTCCTCATCACAACTCCTCAAACTAATCCTTTTTTCTTCTCTTCCCTTTCCCTCTGAGCAGAGTTGCAGGCTAGGGGACTGTTGCGTAAGGTGGATTTCCCTGCTTTTCCTCAGACGGATTCTCCTCCTCTCTCTCTCTCACTCTCTCTCACGCACATTTTCCTGCTTAACTATCCGGACATGTTCACTTAGGCAATGCAAAGGGGCTCTAATTAGGGGTTTTAAGCTTACGGTCAAGACAAAGGACCCTCCCGTTTGGTGGCGTAACTGCCATTTGGTATCTCCCACCGAGGACGAGAGCGTAATAACATAACTCCCCCGTTCCACATGCGCAGACCTCCTTGAATAAGTTCAGCGTGCTTGCCCAAACTACTTGGAGTAGCAGCCGGCACGCAACTTTATCAACCCTCGCTCAACTTTAAGGCCATTTGCGTGGTCGGCGGAATGCTTGCCACGCAAACCCAACCATATCCGAGGTGCATGGCGGAAACTCTCGCTCTAAAGCTTAGCCACACGCGAGAACTCGCGCTTATACAGCGCTGAATTGGAGCACTTACTCGAATCGCAAACTTTCCGGGAACTCGTAGGGCGTCGCGGGCGGTGCACCCTAATCAGTTCGAACCTTTCCGTGTTATTTGAGAAAGGTTGTGGTTACCGAAACGGCGGTGTTGTTATAGTATAGGGTGCTCCCTCGTCAAGGCATGGCCGGCTTTGAGAAGTTTGGTGTTTCCGTAGCACGGCCCTCACAGCGTCGGCGTCCAGTCGACCAGTTGTTGCGGTGGTTCGCGGGTAAATGCCAACTGCTATACGATAGGGATACCGCTGTAAAGTCGTTTGTTCAAGGCTTCTCTTTTAGTTCACTCTATACTGCTTTCGAAAACTTTCTTCAATACCAAAAACAAGAAAAAACGCACAGAAGAGTTTTGCAGCCTGGGCGCGTAGCCTGGTAAGCGCACTTTTGAATTCGTGCATAAAGGCGCTTACTGAAGCCTCTACACATGCCGGGTCTATGTAGCACTTATGCAATGAGAAAAGATTCTGTATATTTGCTTTATTACATGGACGGCAATTTAAAGCCTTTTTTGCGCGTTTACGATGTATTTTCGAAAAACCTTGCTTAAAATGCTCGCCCAAAAGCCTCTTCAAAGCCTGGCTCTAGCCTCTCTCTCTCAGTGGTGGTTACAAATACGGAGCTCGTAAGGAGAAATACTCGCTCATGCGCCAGTGACTGATACTAAGTAGCCGCAAACGTGGCTCCAAACAAAGCGTTGAAAAATATGTGGTTGGTCCACAAAAGAAAGTCCTAACTGGCAAAAAAGCAGTGGTGGCTGTTTAGACGACGACGGCTGTACGACGGCTCAAACGTAGTCGACGTGGAATTGAATCCTGGGTGGGTTGCAGTGGAGTTCACACCACGTCGGATACGGTTTCCGAAGAAAGGTAGGCGTAACATTAAGGGACACCTGGGTTAGAGATTAGATAATAGGCAATATTAGGGGGGAGGTAAGAGGAAGAAATATGTTTGGTCCGACTACGTAATGCGTAGGGCAGATAACCGATGGGTTTATTAGACATAGATAAACGGATTGCGAGAAAAAGGAAGCGCAGTCGAGGGCGGCAGAGAACCAGGCGATGTGCTGAAATAATGGAATTAGCAAGACAAGAATGGACTCCACAATAAAATAATATTGCGGGAGAGTTGGCACATGTTCGTGATGTAGCAGTACAAGATGGACACAGACGGAAAATTAAGGGACGACACAAGTGCTGTTTCTTTGTTTTTGTTGTTTTTTTCAACTGAAGGTTTATTATATAGACACGTGACAAGCATATACCACGCATATTACACCAAAACGCTTACAACAGAAGAAAAGATAAATTAACCAACACCTTCAACAACATCTCTACGCCAACCACGCGTGATTAAACAGCGCCGGTGCCGTGTCTTCTTTTCGCTATCTGTGTTTTTATTGCGCTGCTACATCAGGATCAAGGGCGGACTCAGCTGATGCAAGACACGGGTAATTCGAGATCACTGGCAGGGACCTTTGTCCCACAGTGGACGTAAAAATAAGAAGATGATTATGATGATTATGATGAAACACGGCTTCTAGAGCTAGAAGTAGTGCCCTTTAAGAGCCACCGCTGTAAAGAAGTCACGTGTTTCAGCGCACAACAGTAATTAATTGATTACTGTGTTTTAACGTCCTAGCCCAACACTGGGGTTATGAGAGACACCGTACTGAAGGACTCCGGAATTACTTTGAACATCTGGGCTTCTTCAGATGCTCTTTAATCCAAGTTTACGAAATCTTTTTTTTTCTTTCTTTTTTTCATTTCGGGCCCATCGATGTGCAGCCGCATATCGAACCCACAACCTCGAGCTCTGCAGCAAAACGCCGTGCATACACTGGACCATCGCGGGAGGGGTCAGCGCCACGATGGTGCTTCACCATGGAGCTCTCTCTTTCGGTTCCCCGCACGTACTACAGATGGGCTCTCGCGTGTCGGTAAATTGTTGGGACAGGTACGGCTGCGAAGAAGAGGCTCGGAAGGGGGCGAAACGGAGAGGAGAGGCGAGCAACGTGCAAGTTTTACTCTATCGACCGGGAGGGTGGCCGTCCAAAGGGGCAGCGGCCACCAGGCCGTCCGGACGACCAGCCGGCCAGCAATCCAGCGGTCGATACCGTTTCCGCTTATTAATGTCCCAGCGCGGCGGGAGATTCCCGACGCGCACGGCATGGCGTGGCGGTCTGTCCAACAGTGGCGCTGTACGTGCATGGTTCCCAGCGGGTTTCCGACCGACGGTTCGAACCGACACGGGCCTCCGGTTCCATGCCGTCGATGTTGATGCCGATGCTGAAGCGCGTTTCGTCGTTCCGCGCTCCTAACCGGCACCGCTTCTCTATCCCTATTTCTATGTGGCATTCGTGCACAAGTGTCGTGTGCGTGACGCTAACGGTATGACCCTCAATGGACGTTCGTGCACGCCCCCCCCCCTCCTCCCACCCCCTCCATTCTCGTCTTCTACGGTTCTCTTCTGGAAGCCCTAAAGAATATCGGCTGAGTCTTGTCAGCGGCTGCGTCTCCAATTCATTCCACCCTTCATCTTGTCTTTCTTTTCGATAATCGAGATTGTGTAAAAAAGAGAGAGAGAGAGAGACGCGGTAGATAGGCTGAAGGATCGCTTCTCACGCGAGACTACGTGATCGTATCTGGAGCATCACTCAGCTTTTTACTTTCGCATCTATCGCATCTTCGCATCTTCTATCGTTTGCTCACTTTCCCGATACTTTCCTTCTTTCATATTTAATTTGTTTCCCGCGGAATTCTTTCGAAGGCGAGCCGAGTGAAGTAGAAATAAGGGATCGAGTGCTGAAATAAGTTTTGCACCCATCTCGCAGCAAAACTGCACAAAAAATCCCCTGTCTCCAACTGAGTCACTTTCTCCGTTTTTTTTTTTTTTTTTTTCGTTCTTTGTGACCACAGTGAGCCGGCTCGGGAGTAATCAGGCTTTAATCTCTAGACGAAGGGTGACAAGTGCCGAGCGTGCAGGAAACTGGGCAGGGGACCTCGTATAATTAAGCTGATCTCTGAGCTTTAGCTCAGAGATCCCGCGATAGTGATCAATGCCAGTCGGAATAATGTGGACCGGCAAACTGCATTACCTCTCTTTTTTTTTTCTCTTCTATTTTATTTTCCGGCAACGTCCTTCAAAAGTTCACAAGAGCTGTTCAGAAGCAGATATTCAAAGTTTTGGAGTGGATACTGTCGTGCCTGAAGTTCGCGGTGAAAACTGAAATACTGAAACACGGTCAGAATTATTCGGTGCAATCGAGGTCAGAATTTGTTTCTCCATCTGACTTGAACCATATTTAAATTTAAAATCCGACTTTGTGTTTTGCGATCTGAATTTCTTCACTTGCAATTCGAGATTTAGACGCCCGATAATGTTGCTGGCGATTCACTACAAACGCTAGCCGGTCGGAACCTTAAAAAGCCTCGACAACGAGCCCGTGCGCTACAGTTCGTGAGAGGCCACGAACCAACCAGATTCTTATGCTACTACACATCAGCGTCTTCAGCGGTCTGTAAGGATAACAACAATGTCTCTGTTGTCAAGGTATGATTTTCGTAGAACTTAGAACTTAAGAAGATTGTTCAAAGTTTCGCGAAGGTGCCCTTAAATGGAGAACGTTTGTGTTTGTTGTTTGTAAGAGTCTTCATCCTAAACGAACTGTGGTTGACAAATGATGCTGTCACGGGACGGCCGTGCGAAATACCCTAGTGACTGGGACTTTTCTTGCTTTTTCTTGCGTGCAGCGTTTGAGTAAGTCCGCAACAAAAGAGAGAGAAACAAAACCATACCACTTAGCAAGAACATGTCGTATGTAGTTTTTTTTTTTTTTTTTTTTACCACTTATGATTCTGAATTCTTCAGCACAGTATTATTGCGTAGCGCCAATTTCACATTGCAAGTACAGTTGCGAGCAGATGTTTAGAAACTGTGGTATCAGCAAAATAAATAAATACAATAATAATAATAATAATAATAATAATAATAATAATAATAATAATAATAATAATAATAATAATAATAATATTTATTTATTTATTTATTTATTGTTTGTAGCACAGCTTCGCATAGCTCTGCACTTGCGAGCGATGTTTTGGAGATCACAAATGCAAATTTTTTGTGACCACACATTAGAAAACAAAAACACTTTTTTTTTTCTCTAGTAATCATGAGCTGAAGTCAAGTAGTACAGTGCACGTGCGTCTGTTCGATCAATGCACTGAGTTACACGTTGCGCGGCTCTGCTAGAAGACATTGAATATTTTACTGATGCCGTGGTCCCGAAAATTTTGCTCGCAAGTGTACCTCCTGAAATCAGTGAAACCAGTCGTCTAGCAGAACGGCCGTGTCACTTTCCACGCTTTTATCACTCAGCTTTTTGTACGCTTCATTCCTCATTACTCTCTGTATTTATTCTACGTTGTCGTTGGTGTTTATCCCTAAGGCTCTCGGGTCATCTGGGGCGACAATGCACGCAGCGTGCGTTATTTTTTTGCGTCGCTTCCTGGCAAGCTAGCTTTCTCACAACAATGGTGTTACAAAGGCAAAGTAAGCTTTACAGAAAAATAAAACGACGCTTCTGGAGCGGTAGATACGTTGTGTCGTAAAGGGAGGGAGGGAAATTGTTTAACGAAAGCGGAAGACGTAATTCTTCCTACACGGAAGGCTTGCTCCTTCGCGTGCGATGGTTGAAATTACACGAGGAGGACCAAGAACATAAATGCAAGCAAAGTTTATGAAACTAGGAGTAAATAAACGAGCTAATCAATTTGCCCAAATGAAAAAAAAAAAGGTCAAAGAGTGTCTACAAGTCCTCACTGGAGTAAGAGTAACGATAGGGCCTTTTGCGGCTCAAATTGTATGACAAGTACATCTCACAATGCTAAAAAATACGTAATCAAGTATGTCGCCGTAAGTGAGTGCCCCAAAGTTTCCGTAGTTATACGTTAGCCTTCTGTAAGCGAAGACTGTACCGTGTCACGTGGTTGCCGTATGGACAGGTTCTTATACTGAGAATAGTAAAGGGCAATCTAGCGCTAGTCGCTCCGGTCTATTTCCCTGCTCCTCGCTTTGTTGATATCGCTTGGTAGCGTTAGTGATACAAAATCCACTTCCACTACGTTTAGCACTTTGACATATTTGGCCCCAATTAAGTAATTGTACAACGTCTTAATGTACCTCTAAGGCCGCATCTCCACGTGCACAACCAATATGGCGAATAATAAATGAATTTGTCTCAACTTCTGCTTTCTGGCTTCTGGCGTAACCTGCAGTGGTTGTTTTTTTTTTTTAAACGCTTTCTTAAAGCTAACTTGTCAGCTCAAATTGGTTATACAGTAGTAATTAGTGAAATTTGGCTCCTAATTTCCACCATTCGACTGTTTTCAGAACAATTTAGAGGAGAAAACAGTCTTCGAATATTAAAGATCAAATATTCTGCCTGTACTCAGAATTAGTCTCCTGATACCTTCTAGGCACAGGGGCATGCGCAGTTAGACTTGACGTGACTTAGTTGCTCATTGCATTGTGAAGAAGACGCAAGCAGCGGTGTGGACACTTCTTTCGCTCTGACGCGAGACTTGAGCTCAGCTTGTTGGCACCGAGAGCTAACTGCTGTTGACCTCCTGCCTGTTCTGATCACTTGTGCAACAGTGCTAAGAAGCCATCCTTTATAATTACGAAAATACTGCGATAAAAATGAACTAGTTATGAAGGGCAATACAGTCAGCAGTCATAAATAAACGTTACGAGGTGCACTCACGAAATGGAAACTATTGAGAAGGCGAAATTCAATCGATGAATAAAGTCGAGCAAAATCATTGACGTGCTCACGTATTACGCATACTTCCTGTTGTGGCGAACGATTTCATTGCCCCATCTCCTTCCTGGGGTAGGCTTAGTTTGAAACTTTGTAACTGCAGATACGTAGTAAGAAGGAGGAGGAGCAAAGAAAGAGAGAAGGCAGGGATGTTAACCAGAAATGCGTCTGGTTGGCTACCCTACAGTGAGAAACAGGAAACGGGTACTATAAAGATGAGATGGAAAGAGGAGGGGGGGGGGGGGGGAGGAAATATGCGGTGAGTTGGCTCACGCGCGCGATAGACTACTACACAAGCAAGCTACCAACGTATCTCCGCGCGCACTCTATTTGGCCAAGACACGCTTTCTGTCATGCGGGTCTGCTTGCGTGTCATCGGGCTCCTTCCCTTCCCCTGGGAGCGATGCATGGTTCCCTGGATGCAGTCTGGGGGGAGGGGCGGGGGGGCACACAGCAGTGGTCAAGATCACCATCCAGCTGCGTCTCGCACAAACGATGTCTGTCGAACGCGGTCGGACCGAAACACATATCGCATTGGCGATGACCGTTAGCGTTGTAACTGACAAGCTCCGTTGGCCCCCACTGTATACGGTCGGGCCAATTGTTCCGCCTGGGCGTCCCTTTCACCTAACACAAAAGAGACGCACGTCACCACGTGTCTGACAAACATGGTCGGCCCGTGACGTCCATACACGCCGAGCTTTCGTGTTGCTTTTTGTTCGCCATTATTCCGCACTTGCGTATACGGTCGCATTCTCAGCGTAGTTAGAAAGCTGCGTAGAGCTCGCACATATGTGAGCTCGGGGATTTGAGTGGGAGAGACGGGCTATCTCGACGCATTACACGTACCCACGTGTACACGCAACAGAAACAATAGTCTGTGTGAGAGAGGAGGAATGCGGGGTGTCAACCGGAACAAAAAGTCTGGTTTCCTACTCTACGCTAGGGGATTGTGAATGAGCGGCAGAGAACAACGGAGGTAAGATAGTCAGCGAGATTGAGGATGAAACAGTGCGACCAAACAAGCATAAAAAGAACGTTTATCAGAGGACAAACTTTCTGCATAAGTAAATCTGACGATAAATGTGCCAGTACGCCATCTCTTGCCCCTGTCAGAAAAAGAAACGACATTATTTTAGAAGAATCTAATTGATATTACTTTTTACTTCTGGAGGTATGCTTGGGCGTGGACAGAGACTACCCAACGCTGGCGCTCTTGCAATAAGATACAGATGGCAGTCAACACTTGTCCTGTGTTGCGTCTTTTGTTCGTTGTCTTTGTTGAATTGCGCTGTTTCAGCTGATATTGAAGGTGGACTCGCCAAGAGAATGATTCCGAAAAGAATCGTTATACAGTTCCTTGGTCTTTTTCCCCCTTTTTTGCGATTACAACTATATGGACGCTTCAAGCGAATATTTGCTGTCGTCGTCACCGTTGGCGTCGTTTTAAGTGAAGTGAGTTTGTTTTGCGCCAGCGCGTAGGAACTTCCTCCGCCAATCGTTCCGAGCAAACAAATTACGGGATCGATGTTTTTCGAGATATTTAAATCGCAAGGCAATGTATAGAAAAGCGCACATCTCTATTGATGCTCTCCGTATACAGTAACATAATTCCCATATGCGTCCCATATAATTCCTATGAAATTTACGTAGAATCGATGCAGAATTTATACACATTCCGTACCAGTGAGGGGGAAGGCATATGTAAAATACTTGTAATTATTGGACTGTATATAGAGCTGTTCCAGTAAGTATGATGGTTTTTAGCTATAATGAAGAGAGTGGAAAAAACGAAAATGTTTGCGTTTTACTTTTTCTGCAAAAATAGTCTTCGAATATGTATTGATCACGTCCAAACCAAGGTTCATGCGTGTATTCTACGCATGAATTCTGCATGGATTCTACGTAAATTTCATAGGAATTATATGGGACGCATATGGGAATTATGTTACTGTATACAAGAGCATCAATAGAGATGTGCGCTTTTCTATACATTGCCTTGGGATTTAATTATCTCGAAAAACATCGATTCCGTAATTTGTTTGCTCGGAACGATTGGCGGAGGAAGTTCCTACGCGCTGGCGCAAAACAAACTTACTTCACTTAAAATAAAACGATATTGCTATATTTCGACAGTGGCAGCTTTTGTGACCTTTCTTGTAACAGAAATGCAGGAAAAAATTCTATCGATGGTATTGAGTTCAGAAGGAACCCCGCAGCAAGTCGCTGCTAATTTCCCCCTCGGCGTGATAAGTTAATTAAATGCGACCGCCCTCAGGGACGGGGAAGCCCTACACCTGTTTCAGCATTCACGCGGTCAGCACTGGAGACAAAACAAAGGAAGTTTCCAGCACTCGGGAAACGGTGAGGGAGCGAGGCAGTATGCGCGGCTATTAGGCGACCGCTCCGTTAATATTGAAGCTGCCAGTGGCAGCGCTATCGCCGGGGCCGCCTGGCGATATTGCTCGGAGCGAGGTTCGGCAAACAGCGCGAAGTGCTATAAGTGAAAAGTTTCTGAAGTGTGATTCGGTGCTTTTCATGTTCCGTGCTTTTCTGATAACGCCGGCTTCCAATTAAATCTGACGCGTCTCTTGGGTTTGATTGGACGCGAGCCAGTTCACTGAGTGGCGCAAAGGCTGCACAGCATAAGAACACTCGTGTGCCTCATTGTCGCTTTATTTAAAATATAAAAAAGAAAAAAAGAGAAAGATCGCATAAGTGGTGTTGCCTACAGGCCTAACGTTTGTTTTCGTTTCGAGACTGAGAAGATGAAATAAGTTAGTGCGCCAGCGCTTTTCCTAATAACGTTCTTTGTTTTTTTCCCTGAATATCAAGCAGACCAACATTATATCTTCGAGTCGACGAGTAAAGAATTGCACTAGCATCTCTATTGTGAAGCTCCTACCTAAAGCCATCACTCGATGTATCAGTTTTCTCGAGTTTAGGCGCTAGCTGAAAACTTACGCGTGACGTTTCCGCTGAACGCTGTCTTTTGAAAACAAACAAAAAAAGAAAGACAAGAGAAAAAGAACACGAACAAAAAAAACCTGCAAGTGGCCTTGCGAGCAACATTATCGTGAGCGTCATTGTGTAGTTTTTCTAGTCGTCTAGCAGAACAAAGATCCATTGCAGTGACGTGAATAAAATAAGCACTTCGGAACTGTATTTTTGATATCCGTGTGTGCAGCTTTATAGCATTCCTGTACCTGCCTTTTTTAATGCCCCCTAGTTATTTTATTCAAAAAGAAAAAGAAAAATGAAGTGCGAGTTTTATTTTTCATATAAAGATTAGTATAACCCCTCCCCCCAGATAAAAAGAAAAAGAAGAAGAAAAATACACGATTCCGCTATCTTAATGAGTTTTTAACAGTTTCAAGACAATTATTCGCACTTTCGCATATGCCTTTGATGCAGCATAGCAGGATCAATTCTCGCGCAGCCTGTCATACGAATTGCTTGCGCCGTACTTAAATAAACTTAAATCCTCCGGCTGAAAATATATTCCAACTCGGATCAAATGCTGAATATTTTTACACGAATAACGACGGATACATCTAAGCAGTAAGCCAACAATGAGACCGTAGCTGGAAATGCGGTCTTGTCATACCCGAATCGCGGTTGACGATTTTGAGAAGTAGCTTACGAAACAAGCGGCCAGGAGGCGTTGCACACGAGACGCGAATAGCCCCCGTGGCTCCACTCTCGCACGCTCAAAGTAAGACGCGTTGCATTCGGAATACCAATGGGCTCATTGTACGCGTATAAGCATATTGCCGCACTATTGTCGACGCCGTCCTCAAGCCGAGACTCGCCATGAGAGAATTCTCGCTTGTGTGTGAGAATAGCGCGTGTGTGTATCATGCACGTAAGCACCCGTTATTTCACGTTTCAACATTATCGTATCCGGATTCACCTACCGGGCATCTGAACAGGCAAGCCTCTCAATGTCCCAGCGAACATTCTCTCACACCCTTTTTCACGTGCAGGCATAGCACAATGCATTCATTCATTCATTCATTCCTCTTAAAAAGAGCTCGAGGGCAATAAGCGGGTAATAGGGGAGGGGAAATTTCAATTTCTAGGACGCAGTGTCTCAACTCATAGGCATAATACACAGAAGAGCCATTAGGACGGAGCGTGAACAACTTGCTGCGTCACCAGAACGAGGAGACAAAGCTCCTGAAAGAATGCCGTGTAGACATGACCAGGAAGCACACGAAATTTAGACAGGCCCTGTTCTAGCTTCTGCTGATGCAAACAGATGCTGAAAAGAAGTCGGCAACGAACAAAAGTAGGACGCTGTGAACGAGGACCTTAGCCAAAAGAAGTGCAAGTTTACGAACGTCAATGATTGCGTCAAACCGATCGTAAAAGGCATGAACAACGCAGAGGAAATGAGATTCTATGATAAACAGCCAAACAAGACAAACTTCTTGAGGATACCTTGCCCGGTTAACTTTAATCAAAAATAGAAAAACGAATTCTAAGGTTGCGGAACACTGAAACATGCGAACAATGCGAAAGGAATAGTATGCAGAAACACAAAGTATTGTCTAGTATTGCAAATAATACGAGAAGCACAGAATGCAGAAACACAAGATATTTTCTAGCATGCAAATGATAGGGAAAGCATAGCGTGCAGGAACACAAAGTATTCTCCAGTGCACATGCACAATAATGTAGGCTCACGCTATGTTGCACACTATAGGTACGCATATGCGTTTTCACACTGCGTGCACTATGGCTGTGTCTTTGAAACGCCAGCTCTTCTCTTCTTTTGTTTTTAGCTAACCGTAAAAAATATGAGCATCAAAAGAGAGTAGCTTGTCAGAGAGAAAACCACGGCGTGAAATGTCTTGCCCGTTTTCGTCGGCCAGGCCAGTGTTGTTCGGTTGCTGCTGCGCGCGATATCTCGCAACGGCGGGTACCGCGGCTAACGCTGAAGGGGAGGGGATGGGGGCGTCGGCTGTGCTAGACGCATCCGCGGCCGTGGCCGATCGGGCAAGCGGGAGCGGCTGGCGTGTGTTTTATTCAGCGGGACGGTGGGGCAGCCGGCCGCTGGTGTAGTGTAGTATACATAAACTTGCTGTCGCCACGCTCTCACTCACCGCCGTCTGCAGAAATGCGAGCGGTCTGGTTAGTCTTTTTTTTTCTTCTGACTCCTTTTCGACGCATTACCTTCTAACCCCCGCCCTCATTCGCCTCCTTTCTTTATTTCTTTATTAATTTCACCCCCAGCTGCGAGTTGCTATGTGCTTTTTGATCGCAGTTCCATTGTGCGAGTGTATCGCTTTGTTCCCTCCACTTCCTTTCACTATCTTTTCGGTCAAAAGGCGTAGCCGTTAGTCTGTCCTGTCTCTGAAAGTTCAAACGTCACTTCCATTTCAGTAGCAGCTGCGGACGGTTTTCCTTCTATAGGGGAAAGAAAAAAAAAAAAGGACACCCACAGGCTGCAATGCCATAGAGGTCTCTCTCTCTCTCTACCGTTGTGATATCCATAATCCTTTCGCGTTGTTTCTTGGTTTTCATCGTTTCGTAGGAGCACGCTGGATTTTTGTGCATTAATATTTACGTGTATTTGCTTCAACAGGAACAAGCTCGTTTCAACTTTGCGTCCTGTGATCTTGCTTGCTTGCTTGTTTGTTTAATTCCACACGCTTGCCCTTTCGTGTGTGTGAGTGTGTGGTGTAGTGGAATATAGGAAATAAGCATCCACGCTCATTGTTATAGTTTTTCCTACCGCGTAAGGTAGTCTTTTGCAGTTCGAAGCTGCTTATGGGCACCGTTTGGCTGCCAGAGACAGTACGGCTAGACTGGGAATTAAAGCGTATATATTTAAAGGGGCGCTGTCGGATGAAGAAAGAATGAAAGGAAGTTATCGAGAGAGCGTGCGAAACGAAGCAGACAAAGCAGGTATGTTTAAAAGAAATGCGACTAGTTGGCAACCCTGCGGTGTGGGAAAAGAAAACGTGCAATAGAAAGAAGTAGTGACTGTGGCACGCCCTCTGACTGCAACACGCAAGGGCTCTCGCACAATCAATCGTTTTCAAAAAGTACAAAAGCACAAAAAGTACAGAAAGTGCCAAGGTACAAAAAGTACCGTGGCAGTAGATCATCGTCTAGTCGTCGCCATGAATCGATGAGTGTATTCAACGTATATCAAATCGAGAATAGTGGCGCACAACTGTTCGATGTTTTCTTCACAGACACAGACGACATCACACGCAGCACTGCCGCCCATTCCAATCAGTGCTGCATGAGCTTTCGTGAAGGCAACTCCCAACCGGCACACAAGAGGTGTCTCGCGTTGGTGCAGTCCGAGTGGAAGTCGGTGTTACAGCGAAGGGCTTAGGCTATGCCCAGTCTAGCGCGCCTTATAGTTCCGTATTCCTCTCGGCTAACGTGAATGTAACCTTCCAGGTTTCACGATCTGGAAAGAAAATAAAAAAGTAAGAAAGAGTAATTACATAAGTCGATGCATTTTTATCTTCGATACCTTCGCTTTTATTTATATTGTGAGCATTATTCATGCGTTTATCTTCTCATCTGTACATATTCATCATTCACCGTTTTGGGTCTGTGTGGTGGGGCTCTCGCTCGATATAATAAAGAGGAGTCTGGTGGCCTAAACATTGTCTCACAATATATATAATTGAAGTAGATACTATCATTGGGCTGGTACAATAACACAAAGAGCACCTGCGCAGCATACGGAAAGAGTAGCAGGCTACAGCGCGGAACCGACAAAGACGAAGACAAGAGAGACACACAAAGCAGACAGACCCAACGCTGACTTTCAACAACTATCTGTCATTTCTGAAAGTCAGCGCTGTGTCTGTGTACTTTGTGTGCCTCTCTTGTTTTCGTCTTCGTCTGTTCCGCGCTGTAGCCTTCTACTATGTTCAACCAACAAGCCCAACTGGTTACTCTGCTCAAATACGGAAAGCCTTTCATTTGGCTTCGACTGCCGAAGCACTGATCGCAATAGAATTCATATATAATAGTTCTGCGACCAAGTGAGTGTAACTGAGCGCCTGTAAGAAATTATTAACGCGCAGGTGCCTTCGGCGTCGTATCGTATCAAAGTTATTGTAGTGGTTAGCAAGAACGGTCGCCAGGGTGCAGTGCGAGGCGCCACGACATCGCCGGCTGGAGTCTTCTCGTGAATGATATAGAGTTCTCCGTCCAAATGGGCTACGAGAAAAGTCGTATGGTAGAGTGCTGTGAATAATTTTTAACCACCGAGTGCTTTTTTACCATCCACCGAGTTCTCGGAGCGCTGACGTTCTTTCATATTCCAGTCGTCTCTTTCAACGCCATCAGTATGACGCACGAGTTGCCACTGGCAATACGATAATCAATATAACTTTTTGTGTGATGTTCATGTGGTTATCGCATCGGGATTTTTGGTGCTGAGCTTCAGTTGATATCGGTAACTTACGCAATATACCGTTCCTTTGTTCATGATGCTGATCAAGCTTCTCACAATGTGGCCGCTCCACTGCTATCTTCTAGACACTACAGCTGCTTTCAGCTTTTGGTGCCTGTGGTTACTGCGTGTTAAACTGCAAACTTCACTTATGTGCTTGCAGCATGTCCGTTTGGGTCTGTAATTTTCTGATCTATTTGATATTGAGCTTGTAATTTTATTTCTTATCTGCGCGGAGTGCTGCATACTAGCACTGAGTCCTTCGGACAGGTCGATCTGAAATAGTCTGCCTCCCCATCTTTAAAAAGAAAAAGCGACAGCGACAACAGCAACAAATCATGCGGTTAAGCGTGCATTTCGCATCACGTTTGTTTCGATTAAAAAAAAAAACTGCCCAGGAGAACGCAAATAGCATTGGCCTTGAATGTCTTTCTTTTGATATATGCTATGTCTACCTCGCATATCTCCACCTGTCTGGAATCGTCGACGGTGTATCGGTGAATGCGAGCTTGTACGTTGCTATAGGACAATGTTTCATCGTTGCAAGAAAGAAGTACAGTACCATTGTACAGGCAACAGCCTCTATGTTTAGACTGCCGCCATGGTCGGCCGAGGCGTTCCTAAAGCTATCCTCTGTGACTCAATGTTGCTATGGAAACTAACTCGCCTTCTCAGCTTAGAACCTTCACCAGTACATGGCGCGGCCAACCGGGCCAACCGCCTTTGGACGCGAAAAACACGTACACAGCGTGCTTTATTTTTATTTTTATTTTTTTTCTTGTTCCGTTCTTATTTCAGCTTGAGTTAATATACGTCACGATGTCGCGCCAGCACACGCACATTCCAACGCTTGTCGACGTCATCACAAGGCATAAAGCTTTCCTCCGTAGAAGGCATTCGCCTCAGGGAAGCGGTTATCACTATCAGTGAAAAATGTCAACCCTCGCTAACAGCGTCCGATAAAATCAGTCCCTCCGGCCTTTAACTGTGCAATCCCATTCACGAGCGATGAAGTAGGCTATTTGCACACGTCAGTTTTGAACACTGCATCTTCTTTCACAGCTCACGAGATCCTTAGAAAGTGGTGCATCCCTTTGCTTCCTTAAGTTCTTGCAACGAAAAAAAAAAAAGAGTTTGTGTAATGGAGGCAATACTTTGCAGTTGAGAAAATTTACGTTCTCGGATCGTAGGTACCGATTGAATGGCCTGCTTGTTGCGTCATTTTTCTTAATGTCTGCCCCTGGTTTATTTCAACAGCGGTGTGCGTACGTCGTGAAAGATAATTAGTGTGCCAGTCGGTCATTGTTTTTTTTTTCTTTCTGTAAGACATTCACTTTCATTTCGAGATTGAGTTACTTATATACGTACGTAGAGCATCGATAATACCATATTTCTGAAAGCCTCTCGTCGAGACCTCACTTAAGAAACACTTATTTAGGGACCCACCTTCTGTCTCGCTAAAACGACGCAGCATTGGGCAAGCCAGAGCTGGCTTTAGCCAGGCGTGTCACCCAGTTCCCAAAGCTAATGAATGGTGCGCTGTTGGGCAGACGCACGAGTAGAGCAGAGAAAATGATCCGAAGCTATGGCTCCGACGACAGAGCAGCCTTCGTAGACGCGGCTGAATACACACACAGAAATAGCTACATGGCAGTAGTCGTAGATCACACCCAAAAACCCCTTACAAGCGTGTCAGTTAATACCAAACATTCCGAGACAGCAGAGGAGGTAGCCATTGCACTAGCATTGGTCTCCACAAATGCTCAATACATAATTAGTGATTCTCAGGCGGCCATTGGAAACTATGCTAAGGGTAGGATCTCTCCTGAGGCGTGGCACATCATCATAGTCAACAAAGCAAAATTCTCTAACGCAGAGAAGAACGGCAGGCAATTGCTCTGGTTCCCAGCGCATACGACTCCAGCAATTCACGCAATCAACCCCAACGAGGTAGCACACCGCGAAGCTCGAGGTCTTATTCGCCGAGCTGAGCAAGGAGTGACTTCCATTGGTCAGGGAAACGCGGAGGAGGAGATCTGGAGAGAAAAAGACAGATTAACAAGATTTAGCGATATTACAAAATTCTATCAAAATCAGAGGCGAATGTTACCACCGCCTCACACTAAACTGAATAGAACTGAGTCCGTTGCTTGGAGGCGATTACAAACAGAAACCTATGTGAGTCCCGTGCAGTTAAAAATTTTCTACCCCGAGATATACGCCAGCGATATATGCAAGCTATGCAAGTCTGCTAGAGCCACCCTTCAACACATGTTGTGGGGATGCACAATATATCAAGAAAAAATGGCAGCCTCCCCGGAAAATCTACGGGCGCAGTGGTCGGCCACGCTGCTCAGCTCAGATATCGAGACCTCACTTAAGAAACACTTATTTAGGGACCCACCTTCTGTCTCGCTAAAACGACGCAGCATTGGGCAAGCCAGAGCTGGCTTTAGCCAAGCGTGTCACCCAGTTCCCAAAGCTAATGAATGGTGCGCTGTTGGTAAGCGCCTCCTGTCTGGCCATACGTAAAGCAGCCAGTGATGCAATCGTAAAGGCGCCAGCTAATCACACGCCTTTCTCGCAAGCGACAGGAATCGGGGGAACACGGCTGATCACTGGTTGAAGCGAGCAGCAGCAACCGCAACCCTGCACGTATTTAAAGAGCCACATGGATCTCTCCGCATCATCGCGATCGGTAGAGAGGGGTAAGAGAATGACAAACATTCCTTAAATAAAAGTACTCTTTTTTTTCAATGAAGCTTACTGCTCGGTGAGTTGGTTCATATTGCCTAAGAGCATTTGCCGTGGTTGAACGTGGTTAGACCTAGGGAGTCTACACGCAAGCGCTGTTTAAAACAGCGCTTGCATGTAGGCTCCCTAGTTAGACCAAGTTTGTCGCGCGATGGCATGGTTTTGCTTGCTTTGGGGAAGGACACAGACGCTGCTCGGCGCCGTCAGCAACTACCGCATCTACCATTGCACCCCAAGACAACACACAGACGCTGCTCGGTGCGGCAACAGCGGCGAGCGAATCGACCTTCATGCTGCGTCTCGCTTCAACGCCAACTAAGCGTCGGAACCACACCGCGTACGAAGCTATATCAGCACTCTGCGCACTTTGTCCACATCGCAGTTCGCTTTCAAGATATGGGCGCCCACGCGGCGTACGTAGCAGCCGCCGGTAGTGGCGGGCTAAGTCCCAGTTCGACCTTGGCTGAGCTTGAAGGTCAGATTTACGGAACCAAGCGTTTTCTGGGTTTGTACCTGGAGTAGTAGAGCTATCGCTCTAAAAAGATGCAGCAGTGCCTAAGTCAGACAAAAACGAGACGGTATCGACATGGACAAGCGTAAACTTGATTATTTCCGTCAGATGCTTCAATATAAGGAATATACCACACATGCGCAGTTTCTTTTCGATTTTATAGAATCAGCTATTGAATATGTATTTGCGGTGCTCTGTCGCATGACATTGTTATTTTTCGCCAGATTTTGTTGCTCGCTAAAATATCAGGGGTTTCACTTTAAATGCAGGTGAAGCTTCAGTAACATCCCTTTTTGGGGGATAGGTCCATACTAGGACTTATGCAACCACTGTTTTAGGTGTGTTTAAATTCTTTTAATGCGATGCATTCTTTTTTTAAATTCTTTTTCATTTTTTTAAGACAAATTCAGGACTTGGGAAAGAGTCACGTTGCCATGATCCGTCAGCAAGGAAGTGCCTGATGTCTAGAATAATATTTGGCCAGTGATCAAAATTTTGTTTCTGTCGCAAGCACCAAGCGCGCCTCAAAGAAGTGCACGACCGTCTGCGGCAAATGGTATAGCAAATGGTGTGACACGATGTAATAACTACTACGACGTTGTTTTTTTTTTTTTTTTTTTTGGAAGAATGCATTCGCTAGCTATACAAACCGGATATGAAACTTTGAACGGGGGTTCATTGTGATCTTCAGTCAGAGAAGAAAAACAAGTTGATTTTTTCTTCAAACTTTTGTCATCGCTGCAGCTTTGTACTGGCATAAGAAAAGACGCACGCGCTAAAATGTAGAAGAAGCAGAGAACCGACGTTTGTGTTTGCCTTTGCTCCTAGAAATAAATCGGAGAATTGAAAAAACCAGAACAAAACGAAAAAAAAATGAGAACCCCGCTACATTTCACGGAACGATTTGCACACACAGAAACGGCGTCTAAGCGAGAACGAGATACGACGGGACGAATAAGAGCAAAGAAACAAATTTAATTATATAGAGAAAGAAAACAGTTTTCGAAGAGGTGTTTGCGTTTCACTGCAGTGCCTACGACTGGTCCGGATTCCACGCCCGTGGCAGGTTGCCATGGTGACGCAAGAATTGCGGCTGAACTAGGCTCCGGTGCGACTCGAGCTGCTTTTTCACCCCCGTAGCCGTCGGTTTTGCATGCGGGTGCTTCTGTTATCCGTGGCAGCACGCGCATGCAACGTGACGCTTAGATCTCGTGAACACAATTGTCGTACACGAAAAAAGAAAAAAAAAATAAGTTTGATACCTCTCCGTCAATATCCCTCTCCTTTCCGGGTTCTCAGATTACATGTCGCTTTCTACTCTTGTACAGCATTGCTTGTTTCAACTCACTCCCTTCCTTTGAAGAAGCAGCGGCAGAAGAAAACAGCCGCAGTTTTAGAGCTGGAAAATCAATTCGAGAGAGATCCGTGGTTGTGTAGTGTCTCCCATGTGGCTGGCTCTGGTGTTCGCAAAAGTCTTATTCGTTCCTCGTTGCAAATGGATGACGCACCTCCAGGCTGTAGCTGTGTCTGCGAGGAGTCCTTCGAACGTTTGCCTCCGCATCTGTCCTCTCTATGACGACTTTAAGGTCTTCTACTTCGGTGCGGATACTTATTGCTCTCTGTCTCTCTCTACGCTCATTTCTCTTTGTTGATCTCATAAACCCATTTCTCCTCTGCAAGATAGCAATATGGACGTGCGTCTATCTAGCCTCCCCGCCTACGCGATGGCAACACGCGAAGACGCGTATGGAATCCGCAAAATGACGTATGTGATTCCTTTGTGACGTATGCGATCCGCAAGATAAGCGTTTACACTCGAGTTTAAAACTATGCTCTTGCTACCACGCCTAGTTAATAGGGAGTTTTAGTATAGCGGAAAACGCTTACGTTAGCATTAGCGTGCGACGCAACGCTAACGCTAATGCAAATACACTTGGGCGCCATCTCGAGGCGGCTACAGCAAACATGAGCAAACCCTCTCGTCAAGCCTACTCCGCCGCTAATCGAGAACGTATATCGAAAACAACGTCCATTTGTCACCTGTACGCCGCTGTCGAAGCATCATCACATAAATCTAAAGCAAACACGAGCATTAGTGGCGAACGAATGAGCCGAATAGTGCAGGCCGACGACTCGATAGATCCGAAGTGAACGGCTCTCGCTTCAACAGGCGCCGCCATCTTGCCCTACGTATGGAATCCCTTGCGTGCGTTAGCGTTGAACGCTATATTTCATAAATAGCGTACGTACGTAAGAGTACTGGCTACGTTTACGTTCTGCGCATGCGCAGTTTGCAGCACGCAACGCTAACGCTAACGCTAAATCCTTGCGTTTGCTGTTTTCCGCTATACTAAAACTCCCAATTGCTATGCATGATAACTGCACGCAAGTTAGCTACTACAGACGCGAACCCAAGTTCTCGCCAGTTGTCTCAGTCCGCTGGAGAACGCGTAACAAGGGATTGAGACGCGCATCGTGCATTTCGGGGACGTCAGTGTCACGTCATCAAGACACCACGGGCAAAGCATATTTGGCCCGCCAGAACAATATTTCTCGTAAAACCACGCACTTAACTTCAAGTAACTGTGAGCTCAGAATGGCATGTGTGTATTGCTGCCACGCCCTTGCGCGTAACGGTAATTTTTTTCCCTTTTACTTTAATTTCTCGCGCATTCGTTATGCCTTCGCGCAGTGTAAACAAATTCTCAATCATTCATGACAAACTTGCAGCAAGAAAATGTTGGTCACAGTCGCAGTTTTTCATGCTGCACTGACGCAACCTTGGATTTACGCGTCAAGCAAACAAACCGCAATTAACCTCGCTGACCTCAAGCCGTGTCCCTAGAGATAGACAGGAAGAGCAAACCCGCACAGCCTATAGGTAAGTCCGTACTTCAATGCAGCGTTGTTCAAACAGCGCGCGCGCCTGATGTAGCAATGTTTGCAGGGCGCGGGCCGCTACGCCCAACAGACTGCATATTCCGCGTTGCAGTCAATGGGCGTAGGGTCGATGGCAATAAGGGCGTCATGCTTCGAAGGCCAAAGCCGGTCCGCCGCCGAGCAATCAAGCGTCGGGGGGACCCCGAAATTGCCGGAGCTTTGCGTCGGGCTCGAGGACCCGACGGCGAACGCCGCGTGGAGATGAAATCAATGTATCCAGGGGGGGAGTCACAACACCCTCTGCTTCCCTACTTGCAAGAACCTCAATCTCTGGCCTGCGTCACTGATTGCAGGGCTCGGGGCTACCGACCAGCCGTCATGATTCGTTGGAAGACGGCCTCGATATATATAGACGACGTGTGGTGCTGCTGCCGTCGATGCAAAGATGCGGATTACACCCCCCCCCCCCCCCCTCCTAGTTAGCCCGGAGGATTCGAGCTCTGTAACTAGCAATGCTTCGTTGCGCATGTTAACAGTTAATGCGTCCTAGCTGAAACCTAGGATGAACCTATACGCAGTCCTCTGTTCTGTTAAACTGACACCGCCGAAAGTGAGTTGATGAAATGCAGTAATTATGTGCTTGGATATATCCTCCGGGTTTGATTCTTTAACGGTATAGACTGTTGAGCTTTTCGTTAGTGTGGGGAAGGAAGAGACACTGCAAGGCCGAATCACGGTATTTAGGGCAAGGCTGATCTAGAAATGGTGTTTACAGAGAGAGCGATAAGGGAAGGACAAATGTCTTCGGAGGTGGTTGTTTAAGATAAATCTGTGATCGCGAGTGAAGTTCGCTTTCAAAAAACAAAGGTCTTCCGGCAAAATTCTAAACGAAATTTTTTTTCCTGAGTCAGAGATGATGGCAGACAGCGTCAGTTCAAGTCAATTATGAAGCCATTGACAACGTTCTGTGCTCTAAAGCAAAGTTCTGGTGCTGTAAAAAAAGTTCGTAAGTGGCTGGATGTATGCATGAATGTTAGTAGCTGTTTTCGTAACGCCCACTGTTTTTGTGTTGGCATGATGGAGAGTGTCGACCTCATGCAACTTTTAAGATTGAGACCAGACCACACTACATCTCCTACCCTACTGCCCTCTTTCGACCAGGAAAGACGGACTTTGCAGTGCTACATTAATGTGACCAGGACTACAGAGCATACAGATATTGAAACAGTGGGCTGGACCATCACGTGCAGAGAAAGCCAGCCGAGCCTTGCTGCACTGAGTCGTCTCCAGTCGTCTGCATTTTAAGACGACTGGGTTTTAATTGCGTGGTGAACGCTGTTGCGTGTGCGTGAATATCACTTGTTATCTATTTTCTTTTATTTTTCATTTTTCTTCCAGCTTCCCTTTCCACTAGTGTAGGTTAGCAAACCAGTACAACCTAGTCAACCTCGCAACCTTTATTTCTTCTCTCTCTATTTTTTTTTTCTCTGTATCTGCCTTTCAAAGAACTCATCTAAATAAATCTTGCGGCCACTTCTGTCCTCCTTCTCTCGGCTTTTGCTTAAACCTACACTGAGAGTCGGAGCGGCCGCTTGGCGTGTATCGTTAGCGCGATCCAAACTATGTAGGATCGCAACAATCAGGTCACTATTCTCGCTCTTGGGCCGTTGCCTAAAGCGCAGTTGGTGAGCTCGTATCGTTTGGCTCCTGTGTCGCGGCTCAGACCTGAAAGACGCCTGCGTGATTTTAGAGACGGGAAGAGGGCGGCTTCGAGGAAATGACACTGGAAATAGCCACTGGTGATGATTACAGCGAGGTCGGTGGACGAGTTTCCGGTAACACCATTTCAACGCTCGTTGGTTACGTCAAGAGCGGGACATATATACCGCATTCAAACGAGTTTAAGCCGCCAATGTTTCTAAGCATATCTGGTTTTGCGAGTAAAGTATTCGTTTATTTACCCAACGCAGTGGTTAATTGGCTATGGTGTGGTGCTGCTGAGCACGAAGTCGTGGGTTCAATTCCGGCCGCAGCGGCCGCAGTCCCATCGGGGCGGAGTGTAAAAATGCTTGTTTACCGTGCATTTGGTGCACGTTAATGAACCTCAGCTGGGCAAAATTAGAATAGAGCCTCCCCATTACGCCGTCTCTCACGAACAGGTCGTTATCTGGCGCATAAGAACACCAGAATTTTAAAAATTTTGTTTTATTAGTGCGGACAGCAGCTGTGAGTTGGAGACCAGGCTAATCATGTGTTTTCTTCATGCTCATTTTCATACACAAAACGGCGGAATAAAGAAAAGTTGCCAACAAGGTGTCGATGCAACGATGCAGCATTTTCTAAAATCCGGCCATTATAATTACTGCGATACAGCCGCTTTCTTTTTTTTTTTTCAAGGAAAGAAACAGTATGTTTTCCGTCAGAGAACTCATCTTTTGCATCATACAATTGCGCTGATCGAAATGCGCGGTGTTACCACATGTATTGTGCTGGGACTCAGACCCTACCACACTTGATAAGCGATGCTCGGGCAGACCAATGCCGGCGACTTCTGCAAGGCGAAGCCTTCCTACATGGTATCTCTAGATACGCTTTTTCGCCATGAAATAACATGACGAAAAACAGCGCGAGAAATACGGGACAGGATTTGCTTTGTTTTTTTTTTTGTTTTGTTTTTTAAGCAAAGAAAGCAAGCATATCCAGGGTCTTTAGGTCCCCTCTACAACAAGCAACACAAGTGGGACGTCACGTCAGGTAGTCGAATCGTATGCAACAGTCGTGCATTCACAATTTCAGTTCAGGCAAACAAAGAATCGCTGGAGTTTGGCCGACCTTGTCTCGTTTTTTTTTTTTTTTTTTTTTTTTCGCCCTGTTTCCCCGTAATGAAGCCATACCAACAAGCTCAAGTTCAGACCCCTGTATCAGCAGAACCCGAAAGGGTCTACTTTAGCCATTGCTTGGGTTACGTATGGTGGTAACAGATATAGTTTAAGTATTCGCTGTCGCTCTTTATTGTGAAAAAATGTGATGCTATAGGAAAACAATTGATGGTGTGTCAAGCCTTCTTAGAAGACTGGCGGCTTAATGCTATTCGCAAGTGATCTGATAGTTAGTGCATAATTTTTTAGTGTTATTTGATATATTGATTATTATATAATCCGCTCATACCCAGTGGCAAATACCCTGTGACCCACAGGAGGAGAAGGGGTGTTGCTCGCTGCAGGAGGTGCTAACCTTGCAAAAGTTTCCGTTGAAGGTCATGGAAGAAAGAAGTTCAGTGAAGAGCGTCACATTCCCAGAGTTCTTAGTCTCCTCTACCTGCCACACTCTAGGAAGTTGAACGCTCGACTGCGAAGCTAGTGCTTCGTCCTTTGGCTTATGCTGCTATTCGTACATACTGGTTGAAAGCCACCGAAGGCAACGCGTCGTTTTAGTCAATCGTGACGAGCCGGTAGGTTTTCTCCGACACTGTTGTGGTCGACCCACTGAGATGGATCAGTGGCTAGGACATTGCGCTGCTGACCACGAGGTTGCGGGTTCGCTCCCCGGGTGCAGCGGCTGTAAACACTGGCCCGCCCAGGAGCGTGACCTCCCGTGCTTATAGCGAGGTGTGCTTTGGCATGGCGTGTCGCTGGTTCTCGGTGGGCCACTGTGCCATCGTTTCACGATATAAAGCACACCGCTTCCGAAGAGAGCGGTCGACGGAAAGACGGATGTGCGTTTGTGAAAAGGGAAAACTCTCACCACTTCTTTTTCGAGTGCGACGCACGTCAAAAGTAAGCTTTAAGCTCGGGGGCATCTATCCAAAAACGTGATAACACAGAAATTATCTTTTCTCGGGTTTATCTTCCGAGAAATCATCTTTTTTCGGAAGCTAAAGCTTCTGTTAATGCGGGTGTATATGGTACGAAGGTTATTATTATTATTATTATTATTATTATTATTATTATTATTATTATTATTATTATTATTATTATTATTATTATTATTATTATTATTATTATTATTATTATTATTACTGCTGCTGATACTTTAGTTTTTCTATTTTCATTTTCTATGGACTTAGTACAATCCTGTCTCCTGGGAGAGCCTGCTCTGGGTAGCCTACCTTCCCGTCCTCCAAAGTTAATAAACAAACAGCAAAGAACGCACGTTGGCGCCAACATCGCGATACCGAGAGCACTCCAGCCAAGGCTCGCGTCTTGGAAGTCGTGCTAAACGCGATAGTACTTACGTGTGCTGTCCGTCGCGAAAGTGGGAAGGCCGTTGCTGCTGTTGCCGTTGCTGCTGTTGTCCTTTTTATTTTTTTTTCCTTTGCCTCCACTGAGCCAATCCTAATGCTTGCGCATAAATAAATAAGTAAATAAATTAATTAAAAAATTAATCGCTCGCTCGCTCACTCACTCACTCACTCGCTCGCTGACTCACTCACTCACTCACTCACTCACTCACTCACTCACTCACTCACTCACTCACTCACTCACTCACTCACTCACTCACTCACTCACTCACTCACTCACTCACTCACTCACTCACTCACTCACTCACTCACTCACTCACTCATTTTCTTCGCATGCCCATATAAACCAATGTTTCCTTTGCTGTTCCGCTCCTGGGTCGTGAATCAGGTAACGCTGGTCGAGTATTATACCGACGCTATCACGGAGGCTGCGTTTGAATAGCTTCAATGAAAGGGTAAACATTCAATCATAGAGCATTCATCGCCAACAAGATTCTTGGGTAGAGAAAGCAACAGCAAAAACAAAGCCCGTCAACTTCCTCGTGAGACTAGGCCGAGCTTCGCAAGCGCCTTCTAAACAAGCCCGGAAAGCTCCTTCAGAACATGCAGTAAAGAAAACTAAAATCCTAAGTTCGGTACGCGAGGCGGTTTACCACAGAAGAAGTTGGATCAACTCCTTTTAAAAGCGGTCTTTATAATGAAAGGCGCGCGTGCGAGCTGGCAGTCAGCCTCAGCGATATTTCCTGAAGTTGTGAAAGGGTATGCTAAAGGAATTTCGTTGCTTTTACCTTTTTTTTTTCGCGATAACGACCAGAGAAAACGGCCCACGTCTCCGTATATTCTGTTTAGCCGGCGGCACTTCGGCGGAGAACATCGGGAGACCGCCCCTTTCGCACGAAAGAGGTTATAACCATCGCGCGTGGATGGCACTCGGGGCCCGAAGCTGTGCTTCGCACGCTTATACTGCGCTGGTGGTGGTAGAGGCGTGCCGTGCCGGTCGGTCGTAATGATGCCTTAAGTGCCGCTCGGAGGAGAAAAACCCCTAGATGTTTCAGTCCGCGAACTTGTTTATTATAGGACGTTTCGGCAAGACATCGACGCCGTATTTTCTCGAATATAGCTAAACACTCGCGAATATGGCGTCCAACTCCTCATTGCGAAAGAGCCCGAAAAAGTATATTCGAGGATTGTTCGCTCTGTCGTGCGACTGGGGAGTGGTGCTGGCCGTGGTGGTTGACGCTCGGTTAAAATCTTCTTCTCCGCTTTGTCGACAAGGTCTGGAACTCTCCCCCTCTTTCACTGTACGCTGGTCACTTCGTGCAGGATCCCACTTTGAAGGGCATCGCGGGCACCGCAACTTTCGCAAATAGAATTCAGAAACTCAACATATGTGCAAACTTCTTTGCATGGCACAACTCTCACATGGAACTGATAATTTATTCCAGCGAGGACATTGGATATTTAGGAGAGAGGGGGTTCGGCACACCTCCTAATGTTCATTCGTGATACAGGGTTGGCAAGTGTATGGCTAGCCGTGTAGGTCTTCTTGGTGTGGAAAACGCTCAACGTATTGGGCTCCGCGTCAACTTGTTTTTGACACCTGGTGTTGTTAGCTGGTGTTAGATACGGACCCTATACCTGGCATCGGTCAAATTCTTCGACCGCAGCCACTCGCCGTCGCCTCCCAATCATGGTGCGCAGGTGCGCGTTGACCGGGATATCGGGCTCGTCAAACAGCTTGGCAATCCCACCCTCGTGTGCACCGAGTGGAGCTTTTGCACAACTCCCGCACTCAACGGCAAGATCTAACACTGGACTGCGACGTGTTTCAGACCGTACTGCGGTTGATAAGAAGCGTACAAATGGTGCGATTGCTGGCAACGTTTGCAAGTCTGGGCCCACTTGCAGCAGGCAACACCCCTCCTCCTCCTCCTCTTTTTTGTTTTCGGGATAGCACGCGTAGGAGGAGGTAGGTAGCGGCGACCACTAGAATTGGCGTCAACGAACTCTACTGCGCACATCTCGATATTGTTGTTGTCAGCAGCGGTCTGTCATTGTCGATCACTACACTCTTTGATATTCGTGCGTACCTCTGCCTTCTTTGGATCTCAATGTTGTTATCACTTACGACGCGCTTTGTCGTGTTTCTGCCGTTTCATTGGGATAGCAATTATATGGACACTCCAAGTGGATTTCTACCGTCGGCGTCGCCGTCGCCGTGAGGTTCCGTATGAAGTCCAACGGCGATGAAATCGTACCGCGCTCCGTATGCTGTATGTGCGAGTGAAAACGCGCGAGGGACGCACGCTTTCACGAGGAGCGAACGCACGGCGGAGAGCAAACGCGACTTCTTCCGTTGCGCGAAAGGCCGTGGGGGGACGGGAATGAGGGAGGGAGGAGAGGCAACGTTTAGTTGCGGGACCAAATGCGTATTTATATAAAAACGTTGCGAGGCGAGAAGGTGGTAAAGACTTCCCACGCTGCTCGACGAGTGTCCTGGCTGTTCTGATCTCGCCGAAAACCTCCGAGCCACCACCAGAGGCACCGGCAACAGTCACCAATGCCGCGCGCGTTCGGTGCGAACGCGGGGAGAACGCCGACGGCGTCGACGACAGTTCTGCGCGTTGCTGGTGCTGCTACATGTACAATTTTATACAGCGATAAATCTACTATCCTTACTTCGTATAGCTCTCTACTAATATGCTATCGCAATTGATGCCTCGCCTTTCGCGTGAAACTGCGACATTTTTGAGCTCTCGATATCTGACAAACTCCAGTCTCCACGATCAGTACAGGTCCGTCAGGTTTGAAACTACGAATCTCGTTTTACGAGTCTGGGGCCAAATTCAGCAAAGCTTTTTGTTCGTAAGTGCTCTTTATGGTGTCCCAACCACCGTCGCTACTATTACGTGCCAGCCGCATGATTGACCGGGATTTGCACCTGCAAACACTTGCAGCGTATGAGTTTCCTGCAAATTTGGGCCGAGGGTCCGAATTCACTAAGCTTTTCGCTCTTGAATGCTTGTTTCCATTGGTCGGCTGTCTTCAGTAGTGAATGTCCGGCATCAGGATTGGCTGGAATTTGCTCTTACTCTATTCTATCGTTACGGCTGGTTATGAGTAATCAGTCAGTCAGTCAGTCAGTCACTCAGTCAGTGAATCAATCAATCAATCAGTATATCAATCAATCAATAAATCATTCAATTAATCTCTTCGAACTCATTCCGAACGGTGTACGCCTGTGTCAACTCTAGTCCCGTAGTTTTCCGCGTCTGCCGGTGATAGATGGCTCCCGCGTAGACGTTGTCGCCCAAGTGCCGCCGACGCAAACAAAGGCTCCCCCTTCCCGATGAGTCAGCAGTGCGCCTCATACACAGCAGGCTCCGCTGATGTCTCGCCGATGTCATAACCGCTCGGGCCACTCGTTATTCTTCGCTTCGTTTTCCTTCCATTCCGTTCGTTTATTTTTGGTGGTCGCCCATCTCGTCACCGGTCTCCCGATGTCTTGCGTTCCGCGCAGTTTGCCCCCATTAGGCTAATGCCTGTACTATACGGTGGCACGACGAGTCGCGCCGCAGAGCCAACCGCCGCCTGTCGATGGTAGGGGAGAAAGGGTGGGTGCTCGCTGTACGTTTTGTGCAAACCGATGAGCCTTATCCCGGTTTCTGGGCAAGCGACTGGTCGTGGCAAAAACAAGAGCGACAGATATGGGGGACCACCTCCGCACGCCAGCCGCGAACAAGGGTGCAGCTCTCACGATAAAGGGTCGGTGTGCCGCATGAATAAGAGGTTCAGGTCGGTTGGCTGGTTTAGACGTCGATGGAAAGACCGGGTGACGCGAGGTTAGGGCTGGCTGAAGAAATAAAAAAAAAGAAGGAACAGATGAGGGAGAGAGACATTGGTTGCAAGTGAGGTGGCTATAGTGTTGAATTCTAGAGCATTGATCTTTGTGAGGCGAATAGGGAAATCACGTGCAGTCACGCAAGCGCCCGTAGTGTAAGCATAACACACATGCTGCGTACATGCTGAGTGCATTCTCGTTTGCTTGTTCTTTCTTTTATTTGGAGACAATGTCTTACCTGACGAGTTACCGCGGCTTGTCCGTACCGGGCATGTCAGTTTGTAACTTGTTTCTAGCCTCTTTTATGGGCCGATCCCGAAGACAGTGCACTCTAGATATAACTGGCACTGGGGCCACTTGTCATGTACTATACAATAGGGTAGGTGATCCTGAGGTTATTGGGTGTTCTCCACCTGACATTTGCAACTGGAGCCATTGGGTATATGATGACTATGACGACGATGATGATGACGATGATGATTGCGATGATCATGACAAAAACTTGGAAGGCGATTCTACCTCTTGTTGGCACCGATCAAACGTTGTCACTTCAGCACGGCTCTCACAATAAATCACACAGTTCGTACACTCCATTCTCACCTTCAACCCGCCCAGAAAGACATTGTATTTTCTAGACTTCAACTAGACGTTATATTGTTTTTCAACCTCTCTTTTTTTTTCCAAAGTTTTGCTTGATCTGTTCTAGAGGATGTCCTGAAAAAAAAAAAATCATCACGTGTCAGCTGCCTAGAGTGCAAGCAGGAAAAGTATACTTTTCCTGCTTGCTGTACTCACTCTGAGATCCTTTTTTTTTTTAAGTTTGGTTTAGCGGTCTTTAAAGCACAACGCCACATTTTTCTTATTCTTTCCTTAATGTATAGCTTGCGAAAGGCTACCGGCATATGCGACGGATTTGCTTTATTTTGGAGAACGGGCCCGTCAGCCGACAATATATGTGTAGTTTTTAGTTTTTGTCAGTTTACAGGCCTAATAAGGCTGGTCTAATTTTTTTCTACGCATTCCTTATTTCCTATTTGAGAAGAACGCCGAACCACAGTTCGGAAAGCGAATCCTCCACGGAACAGTTGCTGTGACATCGCTAATCAAAAGTTTATTGCGAACTAAATAATGGGAATAACCATGATAGTGTTGCAGAAAACTACCCTGATGACAAAGGATACATACTGTGCGTTCGCTTAACAAGAGTTAGTGCAAGAGTATATACAACCGCTCAACTTTTTTTTTTCACGCAGTAGTTGCGTGTCGGCAAATAAAAGCAAGGAAGCCACATTAACAACAGCGTAAGCAGATTGGTTGTATAATTTCGTATTACTGTATTCCATTTGACACTACTGAATATTTGAAACTGTTCTAAGAAAGAAAAAGGAGACAGGACAGAAGAACTGGAGCCTGGTACCCGTCGGGGTGCCTCAGTCAGCTAAGGCGTTGCGCTGATGAGAGCGAGGTAGCGGGATCGAATCCCGGCCGCAGCGGCCGCATTTCGATGGAGGCGAAATGCGAAAACGCCCGTGTGCTTGCGTTGTAGTGCACGTTAAAGAACCCCAGGTGGTCAAAATTAATCCGGAGCCCTCCACTACGGCGTGCCTCATAATCAGAACTGGTTTTGGCACGTAAAACCCCAGAAAGAAAGAAGCCTGGTGTCTGCAACTAGAAGTTTCCGCAATCAGTAATCCAAACAACCTGAACGCAGGTGTATGAGTTTGTAAAGAGAATTTACTTCAGCATAGCAACTATAGCATACAAGTTAACATTACAGACAAAAATAAATGGTACAGCAGGTACGGCACGAACGTACGTAATAAAGGAAAGGGCAGAAAAAGAAAGACTGTTTCCCAATGTCACCTAATGAAGACGCTACACTTACGTACAAGGATATAATTGAACACATGCACAGTTCTGCAATACACAAAGCTTGCAAGTGAAAAATCTCACAGTAATTTTATGAGAAGTAACTGATGTAAGTTTAGTAATGAAGAGGCCTTAAGCGCCAGGACCAATGGGTCCTGCACGTAACTCCAGACTCGACTTATGACGCCGGTGCCCTAAATTTATGCTTATACGAAACGTATCTATTAACTAATAAATCCACCGCCCCGCTGCTATGCATCGACGCCGGCTCGGCAAGCAGATGAGGCCCCACGACTCCTGCGGGAAAGTATAAGCGGCCCGCCCACGCGTCCACTTCACTTCGGGATTGTTGCGTACACCGGTCACGGCACGTGGCGAGAACATACGTTACGAAACGAAAGGGCTTATGGTCTGTGGGATAGGATAGAAGGGATATGGGTCTCTGTGTTTTGCTGGTTACGACGATCTTCCGCCGCTCTGGTGCTTCGTTTTGCCGCCGTCCGGTTAAGCTCACCCGTGCGGGCTCCCTTTTGATCTAACGGCGCTTCTCTTCCCCGCATCACGTGGTCAGGTCAGGTGGAGTCCTTAGCGCGTGAACCGAGAGGCAACAGAGTCGTTGCTTCGGCATTAGCGTCGGCTCTGAGCGTTGGCGGTTCGTACACACGCCTGACCCGTGAGCCGTTTCGATCGGTGATGCCCACCTTCATTCCGGCTGCCGCCCGCGCGCTCCACCCAGTCCTGCACAAACGCCCACATCCTATATATATATATATATATATATATATATATATATATATATATATATATATATATATATATACGGAGTGGGAGTGTGTCGAGCCGTGCTCGCAATGCCATGATCAGCAGACGTGGCGGTTGAATTGGGAATGCGTGACTGCCATGTATAGAAGATAGCGCAAATGGTCGTGCCTTCTTTTTTCTTTTGTCTTTGCGTTTTCGCTCTTCTCGTGGAACGCGTGCATTGTTATCAAGTGAGCGAGCCGACCCGGCTTTTCATCTCCCCGCACCGTGAATGCTGTGAATTTCCATGAGGATGTTTCTCTTTGAGACAGCGTGAGACCAATCGAAGGAGCGAGTTGATCTTTGCCTGTGGATGTTTTTTTTTTTTGTTCTGCTTCTTGTTTTCATTTCCACGAAGAGAATAAACGAGTGTTCGCTCATGTAGCCTATAGACTACGCCGGCACGTGATACGGAGAACCAGCAGTGAGTAGAAAAAGAACTGCTCTTTATGTACACACGTGCTAGTTTTAAATAAATAAAGAAGGAGAGAGACACGGTGTTCATCAAGACGTTCGGAGAGACATATTTGTTGTTGTTTTTTTGTCAAAGTTCCAAATATAGGCCAGATACATTTTTTTATATGCGCGCAGGTCCTCTAGCTCCAAGAGAGAGAGAGAAAGACATGAAAATCAAATAGAGGGAAAAGTGGAGACGTCAGCCATGACGAGCGTCCATTTTTCTACCCTTCGCAAAGTGTAAGAGAAAGAGGGATAGAAAGAGGAAAAGATGGAGGGAATGATCACTTTGCACACGCACTAGGACGCACAGAAGGGCTACACTCGATCGCTGAGACTGGTGTTCCCCAATAAGCGCAGCAGGGCACGAACAGCTTTCGGCGCCATTGACGGATGGGGTCATGGGTCCAAAAGTTTTCCTATCAGAAAATGTCCTAAAGTCTAGTCGGCTTACTTGGTGGTCTGTAAAGAGCTAGAGCTGCGCTGGGCTGGGCCTGTTGTGTACTTGCCCTCAGTACGACGCTCAGAGCAGTTCTAGCTCCAAGAGAACGCGCGAGAGATAAGGAAACAGTGATAAGGCAGGGAGGTTAATCAGACGCGCGTCCGGTTTGCTACCTGCACTGAGGGAAGGGGCTTAAATAATAAATAGAGGGAAAGGAAAGATATAGAACACTGCATGAACGCTGCCGCTTCATCCGAAGGGCACATCGACACCACAGTTGGCCATAGAGGTAAAAGTCAGTTTCTAAGCTTGACGCATTGGTCCTGGGCATAATCTTTGTTTCGATATTGATTCGTTGGCCTCAGATTGATAACTCGAGCGGACGCCCTCGGCTTTCTATTATAAACGCTCTCCCCGTTCCAGGTGCTGCTTTTCCTAGGTTATTCGCGTGTGTTTCCGTAGTGCTTCGTTATCAATGTGATAATTGACCGGTCCAGACTACACGTTGTGAAACAACCTAATATAGGCTTGAACTACAGGTCATTTGTATAGGGTTCTTGCGAAGGTGCAGAAACAACCCGAGCACTTAAGAGGACGTAGCCATGAACGTCTGCATCGCGTTCATACATTACGCAACATGTTTGCGCACCATCGCGAAAGAGTGCTGAGTAAGAAAATAAAACGAAATAAGAACGCTTCAGTGCGTGCTATGAAAGTCTCCCTCCGTAATCCTGTCATCGCCTTTCTTCTTTTATTTCTGTAGTTCGTCAACAAATTTAGGCCCAGCCACGTTTATCATCGTACATCGTTATATACATAAAGCGCCGTTATTTACATCTCACGGAGAAGCTTAACGTCAACCCGCTGACAGTAGTACATAATCAAGCTTACCTCCCGTGCCCCCCTGCGAATGGTCCTACACTCAGCTTTTTTCGTGCTTCGTAGATCGTCATTAGTGAAAAACAGCAAAGTGAGTGAAACGCTGCAATTTCTTTTCGCTTGAGTTGCCACGTGGCATAACGTCCTAATGGAGTTAAATATAAGCATGCAGCGCACTTTGAGGGCGCCAGCATTAGCATTTCAAAGTTTCAAAGGATTGCGTTCCCGCAATTCTTTGGTCCACAGAAGTCAAGCGCAACTCAATGTTTCTGACAGGCGTCGTTCTTTCAGACGAAACGAACCGTCACTTTAGTGCATAAAATAACATATCTGTCACAGCCGCCATGTAGGTACATTTTCCGCGAAGGTCGGGCGATTTACATACTGGGTAAAGCTTGTTAAACCGCTTTGATTTTGTTCAAAACGGCGCTGAACCACTTTGCGCCCCTTTATTTTGTTTTGTATTTCTTTTTTTCTTTTTTTGTGAGATGCTGTCGTGCGGGTCATGAAGAATATTTCGGTAAACTGATGTCAGGCGAACGTCAGCATCGCAATGACGTGGGCGGCGAACGGCTACGCGAGCTTACAAGAGACGGTCGGGAATTTGGGTTAAATTTTATTTCGGCTGGAACCGAAGCGCGAGAAAAAGAGTTTATCAAAAACTAAGCAACCCCAGCGTCAGCCTTTTGCGCCGTGTTCGTGTTTTTGTTCCCGTCTTTATACCGATTCGAGCCTCTACGTCGGCGACAGCACGAAACTTCAAGGGGAGAACATTTGCAAGCGGCACATGTAGCAGCAACAAAGAAACGCAGAACATGCGAGCAGAAAACGCGCATCGGGGGATCAAAGCTCAGAGGCTTCGAAGGGCTATTACCATAAGGCGAACAGCATGCAAAGCAGCTTTGCGCGAGGGGGAATCAGTGTTGTTCTGAACGAGAACAAAGTGTAGAGCTTACAGCTGTTATCCCGGCATCGTGTCGCTAGCCTGTCATTACTTGTCCGAGCGCTATCGTCGAGGCTGTGTAATAGAAAATTATTATGATATAAAGAGAGGCGAAAAGGGGGAGGGAAGGTAAAGAGAGGACAAAATTGGAGAGTACCAGGAGAATATCTCCGCTCGGGTACGCTGCTTTACTGGGAATGGGACAAGGGACAGAAAAGATTAAAGGAAAGACAAAATAGAGGAAAGGGGAAACTACCTGAGACAAAGCGCTATCGCACACACGCTGTTACAGTGTCACATAATCCGACACACACCGCCATGGTGTGTCGCGCACTACTCCCATTTCTGCGGGAAACTGAATGGTGACGCACGTTCACGGCACGAAAAGAGATGCTGAGGCGGAGAAATTGTCAGCGATGCCTGCTAGGTTAACCACGTCTGTAGCAACATCTTCACGACCACCGCCATCACTATCACACAGTATCACGCACAGTGTCTCAGGATCACACAGAATGATACACGTATACAGCGTCGCAGTGTCTTATACAGTATGCCGCAGCGTTATACTATAGTCACCGTCTGTCTCACAACCCGCTCTCTCTTAAATAAACCAGCAGTGCCTTTAGCGCAGTTCGCGCTGACGTCTGTCGAGTGCAGGTTTCAAAAATCCCGATTTTTTGAAAGTACAAGCGATTGTCCAGCTCGTCCACTGTAGAGAGAAAAGCGCTGTACTTTGGACGTTAGAACAAGGGTACTCACGAAAGAAGGTACGTGATCGTATTGCTGCACCCGCAAAAGTCGGAGTGGGGCTACTGAGCATTCACGTGCACCGAACGTGCACCCAATTCACCGTACACGAGCGCGTTTGCATTCCGCCTCCATGAGAACGTGACCTCCGCGGCCGGGATGGAACTGTTCACCTGGAGCTCAGCAGCGCAACGCCATAACCACCGGGTTACTGCGGCAGGTGTGAAAAAAAAAAGCAAAAAAGAAAAGAAAGGAATATTTCTCAAAATAAAATGCGTCATAAAATGCGTATAGTGCGACTTACACACAACCTGCAGACATGATAGCATCGGATTGTAATTCAAATATACGAGAAAGCATAATTCTGTTACGTGGAAACTCAAACACAAACTCCTTTTTCCAGCTGCCGATTTTTTGGGGCGAGCACGCCACGAAAAATCCCGACTAACTTCAGGCTAACAGCTTTGCTGCAAAACGATAAAGGGTAATAAGAACGAGCAATTTCGTGACGTCCTTTCTTATGGGTTTAAGGAGGCAGCGCAACTGTTGTTTTCAGTGCGCTAGAACTCGGCTCGCGTTTACGATGCATAGTTACACACAGATCTTTCTATATCCATCGTAAATATAATATCAAAAGAAGTTATCTGTGAATTATGATCCCCAATGCGGGCAACTATTTGTCTTAATGCGCCAGCGTAGCAAACAGACCCGGAGAACATAAGGAAAAGATATGGAAGCAATGTATATAGCCTATCGTGGGAATACACGCGTGCATATGTTTGACACACGTAGTACGTGTGCACTTACTGGGATTAGAAATATAATGAAAGTAATCTGTTTTAGTGCGGGACGACGGTATATAGAAAGACAAGGAGGTGGGGTCGAAAGTGACAAAGAGTCCGACAAGGTTAATAAAAAAGACTCCGAGCATCCGAAAAAGGAAAGGACCGCAAGAAAGTAACGAGACAACTCTACCGTTAGGAAACGAGATAAGAGCGGAAACCATTTAATTTTTTTTCTAAGCGGTGGCTCTTCTGTCGTCTCTCGGGTGTCTGGAGCGCCGAATGGAAAGAGAATTCCAGACAATGAAGTGCGCTAGTTTAGCGCGGGCCGGCTCCGCATCACGCCGTAAGGTAGAGAAATAACAAAATAGACGAAAAAGTCAGAACCGCACAAAGAAAGGCTCGGAAGAAGGATGGGTAACGAGAGCGTAATAAGGGATCCCGTAACTGCAGGCTGGCAGACAAATCGCGCGCACACAAAAACCCCCGCTAATGATGTGTAAGGCTGGCGCGCCTGCTCTTTGTGCGGCCTCCACGGCGAGGCACCAAGACGAGCTGCTGGAGCTGCACCTAACACGGGGCTGTGTTGGCCAACGTTACTAGACCAGGTGCTGGCTGTGCCACACGGTAGATCGAAAACGGCGGATTAGACGCTGATTGTTATCGACCCTACGCAGGTCTCGTATGAGATTGCATAGTGTATATACGGCGACGTCGCGCAGGCGCCCTCTACATCATCACGTTGCTGTTTGCGATGCCATTGTTTGCGGGAGTCAATCAACCTCTCCCGAGTTAAGCTCCAGACTACATCACGAGACAGGGTCGAAACCTGGTGCTGATATCGCAGTCAGGGATCGGAAGTCGGAAGGCACACACACGTCACCGCTTTGATTGTTTTCCCTACGGCTTCGTTTTTTTCCCCCTACTTTTCGGGCTACTTTGTTGGTTGTTAAGCTAACGTTTTCCTTATGAATCATTTCAGTGTCTACTTTAATACTAGCAGTGTTTACTGAAGAAAGCGTTCTATGCTCCAAAGATAAAACGTTCTGTGTTCAGCTATAGACCTCTACCGGGCCTACGTCACGTCGAGTCGGTCACATGGTCTTCGGGCACACGTGTTTTGTGGGAAAAAAGCACACCACACATGCGTTGGCATGCGCTGACAGCTTGGTGTATCGCGGTTGTTCTTTCTTTCTTTTTGTGCTTAGTGCACGTCCACCGAGCCGTTTGATTACGGTGGACGAGTTGTTGCGCGGTTTGATGATTAATTCGCTCGAAAAAAAAAAGGCAGTAAAAAAGGAATACTCGGCTTTCTCCGTTAACCAAGATACGAGGAAGGAATGAAGGAGCAAGAAATAAAGAGAGAAGGCAGGGATGTTAACCATAAGTGCGTCTGGTTGGCTACCCTACACTGGAGTACGGGAAAGGGGGGGATATAAAGAGGAGATAGACAGATGAGGGGGGGGGGGGGGAGGGAAGGAAGGACGCGGTGAGTTCGTGCATGTGCGCGGAGAACCCTGCCAAGTCAAAAGCGTTCACACAAGCCAGTCGCCCTCAAGAAAGACAAAAGTGCCTCCACAGCCTTGTGGACCGGAGAGCGATGGGGACGGTCTTCAAGTAGCGCCTGCACGGACAACGGCCGATCGTCCAGTCGTCGCAATGCGATTTCTCTTCGCTGCCGCCCAACATACGAGGAGCGGCGACGAATGTCGGTGCTGACAATGCGTCCGCGACAAATCGCAGCCGTCAGAAACCGCCCTAATCTGCTGAGTTCACTCGCGCTTTTCTCGAAAACTCGACCTAAGCGGACTGCTGTCTTGGAAGCTGCTGTTTTCATGCTGGAGTATGCTACTTTAGAGCGCGAACACAAGGGGGCAAACGCCGGGACGAAATGCGGTCACGTTCGCGTTTAACTTGTGCAAATAGCTTATGACACATAGCCATATTACTTGACGTATATAAGTGTAAACTACGTGAACAGCGGTTTGCTACTGTTGCGAACAAGCGTTTAAACCTCCTGCCACATTGATTAACGTTACACAGGCACTTACTGATCGCTGCCGAGCCAGATCCGAATAGGGTGCTGCTACAAGGGCACGTCCGATCGCGATTTTGCTTCATCCGGATCCATTCAATCGTGACCGAGCTTCTTGATCGCGATCGTAGATGTCAATCATCTGCACCCTCAATGCCCAGGGAGCTCAACCGCGTACGTGCGGTGGAACAAATGTCCTTCTATGGCAAGGCAGTATGCCTTAAGCGAGCGGTACGATTTCATTGCTGTCGTATAGTGTATGGACCAGGTGTGTTCACGAGGTAAGCATACATGTCGAAGAAGTGCACGTTCGGCCAGCTTTTCGAATCGTTTTTCCTGCCGTCTATCAGAAGGTGATCAGGGTATGGCTCGCCCAAAGCGAAGAGCTTCTCCACGTATCGTTGACAGGCAGTTTGTGGCAATGAGAACACGTACTACTCGGACAAATCCATCGCAGCATATGTCATGGTGCGAGAGAAACGGTTTGCTCCCCTCCACACACCTCTCGCACTTAGCTTTGCGCACCACCCGTGACGTCACGCTTTTTACGGAAGGGAAAGGTCTATTGTCTCTACTTCTCATGAAGTCAAACCAAAGCCCACACAGATAGCGCAAGACTTGTGTCCTTCAAGGCGGCAAAAAAAAAAAAAAAGGAAAAAAAATCAAGTAGTCCTACGTTTCCATTCCTACCACTAGCACCAAGAAAGCCAGATGCAGTGAGTGAGACAGGTCGCTTTTCGTCTGTCGCCGTTTCTATTGGATCGATTGCGCGGTCGGTTTGATTATGCAACGTCACTGCTATGACCACAAGTGTCCTTCGTTAGATTTGTAGTGTTGGTTGAATCCGCGGAACTTTGATAGGCATGCATAACGTTAAACATGTTGTAGAGTTACATAAACATGTAGAAGTGAAGAACTTTGACAGACAGCCATTCATTGCCGGCAAAAGTTGGAATACATGAATAATGTTTTTACCAAAAGGCCTATACGGGAACACAAAAACAAGTCTTTAACAAATTGTTCTTGAAAGTTATCAAGGTTGGTTTAAGGGGGTTGATCTGGAGCTGTAGGTTGCTTCATCATTTTGTTATGCTAGGCATGATGACTGACCACCGGGTGCATGATGGGCTCTTCTTTTCAGCATCAACCATGTCGTAGAGGGTACGTTTTACGATATTTAACGAAGTCACATGAACAGATGCTTTGTAGTACTTCATGTAACAGTTATAAGCGAGTGATTTTACTAACATGAAGTATACCGATAATTAGGAATTTAAAGCTAGTTATATTTATTGACGCGAATATTTTTAAAACTGAAAAGTTAACATATCACGAAAGATGCGGAAAATCACATTATATAGTCCCGAACTGAGCGCACAGGAAGCCTTACAAGCTTACGCAATCACAAAATCATCCAGCATTCACAATCATCACGTTCCAGAGAATCTCTACCAGCCTGACGGGCAAACGACAGGAAGGCACACACACTGACAAAGAGTGCTCCTTATGCTGGAAATCGGGAAACCTAGGTTCGCTTTTGGCAGCCTTTAAATGGGAAGTCAAACAAAAAATGTTCGCAGAGCGTTCCGGCGCGCACACGATTCACCCATATTGCCAATTGCACGTCTCGCTGAAGAGAGGTGTCACTGGTACGAAAGCGCGAGATCCGGACGTATATGATCACACCACTTGCGCGTCTGCAGGGAACGTCCATCACTGTCATCTTCTTGGTCAACGTCATGGGCTGGCTGCGAGACGAGGGCTTATATCGTAACAAGCGGAGCTGGCGGCAAGCGTTCACTGTGCAAAGTTCTGACGTGTTCGCCCCGTCGCTCTTTTTCACGGCTCGCCTGACGTGCCCTCGTCTCTACCTGAGCAGCGCCACATCGTCAGCCACGCGCGGAAGATTTGGCAACGCGTGCTCGAAGATTGGACGACGTGTAGTCAAGCTGACGTTGAGAAAAGCGTAATTTTGCGATCGTCTGCGATTATGCTGCCGTTTCTTTGTGTGTGTGTGTGTGTGTGTGTGTGTGTGTGTGTGTGTGTGTGTGTGTGTGTGTGTGTGCGTGTGCGTGTGCGTGTGCGTGTGTGTGTGTGTGTGTGTGTGTGTGTGTGTGTGTGTGTGTGTGTGTGTGTGTGTGTGTGTGTGTGTGTGTGTGTGTTGTAGCTGTGAAGATTGCATTTATTTTGTATAGCTTGTACGAGACGGAAAGAAAGTGCGTATGAGAGTGTGTGTATCAGTGAGCGAGTGGCAGTCCAAACGATAGAGCATGCGCAGCGTTTCTGTTGTGAGAACGATGACGAAGCGCTTTTTATTTTATTATTCGTTACATAACTTCGAAATTAACCGTATGATTTTGCACTGAACGGCTTATATAACGCATCAGTGAACAGCTACGGCGCAGTTCTGGCATTGGCAGCTTAATCGCTTCGAGCTCTCTCGCGTTCAAGCGTTATCTAACCGAGCGCACAGGAAGACGCAGTAATGTTGATCGGATAGCGCCGTTCGTATTTTCTGTCTATCTAGTGCCGTACGATTAATGAGCTTGCATGATACGGATCCTGAGTTGTCATTTCTATGTGCTGATCATTACTTTCCGGACGTCTGTCGTTGCAGAACTGTGACGAGTACTAATGGCTTCGTTATTGCTACAGATTTTTTTCATTGTTTTATTCGCTTTCTGGTTATTTTTGTTTTGTTTTGGTTCTTTTTCGTCTTTGCTGTTTTCTGTTTTTGTGTTCTTTTTACTTTTTTTGCGCGCTTGAGTGGGTATCTGTCACTTTTCTGCTGCCTCAGATTCTGATTCAGATCTTCTCTTCCGACACAGGCGTTTGTGTGCTCTAACCATTTCGTTCATCCATTCATTCTTTCTTTTCTTCTCCTACCTCCCCTCACTTCCAACCGTCTCTCTTTTTATTTCTTTTTTTCCTGCGTACGAGCTGATGGAGTGCTTCTCCGTGCCAACGTGTAGCAAACGCGCATTTCTTTGTACCGTATAGAGATTCAGAGGCATCATAGAACATTCTCCTGTTTCCCCACCCTTCTTCTCCTCCTCGAGCAGACGACCTCCGCTTATCCGACAAAGTCGTACAAGGCGGGGAGGTTGCTGCCTCCAACGTGTCCATATATCATCGCGCGGCTGTGGTGGCGAGCACAAATGCAGCCCGCGATGCGAAATTACCACTACGCCGCTACAGCGAGGTGGCCGGACGGCGTTCGTTCCTAACAGCCTGTGCGAGACGGCGTGGCACGAACCGTTTCCTATGGTGCGTGCTGTCGAAACGCAACCTCCATTGTTGGCCCTCTGCTCAGACCCCTGTGGCTTCGTGCCGCGTCGTCTGCAACCGCGGGTCTCGTCGTCTGCAACGGAGTGTCGTCTGCAACAGAGTGTCGTCTGCTGCCTGTAGCGTGTCATGGCGGGTCAGCCGGGCGCGAACCGCTGCTTTGACAGACGACTACTGTACCGTAATGGATTTGCGCAAACATGCAGCGACAACACCAGGTCATGCCTTATCCTCACAAATAGCTAGCTGCTCGTTGGTCGCGTTTTCGCGTTTTTTTTTTTTTTGTGAGAACTGTGTTATGGTTACGCAATCATACAAGCCCGACGTGCTTCCTCACGGCTGGAATGGTCGGAGCAAAGCTACGTGGCCCATGCAGGGTCTTCGACCTGCTTTGCCTTTTATCTAAGTCGAGCGCCACACATAAACTCGCTTTTTTTGTTGCGTTTCTCGACGACACATGGGAGCTGGTGGAGACAGTTTTTTTCAGCATTTCGTACCATACATAAACGTTGCGTCCAGTAACATTCGTATCTGCCGGTAATATGGAATATCGTACAGCAGTTGCTGAAGGCATCACTCGCTGAAATAATGGCGACACTACGTTCTGTTGCTTTTGCTTGCTTGCTTCTAAGATGTTCCACTTTATTTACTGTACGATGTAAAAGCAGCATGACGAGGCAAAACTGAACCTATTGCGGCAATCCTATATTGGCCTTTTGTGTCTAGCTTTCACGTAGAAATGCAATTACAAGTCTAGGTGTAGCTCTTTCTCACTTTGAGGGAACCTTTGTAATGTCGTTTCTGGAAAATATACAATACATCGATATACACCGGCATCCAAGCGTATAAATGCTATCATCGCCTTTGATTTGGACACGGAATAGCTCAATGCCTGCAACCTCGCGAGGTCCACGAACATCCTATAATGGCACGATACCTTTTATAGTCAGTCATTCCGGCCTTGTGGTCTCTTACGAGCCTGAATAACTTAATACTTGACGAAGTGGTACGGATACATGCACGCAACAGCATCTGTATCCACGTGGACAAAGTGACCATCTCCCATGTTACCTCTGGAAAAGAATAAAAGAAACTCTTTTAGTTTTCCTAACACAGATAACGCTGACCGTATCGTGGTGCGATGTGTTGATTCTTAATCCTGGGTAGCAACGAAACACGGGGCGATGTCCCCGTGTCTACAGGGCTGGACACGAGTTCTCGGAAGCATAATGTCGAGTGCTGTACTGCGGCACTGCTCGTCATGATGGCTACTTTAGGAACTCGTCTTGGCTAGGCTCCCTAGTCGTGGCTACTTTACTGGCCTAATGAAGTGCTTACCGAGAGCGCTGTTCTTTGAGCTCGCATAATGAGCCATTATTTACGACGGCTGAAATTGGGCCGGCATCATTCGAGCGTCAACGAGGGGGTCAGCATAGCTGCCGGCTCATATACAGAGCCTGTTTGCGGGCGCTAGTCTTTTTTTTTTTTTTCGTGCATTAAGCGTAGGTCATCACCACCAGAGCCTGTCCTCCATTCATGCGGGCATGTGTGTCTCCAGAGTTGACCCCGGCGTGTAATGAGCGTTTTCATTATTTCCCGACGTGGTTCATTATGACGGGGTCCCAGGTAATGCGGGACATTACTTTTTATCACGCGCTTGTTCTCCGCGAAACGCGAGGTAAGGACTACTGGTGGCGGCATGTTTACACCCCTAGACGGTTTTAACAACGAGATTGTTATTACCGGTGCCACCACGGCGTGTCATTAAACAATGGGCATACTTACTGTTGTAGCTGTACTGCCACTGTCTAATGTGCAGCAACAATGTCCCTCATGAAACGATCGTGAATTAGCGATCAATCTACCCGAAATTCGTTAACTTAACACCACAGTCAGAAGTTTTGAACATGAACTAATGTCGGCAAGGCGACAGACGGTAGCTCTTGCAGTGAAAAGGTGGTCTATAAATAGTCGATAGACAGCTTATAAAACATTTATGCGTAGACTATCTGCAGACAATCGCTCTGCACATTCATTTGGTTCCTGCAAAGAAAGGTCTGGGAACACTTCTGATACAATAGAGCTAGCTAAATTTAGCTGGCAGCAGGCTGAATGGTGGGCTGCAGTATATAGTATTCCAGTGTGGGAGATGTCGGTCGCTAATACTTTTGCCGTGCAGCAAATCGCACCTTCGCAAAACATAAGTGTTTTCACACTTGCGACAAGATGCAACGTATATGAAACTCTTGTGGAAGAGGCCTGTTTCTCTTATTTCAATAGATTAACAACATGTCCTCCGTGATTAGGTTCAGGCCATAACGCATTTCCTTCTCGACGAGGACAACCTGTGCTGAATGCATTTAAGAGCGCCACTATTCTCATAAACCACAATACTGGCACCGCGCTTTCTCAAGACATCTGTCAAAACTTGTTGGTGGGCTACTAGCTCGGTTCCGGTACATATAATAGTGAACGAATAACAGCGCGAGCAGACGAGGACTAGACGAGAAGGCACTCGTCTTTCATCGCGTTCTCGTCAGTTGGCGCTGTTATTCGTTCACTGTGCTCAAGACATCTGTACTTAACGACTGCGTGCGGCTATGTTAGTGCACGTTCCTCTACGGATGTGTATGTCTGCACATCTAAACTCACTTGCTATTTTTTGTGTCTAGAGAAAGCGCTATATAACAATTGCATGTTATACATATACAAGAATGCTCTTCTACGATGCATTCGAGAAACATGGGAATGTGCGTCGCTGCAGACATTCGGTCATGCCCCAACTCAGTGGCAGCCAAATTTCCGCTTCGAGTCTTTCTCCTCTCTTGTAGCCTGCAAATACTTCCGACTCCGTCGGTCCTTGGACAAGTATATAGGCTCTGAACAAACGTCTTTCATACCTATTAGATGAGGATTTTCATTTGACCAATTCGGCTCATATTTGAAACTAACTTTAAAACGTTGCAACATCACGAAGAGAATGTACAGTGGCGCATTAAATTTTAAAGGAGGTCCCCGCTACAGCGGTGCCTGTTTTCTATGTGCCTCTACATCATCGTCTTGCTGCACCGTTTAAAAATCAGTTCCGGACATTTGTTCTTCGTGAATTTGTTGAAAAGCACTCAGCGGTGAAATCCGTAAGGCTCGAAAGTTTATCCTCCTCGCTTCAGTGGACCATGCCTGACATTAGGCGTTGCCCTTTTTTTTTTTTTTTCTTTTTTTTGAGACGGAGGAAACCAGGGACGGGGCTAACACGGACACGTCATTGATCTGATGTGGAGCTGGACGCGTCGTAGGCGCTCGCGTACTGGGATCGTAAAAATATGTGCCACCACCCACCCCATTACCATTTCTACTCCCGAGCCGCCTTATAGAAACACATGCATTATGTGTGATAATTTCATCTCACGAAACAATGAATCAATGAATGAACTGAAGAAAGAACCTTGAGCATCATCTGCGAGTTCTTGAGACCGCTTTTCGGTTATAGTTATCTAGTTAGCCCTAAATGTGAAGGGCGGCATTATGCAGTCGACTTTAAGCGCGCTCTTTTCGGTTCGCCGCCGTCTCAACGATGCCCTTTCTTGAGCGCCTTTTCTTGAACCACTTCATCGCTCGTGCACTGCATAGCCTTCGGTCAGCTCTCGGAAAGGATGCCGGTTTTTATATTGCTCGACTGTGCGCGCACGCTCGCTTTCGGAATATAGAAGTAATAGGGAGACATGGGGTAATATAAGGAGAATATTAAATTTAGCTGACCTTGTAAATTACCCGCCTGGCATAGCGTATAACCGTTTTATTTTTTAATATTCTTCTCGTGCGCCTAGCCTATCGGCATGACGGAAAACAATTTAAATTCAGCCACCTGGTTGCGACGCTGTGTTGAAATTTCTACAAGTATCTATTACGTCACAGACGGTAGCAACGTTTGGCCCAGGCCGGCTTATGACTTGCTACAACGATATTATATGCCGTTCTATAATTATTTTATTTTATTTTTATTTTTTGCTCATGGCATTTGCTGCCGGGATGGCAGCCAAATCCCTAGTCCAAATGGTTGTGCGGTGTAACATACTGCACAACCAGTTTCCAACGCTCGAAAGTGCCACAAAATGAGATACCTAATTTCCAGGGAATAAGGGACGAAAAGGAGCTCTTTCTTTCGTCATATTTCTTGCCCTTGCCATACATGTATAGCAGCTGTTAAGATTCTTGGTAACAACCAATTAGTTGACGTTTATTCGGTTCTTAAGCCTTATTTTATCACGTGTCTAGTAAAGCAACGAACGGGGCTAGGTGGTGGACATTCATGATTGTGTTGCTCTTAGTATTACACTTACGGAAGGAAAAAAAGAACGAACATAAAAGAACTAAAAGTGGACGTACGTGGCGCCACGTACGTCCACTTCTCGTTCTTTTATTTTCGTTTTTTTTTTTTTGTCCTTCCGTGAGTGTAATACTAAGCTCAACACAATCATTAATTATCATGTATCAGTACCTTGTTATCTATAAGCACAGGCAAAAAAAAATTCGGGGGTTTTACGTGTCAAAACCACGATCTGATTAAGAGACTACGCCGTATATTATAGGAGGGGGACTCCGGATTAACGTTGACCACCTGGTGTTCTTTAACGGGCACTTTTGGACATAGCACAGGCAGGTTAACTGGTAATACATATAGTTTGTTACAGTCGTATGGGAAGACTGAAGTGTGTACGAAATTATCGAATAAAGAGCGGGCACTTTTCTGTATATTAGCATGCAAGTATAACATATGTATTTAGAATAAATAATTATTATTATTGCATGTGCTGCTTCCTTGTATTTGTGCTATTCAATTTTTTTTTACTGATTATCCATGTGTATAAATACGATCACCACAAATGGTCTAGTGCTATAAGCGTAGATACGCCTCCGGAAACGAATGTTCCTGATCTTTTCTTTATAACGCTAGCACAGTGTAAAATATCGAGGCCTATTCTAACATGAAGGGCTTACACTGCTGCTCCATATCCTTGTATCCTAAACAGGCTGTGTGCCTGTTAAGTCGAGCGGGAAACCAGCCCATAAAGCTCCTTAACCTTTGCTCCATCGGAGCGCTTAATTGCGTATCGATTTTCTACACCCACTCGACTTGATAAAACATTTTCGACGGAAACAGCGGGGTGCTTCTTCTTCTTTCGAGTGAGACGGACCATTTTGATAACGTGATAGAGCGCAGGCACTATAAATAAGCCATTCCATGTAGGGGGGCACTCGGCTGTGATGCTCTACATGTCGCCACCGTAACAAAGAGATACACGTGGAGCTATTTAATAGCATCGCCTTTTCGATCATCGTGTGCGGAACCTTTGTATTAAGCAGAGATAGGTATAGAACGCGTACGTTCGATTTCACATTTAGCTCGGCTTTCAAGTTAACGGCCAGCAACGCAGTTTGCGACGGCTGGCCGACACTGTAATGAGGGTTTTTTTTTAGCTTGATAATCTACCCTTGTCGAATACTCAGCAGTGCATCGGCGGGCGATTGACGGAGAAACACAATAACGAAGAAGTCATTAGGCTGTCGATCGGTATTCTCTGCAGGAGAGATGTTGATGTCGTTAGTCTTAATCGCTTACTACGTTTGGTGACCTTGCAGATTTCAATTTTACTCCCGAGGTCGCAAAGAGGGGGTGGCGACCACATGGCTTAAACAGCATGATGTGATGGGGTGGCTGGCTTCGCAGCGAAAGCAGCTCAAGAAGACGACCGAGCGGAGGGCGACAAGATAACCTCATGAAGTTTGTGTGTTTGAAATTAGCAAAGGGATTTAATGAGCTAGTGAGCGAACGAGATGTTATGGTGAAAGAATCGACGTCAATCAAAAAAAGTTGCAGTGGCTTAGCTCGGCTATGCCAGGATATACGTAGCGTTAGCAAAGGTTCAGCTGATTATTCTTAGCTTATTCTTAAGATTATTCTTAAGATAAGATTATTCTTATGAGTCAAGCTTCTCCGTTCTTCTGCGCTGTTGAGCAGCATTTGCGCTCTCCTTCTCCATGGCTATACCACACTGGCAAACGCCACTCAGAAGCGCAGCGGCTCCAGCGTAGTGTCAGACGGCGACTGCACAGCGAGCGCGCGCCGGCGCCAGTGCGTCTACCACGGCTACGACGTCACTCCTCTGGAATGCGCAGACTGGCGGCGGTGAGTCGCGCGCGGCGGCGGCGGAGTGTGCGAGGTGCCGGCTCCGGTGGCTCCGGTGCGCAAGCCGTGTGACATCAGTGATCCTTGCGCATGCGCAGCACGGCTCTTGATGTGCCACGCGAAACGGGCTTGGCTAGGCCAGTGTAGCTAACGCTACAAAAACCTATTGTATGTAGTGATAAAGTTGAAGCTTGGGCGAGTTGGTGATTCACCATCGACATGACTGCACAGCGCAAAAGACGAAGACAGAAGAAAGGACACAACACAGCGTCTGTGTTGTGTCCTTTCTTCTGTCCTCGTCTGTTGCGCCATGCAGTCACGTCTGTATTGCATATCGCAAGCCAACATGTTAAGGCATCATAATAATGTGAGCCGACGTCAATCAAAAGGCTATTGTATATCGTAAGCAACCATCTTATAAGGCATCATATAGAAATACGGACCGGCAACCGCGTTCGCGGTGATATCATATTTTGTTTCTTTTCTTTCAATAGCGGGGGCTTCTTGCAATCCCGATTATGCGACGTTTATCAGTGCTCTAATGAAGGTAAAGCAAGCGAAATTCAAACCGCCTCTTTATCGATATGCGAACCCCCTGAGTCCGGGTTGTTTTCATCGGAACGGAAGTTCAACGTCGTTGTGTGCATAAGTAACGTTCGTGACCGCAGTCACGCATCCTTGGGCATAGCAGCACTGGACGGGCGTCTCGTTGTCTTTCGAGCCATCGACCTGTTCGCGAACCAGGCGAACTTGCATGCACAGTCCCCGGATTCGAGAGCGGGAAGCCATTTGTCTCAATCGGGTGCGCGCAGCCCCTGTCGGTTCCCAAAAGAATCGCAATCGATGCCTCGGTCTCCCGAAGCCTACGCCAGAGTCCGGAAATAGAACACAGGCGCGGATACCGCAGCAAATCTATTTCCTATGTGTTCAGTGTTCCCAAAGGGTCGATGTGCGGCTAACCGCACACATTGAGTAAATGACGGCCAGCCTGCTGAGCATGGATTTTCGATAATTACTCTTTAGAATTTTGTTCGTGGTGGTGCGGGCTCGGCGCATACTGCGAGAAAGTGGCCGTGGTGGACGGTGAAATGTTCAGGAAGTTAGAAATCAATCAATCAATCAAGTTTCACTTGCAATTAATTGCACTGGAGGACAAGAACAGGTGCTAAACGGGGAGCAGGACCACAGAAAGGCGTGCGTTATTGGAATATAAGGTCAGAGGCGACGCCCATGCTAGAGTGACTGCGAGCCATCCTCCCACGGCAGAGTTCCAAGGTGGCCGCAACGGTGCACTTAGTGGCAGGCCGGCACATGGGAGAAGCGACGGCAAAAACTCTCCATTGATTGATTGGTTGGTTGATTGGTTGATTGATTAATTGCTTGGTTGGGTGGTTGGTTGATTTATTGATTGATTGATTGGAATCAATGTTTGAAAGCAACATCTGGCTTATGCGAGACGTGGTAAGGAAGGACTACGGACTAATTTTCACCAATCGGTATGTGGCGTGCTGAAGCAGTAGCGTGTTGAGCTGGACTAGTTGGTATATTAGTGAACTTTAAGGAAACGTCACTAAGAACAGGACGGGGGCTGACTAACAACTAATTTTTATTGAGTGTGGAAGTCAAATATATAGGGTGTCCCAGCTAACGTTAGCCCAGACGTTAAACGAAAAAAAAAGAGATTGAGCAAACATGGTTGCAACATACAATCATAAGACCTACGATGTTCGGTCGTCAGACCTGGGACAACCGAACACCGTAGGTTTTGTAATTGTATCTTGCAGCATGCTTTCTGTTTTTAATCGTAATTGTTGTTGTTGTTGTTTTAGCCGCTTGGCTAACCTTAAATGATACACACGATATACTGGACGTACGATATGTACAAGGGAACAAACAAATAGGCACATAAGATATCGAGTTCAACCACGCGTTGGACAGGTACATGATTGCACTCCGGTATTTAACCGCAATGTTTGAAAGCAACATCTGGCCTATGCGATGATGCTTTTATGTCCACTGCAGGCCTTAGTCCTGCAGTGGACATAAACATAGGCTGATGATGATGATTTAACCGCAGCGATCAACCGGTAGTTCTTCAACGAGCAGGTAAATCAAAGCACACGAGCGTTATTGAAATTTGTCCCCATTGAAATAGAAACCACACCTGCTACCTCGTGCCCAGAAATTGAGCTCCATAGATTTTTCACAGCGCCATACCCATGGCGCTACAGAAAAGTGCCATGACGAACGGTCGTAAACGCGCGCACTCTTTGCGCAGCTGAGGTAGATTAAGTTCGCGTAGAGTCTCATCCCACTCCTTCAAATCTCTGCCGCAGTTCTGGCAGTTCACGACAGAGCGCGTCCTCCCTCTGCTCTTACACATTTTAAATACGTAGTAGTAAACGATTCACAGCCTCTACGCGGAATGTTGCTAGAGCGGCGGGCGCCGGCTGATGCCAGCTTGTTCTCGATTCAGAAGGCGTTCAATGGCGGCGGACATGTGGCGCCCCCTGGTGCGCTGTGCGCACACTACACTGCCTATACTGCCAGCGCTATGCTGCCACTTCGCAACCACGACAGATCCGGTAGAACTTGTCATTCCCTTTTTGTCCAGTGTGCGCGAAGATGGCAGCGCAGCGACGTACGTGGACGTGGCGTGCAAGAACAAAGATGACCCGTGTCTGCGGGTGCCTGTGCTGAAGGGGAGTTGTAGTCTGGGAGGCGTTCGCGTACAGCCGGGACAAGTATTCGCGGGACGTCCCAGCCGTTATCATGACGTTCGCATGATGGCGTCCACGCTTCATAGCTTAAACAGCCCATCAGGAGATAATGTAGAGGTGGGTCGATTGGGCCGATATGCGGCTGCTCACCCATTATAGCACTGGGTCAACATGGCGGCCACGTCGGCCGTCTTAACAGATTCCCTATATTATTCGGCCGGGGTTGCCAATAGAAGCAGCGACAGAAATCCGCGCCCCTGAACTCTGGTGGTTCAAGCCATATCACCCTATAGGAAGCGCGGTAGTGCAGTGAGTGAGTACGAACTTTATTGAGGTCCTGAAGAGAAAGAATTAAAGCGGGGCCGGAGGCCCCGCCAATCAATCCAGTGGCTCCACCCAGGTCGGGGCCGGTAGACAGAGTCCTTCGGCGAGGTGTGGTTTACTGGAAATCGTGAAATTCATAAACCCAGATTGACAAACTGTGCCCCGGACGTTAAAGAAACAGACAGGTGCATAGCCACCGCCAATTTTCACGTCCGCATGAATTGCCGGGATAGCAACACCACGGGTCTCGGCTACGACTTTGTATTCGGCTACCACATGAGATGTATTCGCAACCTATTTTAGGCGGGGCGTCGTCGTTCTGGCGTCAGCGCACTTACCTTACAGGCCGCACGATCGATATACAAAATAAACACCTTCGATTATTTGCTAGATTTCCTACGCACGTAGGCGAGCCTTGTTTACTCAGTAATCTATAGCGGCCAACAAGTGGCCGCAGGGATGCTTAAAGGTCAGCTCTACAGGGCCTTCGTTATCCGAATTTCACGCATGCGTCTTTCGTAACTATACGTGTACGGGCGACTGTGACGCCTGTGCACGTACGTTGTGCCTACGCTGAAATGTCAACGTCTGTGACCTAATTCGGCTTACGTTATACGCAAGGAGCCCTTTGCATTATGCCGCAAGTTTGACGGCGCAAATCTCGAAATCGCGGTGCCATCCTCAGAACTCGTTCCAAGTCTTATATATGCCTTGCAATCTCACTAGCTTCAATTAGTGGAGTGAAATATTTGCGGTAAAGTAATTGCTGTAGTTAAAAAGACAAGTATGTGTAATCGTGTTAAGTATTCAATTAAGCATTTTAATTTCTCGAGGGAGTAGTGGCCGCCTCATAGAGAAATTTAGCTCAAGGGCTATAGAATTGTGCTATTTGCCACAGGCAGTCTTAAAAATTCTGGTGCAGCTAAAAATGAAAACACGCTGTAAATGGAGTTGGTGCAAACATATGGCCATCTGTACCACCCCTGCAGATGCATCCCGGTTGCCGGCTCTGTTCTGTACATAATTATGCAACGAAATAACTAACGCCCACCTAAATATCCTCACCGCAACACTTGTACGCCTTAAAGGCCTCATTTCGTTAATAAACCGAATAAGTTCTTTGCATCTGCCTGCCGTTTCGAAGCGAATAATCGAATGCCTACTAGCTCTTTGAGGCGTCCAGGGTGATACGAATTTAAATGTCATCTACTCGAAAACCTACTTGTGACTGCTTTCACTGTTCCTGTGGCAATCAGCGGCCGCAGTTTCTGAGATAGCACCTAGATTGGTTCAGAAGTCAAATAGTCCTTTTTTTTCTTTAATGCAATTTTCACGCATTCGAAGGTACAATTCTATTAGAAATGGGCTCTACATCGTAACCTATACTCGAACTAAAACCCCACGGTCCATATTTCAGTCGCAATATAGTAATGCGTTACCGAGAGCGGCATGAAATAAACTAGACGAACTGTCCACGCTTAATGAAATAAACGCCGCTCGACGAGGATCGCAAAGGTGCGCCACGAATAAGCTGTCAATGCGTTCCATGTGGTTGTCATTAAAAAAAAAAGAATAACTTCTGCGAACGTTTGTCGGTTGGATAACACATGTAGTGCCAAAGAAGTTCGCTTTTTTTTCTTTCTTTTTTATTTGTCCATCTGCATATTTCCCGTTTCTTTAGTTTTCTATTCGCTTAGCGCAGCCGCTTCGGGAGCGTTATAACATTGCACGAAGACAAATAAACAGTTGACCTTCGGAGATAATGACGCAGCTCATGATAGAGATCATGGTGATATTCAGCGTCCCCTAACGTAGTGCGTTTTCATGTTTAAACTCATGTAATGCATGTCTTCAGTTATCGGTAAATTGCGTCACGTAGGCAGCCGTAGGTCATATATGTTGACATTTCGGGGGTAGATGCTGTTTGTCCGCGGCTCGTTCGCCTGTTCACGTACAGTGTGACGCGCGATCGTGTAGTTCATGTGCTGACGGTCGGCAGAACTGACTTTTTAGTATTCCGGCGCACGCAGCGTCGACCGCAAAATCACAAAGTAAACAAGGCCAGCTTCACGTGCTTGCATAACAAAGTTAGCAAATCATCGGAACTGTTTACCTTTTAAATCGGTCGGATGGCCTACGTACGAGGCGAGCAACGGCCCTACGCAAAACTGAGCGGTTTATCTTACTGTAGAAAAATAACGGGCGCCTAACGAGAAACTGGGGCGTGCGGCAAGGCCCGACCGACATGGCGGCTACTTGCGGGATGGCACTTGGTGTTGCATGTTGCTCCGGTAGGCTATGTTTGAATCAGTTAAAAAGAGAGAGAGAGAGAAACGGGGTGGTAAATGCAGAGAGGTTAACTGAAAGGATATTCTGGTTTGCTACCCTGCACTGGGCGAAGTGTAAAAAAAAGTAAAGACGGAATTAATGGCAGAGAGCTAAAGGAAAGACACGAAAATAAAGAGAGGAGATGGGGGAAGAGAGGAGAGGGGGGGGGTATAAGGAAGACAGGGTTGTCAACCAGTCAAGAGTCCAGTTGGCTACCCTACGCTGGGGGAAGGGAGAAGGGTAAGAGAAAGGCGGAGGAGAGAGAGGGGGGTAGAGACGTGCACAGACAGTACTACAGAGTCGAAGGCGCTCCTACAAACCAGATGCTCCCAGAAAGCACAAAACTGCCTTCACTGCCTTCTGAGCCGATGGTCGGTGGGGACGGTGTTCTAGTCTAGTCTGTTCACTCAGAGGACGATCATCTAGGTTCCTGAATGCGTTGAACATAGATTGTCTTTCTCCTTCGAATTGAGGACAGCGGCACAATAAGTGGACGTCCGTGAAAACTATATAGTCTCTCAGGAATGCAAAAAACTTCAAGAGGGCCTTGACCTACTTGCGGTGGGACGACTGTATAGGCCGGTGTTCCAGGACTGTCTGCTCCGAAAGCGGCCGGTCGTCAAGACGGGCCAGCACAGCCGCGAGTGACTGCCTGTGTGCGCTGTATCGGGGACAACGGCAAAGAACGTGTTCAATTGTTTCCTTGCTGCCGCAATGGTCACACGCAGCACTGATTTATGTTTTGATGACCAAAGCGAATAATTTCGTAAATGCGACGCCAAGTCACAGTCGACAATTACTGTTGTCTCGGGTCGGGATAGTCCAGGTTGAGGACGCAGTCGAAGACAGGGGTCCAGTCAAGGCAGACGTGTGTGCTGAAAATTAGGTGTGTTCCACAACAATTATGTGACATCATTCGCAAGCACTCGAAGTTTCGCTGCTGCATCTGTTCTTCACAGCGGCATTGATTCCTACACGCCATCTTCATGAGCAGATCGAGCAGGTTAATCGGCATCTACATGGCCCATTACGCCACACTGGTTAGGGTGCCACTGAAATGTGACCGTGATGTCCTTCCCGACGAGATGATCAAGATGCCATCGAATTTCTAGAACTAGTTGTTTGTAGGGTCCACGGTGTAAGGCGGAAAGTAAGCAATGTAAAGCTGCCTTTGAGTCACTGAAAACGCTCCATCTTTTAGGTGGTTCCTCACGAATTATGTGAAGTGCGCTATGAAGAGCATCAAGCTCCGCGGCTGTCGATGTCGTCCGGTGAGATGCCTTAAAATTTGCTGTGAGAGGGAGGAACAGAAGAGCTCGCACGGAGAGCCTTGAGCCACACTCATGCACTCTCTCTCTCATCACACACACACACGCGCGCAGACACGCATGCACACAGACACGTAGCGGAGGCTTTGTAAGCCAGAATAGATGCGAGATTTTGTATCCCGCACCAAGGGCCCGTGATGCCAAAGATTGTGGTAGCGCCTTCTCTGGGGTAGGCAAGTACTTATGAATAAGATGAGGGCACACCGCATCCGAAATTATTGGGAAACACTGCGAAATTCTAGCCCAGAAAAAAAAAAGATGAAATACGCAGCAATACTGCAAACTCCGTGACGTGACACCGACGTCATTGGCACCGTCTTACGGGGACGAATATACGCAGCAATACTGCAAACTCCGTGACGTGACACCGACGTCATTGGCACCGTCTTATGGGGACGAAATTTTGGTAATGTGCTTGGCATTCGTTTTATCGGCCAACACTGAACTTTTTTTCCTAGAGGAATTCATGTAGTGAGTCTGAAAAAAAAACTCCACTCTACTAACCTAACCTAATTTAAAGCCTCTAATTAAACACTCTAGAAAAAGCGAAATGCCAACAGTTGGCATCTATGCGAACTACTGGACATTTAGTTTTTCGCACGCGTATTATGAAAGGATACAGTCCGTCGTTTTAGCCCAGTAATGTGCCTCTCCCGAACTCCGTGTACATTTATGTGAGCGAAAAGTTCACCGTTCACGGATAACACAAAGGTCAAACTTCACGGACTTTGTTCGGCTATTGACGACAGCACCAAAGCTTTTGCCAACAGCGCAGCACAGAGCGAACGTCATCGGCGGATTGTTCGGTATCCATGCACCCTACATTATGAAAGGGCTGCCGTAGCAGGTTAGCGCTGACGCAGGCGTTACTGGTGGAAGAGGGAGGGAGGTAGGGAGGGATGGGTGGTGACTCTATTCCGCCATCGCTATTGCGTAAGCGTTTGGGCGTAGTTAATTTCCGTCCGACAGAGCAGTAGCCGGGTGGGAGACGTACATTCGCTTTAATTAAGTCGCGGAGTGACACCGGGTTCCGCGGAATTTCTCACTCTCTTTCGGACAGGTGTCGTCCACCTTATAGAGCCAGACGTGTTTATAGCGTGGGCGCGCATCCCTTTTCATAGCTTGCTAATTAGGACACGCCTCACTCTCTAGGAATGTGACTCCGCTTTTGTGTGCGCCCGCATTGCTTTGTTGGGCCTCTACGTGGGTCCTTCGTCCACGGCGGGATTAATTGCGCGATTCCATCCGCACCTCGTGCCCGTTACTACAATGCCAAGACTTATACGCGGACTTGGGCGTCTCTCGCGAATGCGGATCTGGTTCAACAGAGCTTGTGCTCCATTACGTCACCTTCTGACGCTGCCGACGTAAATGAGCTCGGTGTCTGAGAACCGAGTCGGACCGTTTCTTTATTGGTTCAGCGGTCTCACGGTGCGGATATTACGTAACTAAGGCCTAATTGTGCACCGAGATGGCTGGAGCAAGAATAAGCTTGCGATTGCGCAAGACGGCGCTTTCTCCGCAAAGTACAGGTTGCGGATGATGGACTTACATATATTTTTTTATTTATTATACCTCAAGGGTCCCGCGAGGGACATTACATGAGGGGTGGGTACAGAGGATAGAACATAATTACAGTAAAATTGGTGAATACAGGTCAAATGAATACAAGTCAGTTAGCGAATACAAGGCAGGAAAAAATAAAATAATAATGATGCGCAGCAGTGTACACTGCTGCTGCATTTCACAGTTACCTAACGCTTTTTAACAGCTATTAAAATGCCCCATCGCATGCGCTATTAATCCTCATTTCACTCTACGCCCTCAGGCGCGTGCTGTCTCGCTAAGACGGATGTCTCTTCCAGACATCGGTATTTGCTGCACATTTAATCAGTTAGTTCAAACGCTCTTGAAAGACCTAGACGAAGCAAATATGGCGTCCTTGATTCCATTTTTGTGCCCTGATGCTCCCGTCTTTTTAGGTGCCTTTTGGGCCGGTGGGACTCGAACGCTTTCATCATGGGTCGTTTGCGTTCATTATCTCCAGATATACAGATGCATCTACCAGCAGGGTTGTAACGACGTGAACAGACCATACTGTACCGTCTTTGGCTAAGCGTAGGATATGCCTTCCTTGTCGGAATGGCCAACAGCCCCACGTGCGACACATGCGGCTGCGATGAGAACCTCGCACACATGTATTAGGGTGGGTATGCCACTGCACCAAGGGCACTTGGCCCTATAGCGAGTGGGATACATGGCGTTTAGCATCTTTAGATGGGGGAATACCCCGGTCTGTATTTTGCGCCAATCGGTAGCTTCTTCCCCGCTAAGTTGTGGGTGAGGCGGCGGGTATTTTCTGCGGAGTCCGCGCTGATGACCAAGGATGTCTTTGACATTTAAATTGATCGGATTTTGTGAGGGATAGTGTGAGGGGTTGGGGTTCGAAGAGGACGCCATCGCTCGGTTAGTATACCCTCGAGCTAACGCGTTAGCCTGTTCGTTCCCCTGTACCCCCGCGTGTCCCAGGCACCAGAGTAGGCGATGGCGGTGGTTGAACAATTTGGGGATAATAGTGAGGCAAGCCGCAGTCACGTGCCCCTGAAAAACATGCAACATGTCTCCCGGGAGTCAGTGACCACGACCGAGTCCCTTTCCGAACGCTGCGCCTGAGCGAGGGCGATCTCCACTGCTAACATTTCGGCCGAGGTGGGGGAGCCGCCGTGGCCGACGCGGTTATTTGCTGCTGGCAGATCACGTTCACGACTGCCAGGGCGTACCTCCTTTGGTAGCGCTGCCCAGTCGCCACTGCATACGCAGCTGCGTCCGTGTAGTACGTATTGTACCTATTGGAATACATCGATTGAATATGTTTTGCGCATGCTTTGCGCCTTTCCTTTTTGTACTCGGGATGCATGTTCTTGGGAATTCAAGCTACTGTAATTTTGGATCTCACCGAAGGAGGGAGAGGTACGGCCTGTTCGGTGAGATAAATGGGGTATGCTGGGATATTGAGCCGAGCCAATATTGCCCTACCAGTTTTTGTGAAGCTGAGGCGCTCCCTCTGTCTCATCAGAGTGGCCTGTTCGTCGAAAGAATTGTGTACTCCCAAAGCTAGCATGCGCTCCGTGGAGGTATATTTAGGCAAGCTCAGAGCCGCCTTGAAAGCATGTTCGAATTATCGTGTTGGCCTGCCTTTCCTCTTCCCTGTTCAGGATTTGGTATGGCAAGCCATATGTGATTCGACTAATCACTAAGGCCTGTACGAGCCTTAGGGTATCGTTTTCTCGCATTCCCGCCTTTCTTTACGTCACTCGACGGATCATTTGGGCTATGTTGTGGGTTTCAGAGCGACGGAAGAGCAGCACAGACGCTCAAAACCCTCAAATCCGCAATCCCAGCGGTAGGATGTCCCAGCTCCTTTTTTTTTACTTTTTTTGGGGGGGGGGGGGGGGGGGGGGCTTCAGCATGGTGTGGGGTGGGAGCGGAGGGCTCCGGTTTCAACGCGTCCCGTCGCGCACCTACAGCCCAGCCAGGCGCGCTCTCGAATACCCGCGACCGCCACCGTCTGAACCGTCCCCGGCACCTCGAGAAGTAAATTGAGCGCGCGATCAATTGTCCTCCAGCGTGCTCTTATGTTTGCCAATGGGTCGCACGTGCCCTCTGTCTCTCTCTCTATCTCCTTTCCCTCCGCTATGCCCACAGCCTCACCGCCATACTCCGTTCGTCGCCTCTGTCTGCACTCCCAATGGCCCGCGGGCCCGATTTAGATGCGTGGAACCGCAGCAGCGGTCCGCTTCCAGCGGCCGTACTTGCTTACGACCCCCCTCGCCTTTCACCATCGTCGGATGACGCGAAAGTCGTCGCGAAGGGAGAATTTACTCACCGTGCCAGCAGCGAACCTCCGACTAGGATGCTTCAGTCGTCCCGTTCCACACGCACCACTCGGTGCTGGGCCGAACCAATTACCATGCACGGCGGTGCTCGTTCAGTAATCAAGACCCTTAGTCTTACCTCCCCCCCCCCTCACGTCTCCCCCTCACCTCGCACACCTCGCTACACTCTCTCTACCCGCTTCACTGTCCCTGCTGCAAGCAATGCTAAAACTTCACGCAAGAGCACCACGTGCATAAAGGAGCCTCGCTACATCTTAACTGTACAAAACTTTCTTTCTTTCTTTCTTTCTTTCTTTCTTTCTTTCTTTCTTTCTTTCTTTCTTTCTTTCTTTCTTTCTTTCTTTCTTTCTTTCTTTCTTTCTTTCTTTCTTTCTTTTACGGTTTGTCCAGGCCAGGCACTTGTAATGTCCCAAAGTATACTAACGGTCCGTGCTCACCAACGGGTCACCTGTGCGCGAGGCTCTGTGTAGTGCGAGAGCGCGGCTTCCAAGCCTTGAAATGAGCTTGCGCGCTCGCTGCTGCTGTGCGGGTTCTCAGTCGCCAAGAAAGAGCGTGCCGCGACTGTGTGGCGTCACCGACGGACATAGATATAAATCCTTTCAAACATTTCTGACAGCCGAATGAAAACGCGTCCTCACTATTCCGAACGTGCAAAGAAGGAAATAAAAGAACGAAATGAAGAGCGACGCATCTTTTCTTCAAAAAACCATCACGCAATGTAAGGTTTAGCGCCGCACATGGCGTGCGTAGTACGTGAATCTTGCAAGTGATGCACTTTACGCGCTCGTGCGTCTTACGCCGAGTACGTGTAGGAAGCTTGGCTTCTTTGGTAATGGGATTGGCCGACGGCTTCGCTGTTTGCGAGACGAAACTGTTTCACCGAGGCCTTGTGTAGTACCGAACGCAGTGCTGCAGGACTGCCCTTACCAATCCATTCCTCGAGGCCGTTCAAGGCCGGCAGTAAAAAACTGGCTGGCTGGCCACTGAAAGCAAAAAGAGGGGGGCGGGGGGGGGGGGGGGGGGGGAGCGTTCTTGGGCTCCGTCCTGCTCTGGCTTGCTATAGCAAGATAAATTCGAGCCATTCTGTTGTGTGTGCCTGCATCTCGAGAAGTTCGGTCAGTGAGACGCTGGGGAGCACGACCCCTTTCGAGACGAGGAAGCTGGGTCGTAAATGAGAGACGTGGAGTGAAACAGACGCGTACATTGGAATGTTAGAAGCCCGATGGTTTAGGGCGATGTACACTATCCGGACTGCATCCTGAGCGTCACGGTTTTCCTCCAGTAAGACACAGTATGCGGGTGAGAGTGTAGAATCGAATCGTTCCTTCGTATTCTCGTTGTTCCTAATTGATGTTCCCAGACGTCCTCACTCTGTCGCTGGTCTTTCTCGTCAAGCCTAACCCAGCGTTTGAATGCCGTAATTGCATTGTATCCTAATGCGATGAAAGTAGGCCCTGCGCCGTGGCTACAACGTGTTACACTCCTTACGAGCGCACTCCAGAAGTGAACAGTGTAGTAGACGACGCTCGCACTGGAGAGTACTCTCTACGTTTGTGCACACTATCGACGGTCTCGCCGCTTCTCGCCGTCATAAGGCGCTGATATGCCGTGCGGTCGACACTCATGCGGTATTAAAAAATCCGGGTGGCTGTTCGTTTAGGAGGTATGAGATAAAAATAGAAATGGAAAGTCATTCACTCAGGGGTTGTACATATATGGCTCAAGTCGCGATTGTTCTGGAACGCACGAAGACACTGACTCCAGTAGACACTCCACGTGCCGTAATGGAGAGAATTGAGAAAATACCCACGTGCGTAGTGCTAAACTCCGGGAAGCTTGTTAAAAACTACTCAGGCGGCGCCCTCTGCGCAGTCATTCAAAGAAAGCTATCAAAGCACAGGAATAAAAATCAAATAAGAGTAAGGAACAAAAATAGAGGGAGTCGGCTGTAACGGTGAAACGAAAGTTTCCACACCTTTGACTTAGGACGGAGCTTGTCTGCTATATACATTTTTTTGGGGAAAAAAGGGTTCTTGGTTAAAAATAGCAAATCGACTTTTCAGAGGGCGAAGCCGAAGGCATTTGAGTTTCTTCTTTGTCGTCGTTTCAGCGTACGCGCCAATCGGATCCGATTTACACCGTGCGATGCACGAATGTGTGCCTTTCCCGATTTAGCCTCTGGCGATGCGTGTCACTGTGCAAAGGTGATGAGACGGCCTAGTCCTTTCACAGACTCGAGAAAGTGAACCTATTTTCTTTTTATTCGCAGCTTAACTTTTATAGGATACGGGTGAAACAGAAATGTTAAAGGGCAACTCGTAATTGCCAATTTGAAAGGCGAAATCTGCTACGATCCACACGTTCTCTCTTAGACGACGGTTGTCCTGCGTGTGCTCTTGTTGGCGCTTCATTGAAAACGAAAAAAAAAAGCGATGAATATAGAAGACGTCGATCATAGAAGCAAGAAAGAATAGGAATAGAGGCGTTTAGCAGTGCACTTACGTTGTCTGACGTATCTCGGCTTTCAGCGGACGTTTTCACTCGTATAAAGGTTCTTTCACTCGTATACATGTTCTTCGTTGGAACTGAACTTTCTGCTGGCTGTGTTCACAAGTGTGCCGGGACTCGGCGCTCTTGTTCGACTCTAAAGCAACTGAGCCCACCATGGCGTCTCAATTGCTTTAGAGTTCTGGTGCGAAGCACAAATCCACAGGCGCATGATGTCAAGGCCTTTCTAAGATTGGATCCACCCGCGGGCTAACGTTAGAGAGACGCTCAACTCGCCCTAGCTTCTCTTAGTAAGGTTCTCTTAGTAAGCCATACTTCTCCCATTCCGTTATTGACTTCCCCAAATAGGCCTCGAGCAGTAATTCGAATATTGCTATAGCAGTTATATTGACACTCCAGGCGCATTTCCGCCGCCGTCGTCGCCGTCGCCGTGACGTTCCGTAAGAAGTCTAAGTGCGTTAACATCGCGGCTGCACGCCGTATTCTGTGGGTGTGAGTGAAAGTGTGCGACGGTGAGCCTATGATCGTGGATCGATCTCGCGAGCGCAAGGCAGGGATGCGGGGACGGAGTGCGTCGTCTACCATCGCGCGCTAGGCACGGAGAGGTGGGGGTAGAGGAGAGGGCGGTTACTCCGGCGGCGGCTGCCTAGGCAGAGGTTGAGCGCGGCTGGGCGGGCCCTGTCTTGAAAGCGATCTGCGATGGTTTCAGAGTTTAGTCGCGCCGTGGGCCTATGGCTTCGAGTGCGCTGTGTTCTCGCCGCTTAGTGCGCGTTGAAGCGATAGGCAGCACGAAGGGTGATTTGCTCGCTGCCGTTCCGGCTTTTCCTCACGCCACCGTTTTGACGGCGAGTGTACGCGGTCATCGAGTGAAATGTGTTCATGATGGCCTGTGCGTGCCTGACACCATGCTTGCTAATCTAGTTAGTAAGCGAATGTTTCCAAGTTTATCGGACCGTTAGAACTGCAATCTTTACTTCATATAGCACTCTAATAATTTGCTGTTGATGCTTTGCCTTTCGGGCGAAACTGAAACATTTTATTTCTGATCGCTGTCCGCGTACATTTGCGTCCTGAGTGCTAGGAGGGAGAGAGACAGTAAACTTTACTGCATAAAGGAAGGGTTGTTGGGAGCGTTGGTTGGGGGGAGCCCTCACTCTGGGGCTTCTATGAGGACACTTGCGAAGTCCATTGCCCTATGGACTATCATGCGCCGGAAATACTGTAGCGAACGTAATGATTAAACTGCTTTCCTATTATAACCGATTCGACTATTGTGAAAAAAGCTAATACGAGAATGGCACCCGCCGCGGCGGATCAGTGACTATGGTGCCTTCTTCTGAGCAAGAGGTAGCGGGTCTGACTCCTAGCCAAGATGGCCGCACTCCTAAGGATAAAAACAATCGTGCACGTGAAATAACTCGGCATGGTCAAAGTCAATCCGAAGCCCTTCACAAGGGCGTCCCTCATAGCTCCCGTGTTGCTCGGGCAATTTATCCTTCAGGAAGAAGAAGTCAGTTTGCTGACTGGCGTACTATATGCCTTACATCGCGCGCCGGGCTTCTCCCATTTGTATTCATTCATCACGACGAATGAAGTTAATTTGTTGATTTTTCCTAACTCCTAATTACTCGCGGACAGGTCACACGCACCGGGGAATAAACGAAAAGCAGTGCAACTGTGTAATATGTAACCGATAGGTGCTTAGCGTTTACTACTAGTGCCGCCAAGTCGCTAACCTCTTCGGAAAGGTACCAGGCCTTTCCCTTGTCCTCCTAAGCTCCTGTCACAGGAAAACAAAACTGGCCCATCGGCAGTTAATTCCAGCCGCTAATTGAAACAACCGGGGGCGACTATTGCTGTAGATTCGAACGTGTGCGTTGGATTGGTGCAAGTTTTATTTTTCTGTTAGTTAATCTTCGCGATAGCGACGTCACGGAGCTCATGTTTACCAAATTAAGGGCGTGTACACATCGTTATTATACAAGAGCGCTACAACTATACCCACAGCTCTGTGATGGTTAGCTGACGCCTGCTTTAGCTTTCATAACCCCGCCTGAATAAGAAAGGCAGCGCGTGTAGACATTATTCCTCTAATGGCGCTGTGCTGGACGTAGAGAGCGTCTATAGCCAAGCAGACGACGGTGAGGACACAAGCAGGCGCGTTATGTTAAGAAGACCTCCAGCGTATATTACGCGTAGGCTATACGTCACACAGAACGCGTGCTATCAGATGAGCGTCCTTTCTTGTTTCTTTTGTCCCACAGCGTGGTGGGCGACTAATTAAGCGGCTTCCGCCTAACCGCATGCTGCTGCGCTCAAGCTATAGCTGTGTCCTGTTTTTTTACACTGCCCTATTGGTACCAAAAAAGAGAAAATACTTTTCCTCGCGAAGACGTAACGGTGCAGAAAACGCAGAGGTCGACCTCTTCAGTAGCTCTTGGATATCTATGGGAGATTAGGAAGGGCAGTCCTGAGCTTGGAGAGATAAAAAAATAAAATCAACGAAGGGAGATTCTGAATGGAACCTCACGCTGTGAGGATGGCAAAGTTTCACTCGAGAACGCCCTCACCTTTGCTCGCCGCTCATTAAGGGGCTCCCCGTTTTTCGCGAAAGTCCGCGGCTCCCAGTGGACGTGCTTGCAGATTTTTCAAGATTCCTGCCGCGTGAGCAAATATTAGAGTGCTTCCTACTTTCGTGCGAGTTGCGAGTCGAAAGCTGGGTCCCAAGTTTTCCTTCGTTTTGCTTTACTGTGAGGTTCTTCTTTACAAAGGCTCTGTGAAACGCACGCGAAGAGTGCTGTTCTTTTTTATTTTATTTATTTTTTATACTGCAGAATGTTCTATTCCTTACAAAATATTCTGACGTGGACATTTCTACATCTCCATTGTGGGCGTTTGCATGAATGCGACAGTTGGGAATCGCATTTATTTAATTAGCAAGACAAAGAGGGGGGGGGGGGGGGGGAGAGAAAGGAAAGAGGCGGGGGTGTTATGCAGAAAAGCGTCTTGTTAGCTACCCTACACTGGTGGAAGGTAAAAGGGGAATAGAAAGGTGAGAGAGAGAGAGAGAGATGAAAGAAATAACGGTGGTGAATGCGTGTGCGCACGTAGACGGCTCCACGCAGTCGCCCTCGAGAAACACAAAATTGCCTTCACGGCTTTGTGGGCCGACGAGGGATTGGAATGGTGTTCGAGTAGCACCTGCACGGACGACGGCCCATCATCCAGTTCTCGCAATGCACTGGAGGGTAGGTGTTTCGCTTTGTGGCCGAAATCTAGGACAGGGGGGCGATAAATGTTCGACGTCCTCTTCTCAGCCGCGGACATCGCACGCAGCACTGTCGGTCGTTCCAATCAGCGTAGTGCAAGTTTTCTCGAAGCCAACTTCTAGCGATAGCCTATACAGAAGCGATGATTGAGGCCAGCGAAGTGAGCACACGGTCCCTGCTTCGATTCCCGGCCTCGGCTGTGGTGTTCCGATGGAGGCAGAATGCAAAACCACTCGCGTACCGTGCTTATGACCTATGCGGTAAAGAATCCTCCGGTGGTCAAAAAAAAAGAAAGAAAGAAAAAACCATAATTTCTGATTCCTCGACTACGCCGTCCCTCATACACCGCTTTGCAAAGTCGGGGCGCATGACCAGCATAATTTACTTTAGTTTTAGTTTAAGGTTAACAAACGAAGATGCAGTAACCCTTAGAGGTGTGATGACGCGGGCAATTTGGTGTTACTCTGATGAGCACGGGCTCCGCTGTTGAGTTCTCGACTATGGTGGCTGCATTTTATGGAAGGCAGAGTGGGACTCCCGTGTATTTAGATTTAGATGAACGTTAAAGGTGATCGGAAGGGGTTCGGAAGAGTCTAATAAACATAGTCTAATGTAACACCAGTACTTGCTCTCACACGTGTAGCCTCGCTAGATATGATTATTCGCTCGTATATCAGCGATAAGTTCCTAAGTTTATTAAAATTGACTATATTTCGTTAAGCTTGTCAAGAATCAACAGTTGTGCAGAAGTTCTTGCACCCACGGTGCCGATATTGTAATAAGGGGAACGGAATTCCGACGTATCATGTGTACCTCTCGCATCAATGCCGTATTTAAGGCCCCGTCCTGTAGTCCCCTGCGCTCATGAGGCGGCATCATCGTATTGTTCTGTGTGGTCAAAGAGGTGCAAGTTTCGAAAATGCCTTTTCCTGACCGTTGTCTTTTACAGCGAAAGTGTATGTGGCTAGCCGACTTCTCCGTCTGTCACCTGCACGCCGACAACTATCATCGGCAATAGCTCGAGCGTCGTCGTCTTCTTGCGCAGCTGGCTCGTTAATTGGCCCCCCTCGGTGCAACCACGCGAACGCGCTCGTGCCACTGCTCCCGCGTTCGTCGTTGTCGTCTTCTTCCACAGCTGGCTCCGGTGCCACTCATCATTCCAGTGCAGAATTTCACGTCTGTCGTCGTAATGGGTAGGCCCCGTTTACGGCGGTATGAGCCATTGCTTAAGGGGGTATGAGCCATTCATTGTCTTAAGTGACGGACAGATTTAACTTTGAAGCAATTTCATTTTGAAGAATCGCAAGCGGCCATGCCGGGCGAATGCTGCTGACCACGCCGCCGAGCAAACTCGAAACATTGAACGAAAGCGACAACCGCGGACTGCAGGCATACCGTCAGTGACGTCGCTTTCTCCGTCGAAGCCGAACGTGTGTGTAACCTCATTAAGAAACACAAAGACGTAGCCAATGATTGAGAAATACTTTCATGAACCGTCGGGATTAACCCAGTGATAAACACCGGGGCCGCAAGTTTCAGCTTCGCTGGTTAATCATCTGTACGAAGTGCTTGGGCGATGATTTTTTTTTTCTTCGGTTATACGTTGGTCGGTGCTGTTGAAATATATTCCCGCAAGTTATTCAGCACAGTGGAACTACACCTCCGGTTAGTGCAACATTTCCAGCGAGGCAAATGTCTTTTTCTCCCGGCTCTGCAGGTCTCCTAAACGAGACACCTCCTTTGCCGTCCGGAACACTTTAAAGCAGGCGCTGTTTACGGTTGCTCCTATACAGTGGTATTAGGAAACGCGTGCGCGGTGCCAAGCCTCGTTCTTTGGTTCGTTTCCAAGCCGTAATGGGCTGTTACAAAATGCAATTTCGAGAATGCGGTCGCGCAAATGCTGTGTGTACGACTTCGAGCGCGGTGCGCTTAGTTCTAAATCTCGCGAGCATAACAGTGAAGCATTGTTGTCCGTGCACCACTAAGTGTCATTTTTTTTTTTTTTTTAGGTGGCCGTTACGAGTCTGTTTATACGTTTTCTGATTTTGTATTCGCGCTCTACAAGGTGTCTCTCCTAACTTTAGCCTAAGCTTTTGAACGAAATGAAAAGAAGAAAAAAAAAAGAGGTTAAAAAAGCACGGTGCAAGATATAATTATAAGACCTACAGTGTTCACCATATGTCTTAAACTCTTGTCTTGCACCGTGTTTTATTCAATCTTCTTTTTCGTTGAAGAGCTTGACTAAAGTTAGCTGGGACTCCCCTGTATACAGGGTGTTTCAGCGAACACTTTCAAAAATTCTTGAAGGTTGCCTGTGGCATATAGCACAATTCTAGTTCATGAGCTGGTCTACTCGAAGAGGCTGACACTACTTGCACAAGAAATAGACATGCATAATGGAATAATTAATAAATCTTAATAAAACGTCGCTTTATGCATTGAATCACAAAATTAATTGGAACGCCAATGCATTTCTCCGCAAAGTTAGGGAATTAATATCTCGAAACTGGTGTCATCCTGAGAATTAATTCCAAGTGGATTCGCCTTGCGAACTTTACGGCTACAATTTGTAAATTGCAATATGGGCCATCCGGTAATTAGTTAAAAACTTAATTAGTGAATTTTTGTTGATTAGTCGATTATGCATTTCAATTTTTTGTGCAAGTAATGTCCGTCTCTTCGAGTAGACCAGCTCATTAACCAGAATTGGGCTATCTGCCACAGGCAACCTTAAATAAATTTTGAAAGTGTTCGCTGAAACACCCTGTATGTATGTCCGTGCCTAACAGTAGAGATGATGGTTAATTAATATTGTCACGCGGTGCCGGAACGGCGGAGCTGAAGCAGGATAAAAAGGTGAACGGCGCGAGGCACTGGGGATCGCCTGCCTCCGGATCGTCTCATGTCTCTTTTCCGCCGTTTCTCAATGTTCGCACTGTAAATAAAGCCAAC